>NC_051188.1:101180589-101781043 GCF_015220075.1 Falco rusticolus | reverse complement strand
TAGTTGATTCCTGTTGTTTTTATCTTTTTCTTAGCTCAATGCAATATGATTTTACATAAAATATTGGGAGAAATTTGTTGGCTAACAGTAAAATCTGAAATTTATTTTTCTGTCAAAGTTAAGAGTAAAAAAGGAAATCGGACAGTTAAAGATTTGAAAATGTTATTCTCTAAAAGCATGGACTTTGTATTTTCCTGGTAAATAAATAATAAAACAACTTCAATTTAAGAATTTTAGGGCAATAAGGCGGTGAAGTATCTGGAGCAGAAGTCTTATGAGGAGTGGCTGACGGAACTGGGGTTGTTTAGTCTGGAGAAAAGGAGTCTCAGTTGCTCTCTACAATTACCTGAAAGGAGGTTGTAGGCAGGTGGGGGTCGGGTCTTTTCTCCTAGATAACATGCAACAGGACAAGAGGAAACGGCCTCAAGTTACTCCAGGGAAGGTTTATATTCTATATTAGGAAAAAAAATTCCATTGAAAGGGTGGTCAAACATTGGAACAGGCTGCCCAGGGAGGTGGTGGAATTACCATCCCTGGAGATATTTAAAAAACATGTAGATGTGGCACTTAGGGACATGGTTTAATGATGGACTTCTCAGTGCTAGGTTAATGGTTGGACTTGATGTTCTTAAAGGTCTTTTCCAACATAAAATACTCTACAGTTCTATTATTCTCAACCATACTTAGCCATGATTCATCTGCCTGCATGCCAGCACACCTAACTTTTTGCACAGTAGTCCTCTCAGGGAAACAAGAAAATCATATGGGTGAGTAAAATTAGGCACATTTTTCAGAATGTCAATAGAGCAATACAGTTCAATCAAAAATCTTTTTTTAAAAAGGTAATGGTCTGTTGCTTGAAACAGAATCATTAGCACAAAGAAACCAAATCCAGTCTAGTTAATAGAAACCATAGGAAGAATCAGTTTGGGCCCAGTGCATAGCTGTCAATTCTGTCATATATATTAGTTAACTACAAGCCTTATGGAAATATGCTAATGTGACTGAAATCCTGAACTTACACAGAATGCATGTACAACCAGTATTGTGCATTATGTGTATAAAAACGGTATCGATCACAGATGTGAACAGCTGAGACTGTACAAGACAGCAGACAACTGGCAGGCAGACTAAGATCAAAGGCAGCATCATTCAGCCCCCAGCCCCACAAATCTAGGAAGAGCCGGACAGCATTTACATAACAGTACGTAATGGAGTATTGAACGTGAAGGGGAAAGAGAAGGGAGACAATGACCGTGATGAACCCCACAACCAACACTGGAAAGATTTATTAATAGCATATATACTGTATTCCACTCCCCTACTGAGACCCTGGTAAAGGCCTGAAGGCATTGCAAAGGCAGGACTTGCTATTTATCCTGAGCTCTAAAGCTTGGGGAACATGTTAGAGTACCTGACTGATTCCAAGCAAACAGAAACATACCTAGTTATTTAAAACAGAATGAGAACCCATTCCATTTTAGCTCTTGGTGTGATCCAGGTCTTGTCTAAGATAAATTTTATGGGGCAAAATTGGTCCTTGCCCTCTTGTTTGGCCAGGCAAGGACGCAGGATGGAGCCAAGAAACCTGGGAAAGCACTCTCTCTATAGTAAAATGGCACTGGAGTTTTCTGCTTATGAAGGGCAACATGACCACAGGGCAGTACAGTTGTCCTCAATCTTGGGATGGAGTACCTAGGCCAGGTGCTCTCCAGCCAGAAGGAGGTCTCAAGAGAGTGTTGCAGTCCTGTGTCGTCTGGGGAGCCCTGCAGCCGGGGCTGGCTCTGTGGGACACCAGCCTGGGTACCCACTCCATTTGCCTTTGCTCAGGAGTTTGCTCCAGGGAAGACAGAGTGTGCATATGAGTGTGACCCTGAGAAACAGTGCAGCCCTGGCCTTGCTGTCCTCCACAAGCCCAAAGACATGGCAAGGAATCAACTATGGGGGTAGCATGAAGAGCCCAGAGTATTAGCTATCATTCAGCATTGTAGGACATGTTTTACCTTTATGAATATAAAGAAAATGTTGATAAATATGACTAGAATGGGGCCTATCTGGGCCTGAAAACTGTCTAAAATGAGAAATCCCAGAACTGCTGATGGCTTTGCTCACCTGTATTTTGAAATCTAGTCTCATCCAGTGTCCAGTCATAGAGACAGTAGCATGGGGCTGATGAGACAGCATAAGGTCTCCCCTCACTAAAATAAATATATTGTTCCTTCAAATCAACTTGGAAGCAGAAGTTTTTCAACTGATAATTAAACATTTTCATTTCTAGAATCTGAACAACCTATTCTTATTTGGTCCAGGTTGATAGGTGCATTTCAACTTAGCAATCAAGAACTGTTTTACTTCAATAGAGAAGAAAGAACCTGTCAAGTGATGTTTTGTTTGTTTGGTTTTGGTTTTGTGGTTTGTTGTTTTTTTTTTTTTTTTAATGGAAAATGTATATATAACACTGATTTCAACTCAGGAAAATGTAGCTAAAATTTTGTCTCAGAAATTGTTTTGCTGAAGAAATATTTGATTTCATAAAACTGGGTCACTGGAAGATGCATGTATATTCCTTAAATATTATAACATAACTCTAGCTCTTATAATTTTAATAAAAGCAATACATTTTAAGTGTCTTTCCATAATCACCTTTTGAGGCTGAGAGCTGAAAGAGTTGTAAAATTGATAGCAAGGTGCCTGAGAGCACAACTACAGCCAGGCACCACTCCACTGTTTCATACAGCCTGCTCTCACTGATGCAGCTTGATCGCAGAGTGGTCAGGGAGGTTTCACCAGATTGTTCCTGGTATGAGCTGAGGATTTTGAATACAGATCAAGTAAATTCTTGATGCTGGCTTTTTTTTCCCCTATTCACAGAAAATTTTTAGCTAAAGAACTAAATCTCTTCTCTTGTTGAGTCCAAACACCCTCACATTTCTCACACAACTTCAGTAGGGCTCGGCATGCTTTATTAGACCACAGCGCATCAATTCCTGTATAAGAGCTCATCACAGGGCCCAACATCACGTAGAAGTAACAGAACCTGAATAAAGGGAGAAAATAATTCACATATGCATACCGATTGCTCATAGATGTCAACACATACGCACTAAGTAAACAGATCATGAATGGTAATGGCAGTGATCTCATATTATGTAATATCTTTTAGAGATGTTTATGTGACTTTTTATTTGTATCTAGCTGCTATTTTAAAGAAAAAAATCTACTGAACTAAGCAATATCTGTTGAAGGACTGGGTATCCAATACTTTCATACTTTAAAAAGATTGGAACCTCTCAGCCTGGAAGATATATATATATATGCATATAATGAGATATATAAGATCTGATTATACCTAATAATTTACAGTATTCCTCGAAATGATAATTCCATTTAAACATCTAAAACAAGGAATAATGCAGTCTTCAACCAAGTTTGTATATTTTTCTGTGATGAAACACAGAGCTTCCATTCAAAGGCAAGAGCTCCCTCTAGATAACAGTTTAGGGAATTTTTCTAGCTTGTATTTTACGTGAACTTTGAAAAAAAACCCCAACATAATAAAGTCAATAGATGTGGGAACACCAAAGTACAGTTGTCACTCTTCTGAGAAAACTTAGAATTTGACTCTGGGATTTATGTTTTGAAAGAACGAATGGTTTGGGGGAAGAAAAAAAACCATCAACACGTTTAGCATTTAGCATAGTGTAACTCCCATTGAGTTACATGGGCCATCTCCCAAAACTAATAGCAGTAGCTCAGGAGCTCCTGACTCCTCTTCACTCAGGTTTCAGCACAGAATCAGATCTGATTGGGTCCTTCCCTAAAACTTTCTCCCTGCTTAGCATTTAAATGCTCAGATTGGAAAATTGATACAGTTTTGGGGTGACAGGTGCTGTATTTCAAGCAACTTAAGGACCAACAGGAACTAAACTTGCAAGAAGAGTCACAGAATATGGCCTGCAAGAGAAAATGGAAGTAGTTGACACTATTTTGTCTAAAAAGGCAAAGACTAAGAAAAAACAGGACAGGACACCAGTTTTCAAAGAGTGCTATGAGGAATAAAATATCAGTCTGTTTTCTGCCTCATAGGATGCTGGAGTGAGGGTAACAGGTTTAAATTACCTGGGGCAGTAGTTTTGGAGCAACCTTAATTTGTTTAATTTGAGTTTAAAGATTTCCAACTATGTCAGGAATTGCTTAGATAAAGCTGCTTCTGACTCAGTGAAAGGGAATGGTTTGCACAACAGCTTTTGATGTCCCGTCTTTCAGGACTGTACTATATTGTATGCCACACACACCTCTTGCCCATATCTCTGGACACACCGCAACCTGCTTTACCTTTTTGCAACATCATGACATCCTTTTTGAGGATAAGCTAATGATTTACGACAACCTCTACATTCTTTCTGTAGAAATACTACTTGATCACAAAAATATCAGGAAACCTGCTGCTTATTCCTTTCTCTGCACAGAAATTTGTATTTAATTCTAAAGAATAACGGCCTCTTCCTCTCCAGGGTATTGACAGAATTTTTAAAGAGTCATTTTGAGCTCTGTTTATATCAACCTATGTGCTAGCAGCCTCTCTGTTTGGTCCTACTTCAACTTTTAATAAGAACATTCTCCATCCACTGTTAGACTTGTCCTCTTCCTGTTTTTCAGTACCTCCACTATTCTCCACAAAACTAGGATTGGAGGTATCAGCTACTGTGCCTGCAAATTCTAAAAAGGAAGACTATAAGGCTCAATGAACTTTAAATCAGCCGATTTATCTAAGTGTTCTCTTACCTGTTCCTTCCCTATCTGATACCGAAAGCTTACTCTTCACTAATGGTAGTAACTTTATAAGCCTCCTGACTGCATTTTTTTTCTCCTGAAGATATGAAATGAAGTGTCAAACATTTTAAGGTGCTTAGGATTTTAATTTGCTCTCAATATCAAGCTTTTTTTTTTTTTTTTTTTTTTTTTTTCCCCCCCAGGTGATGATGGTGGGGTAGGGTGGGGGTGTGGTGTATTTCTTATGACTACTATATGTCCATAAATATTATTTTTTACATGTGATACTGCTTATTAGTTGCATTTTGGTTTGCACAACTGGGAAAATTCCAGTGAGCTCTTCAGTGCTGACATATTTTACCAGTAAACAGCAGTTTCCAGAAACCAGGGAAGAAATATTAATATCAAATTACAAAATGGTTTGAGGGAATTCTAGACAAACAAGAATTAAAATGTCCATCAACAATATTTTCACATAGTGATTTACATGTCTACATCAATTCTGAGAGAGTCTGAGTGAACCAAAGGATATTATTTCTCCAGCAAAATTGGTTTGTTTCTGATTGCTGAAAAGATTCATCTTTTTCGAATTAAGCTGCTCATAAGCCATGTATCTATTAATCTGGCTCAATAATATATATTGCAATCATAGCACAAAATGCAAGTACTGGTCATCTTTATAGGGTACTTTTGCAGCTTTTTCTATTAAAAGTAAACTCTAGGATAAGTCTGAGATTTATATTCCTTTGTGGGAATAAAAAATCATTTTAACCAAATGTTTTCTAAACATTGAAATTAAAATGTTTTAATATTGCTGCAAAAAAACTTTGCCCACTGCAGCAATGATTGTCAACATTTTTCCATGTTTATGGCCTTATTTTACAACAGAATGTGTCTGGGACCTCCCCCTCAAATTTAGCTATAGAGGAAGAGTTATAGCTGTAGAGGGTATATTTGACCCTGTTTATAACCCCCAGTAGACCTCTAGCTTGAGAAACAGTTCACAGGGAATATTCACTGAGAGCACTTAAATCAGGAAGTGAAAATATAATGTTCAAGTGAATGTTCACATAACTTTTGGAGAAGTTTTTCCAGTTTAAACACAGAGACCTATCCACTTCTGCCTTGCACATAAGCAAACTGTACACATACGCTCAGCTCTTTAGGTAGTGAGAAAACCTTTATTTGCTTAGCCAATAGAAAGGATTGGCAAAACACCCTGAGCACAAGTATATCATTCTGTTTAATAGACAGCGGGAGTGTACTGACATGCAAGCCAGCAATTACAATACAAAATATTCACATGTCTGCCAAAGAATGATGTCAGTTCCAGGCTGTGGTGTTTGGTACATATCAAAATACCCTCACTACCAGAAACAGGCACGTATGTGTGAGCTGTATATGAATTTCCAAACTTAATAAGGCCACACACCTTGAAAATAGATCATTTAATGGTCAGCATCAGAGCATACATTTATCTGCAGTAAGATTCATTTTTAAATGTTAAGCATAGGTTAAAGTGTGGCCTTTTTATTTGGTTTTACACACCTGGAAGAGATTAATAAGCATTTAGTTTTCCATTCTGTAAAAAAGTCCCATTTCTTTAAGTAAAGGGCTTGAAACAAGTTATATAGAATAGGGAATACTTTTAACAATCTAACTTTATTAATAGGACACATCTTTCTTGTTATGTACTGGGTTTAGGGGTTGGGGGAATTCCCCCTGTATCAATAACATGAGAAGATTAAAAGCTTTAAAAATATGAGGAACTATCAGAACATTTTTTTTTCCTGGGGGATCCCCAAGAAACTACACTAAATTCAAACTGGGATTTTAAAGATTATGTAGGTATTTTTCCTTATCCCAGGCAGGGTCACAGTTCCTATTTGCTCTTTCCTAAATTTTCTGAGTCAGGCTGGTTCTTATTAGCCATCTCTTTTAGCTTCTGAATAGGTATCAGAGTTTAATACCCAGAGATTTCCCAAATAGGTTTTTCATACCATAGGCCCAAACCAAAGCCCACTTTAATGTTTGGAAATCTTTCTATGCTTTTAAAGGGATTTGTAACCAAGCCTGAAAAGCATCCCTGCATAGTCAATTTATAGGTAATTTCTGTTGCCTTGAAACTGTTTTCACACTATTGTGATCAAGAGATAACAGAATGTGGAGGTGGGCATCAGTTCATACAGGAGACAATGGGGCGTAGACATAAGACAAACAGTAATCCAAAATGCAGCAACGTAGTGGAAAGTCATAATTGATTATGAATAACTTCCTTTTCCTCCCACACATCCAGGAGCTGAGAAAATATTGAAGGAAAGATGAGAAAATTCACATTAATTTCTCTTGAGCATGGAGCCAAGCTTTGGGAATTGGCTTTGCCTGTCTGCCCCTTGTCTCCCTCCTCCCAGCGGAAAAAAATTCTGTGACCATCTCCTCTGGAAAACTGGTGAGCATGAATCATTGTGCTGATGAATAATTCCCTTATTAAAACACTTCTAAATTGTTGCCAGCTTTGTGATTCTTTTACCGTCATGCCTCCAGCGATTCCTGTACCTGTGAGAGAGAAGGAAACAACTGTGTTGGATCTGCAGGTGACTTATACAAGAGTCAGTACTTCAGCTGGGAAAGTAAGCCCATTTCTGAATGGTTTATGCAGTAACTTAGTATCCCAGCTGGATATCTGTACAATAAAGAGCAATCTCTCCCAAGAAAAGGAAGCAGATTGTCCCCCAGTCTGGCACAGACCAGCTCACATAGAGGCTAAGCTCACAAACAGGTGCTATGGGGAAGGATAGGCTCTACCTTCCTTCTCCACCTGCCCTGGTTGTGTTGGTACTCCTTGCTGAAACATTGCACTCACCTTGCTGAAATGCTGCAAGCACCTCTAGGTTGTGTTGTAAATCACATAAAATAAAAATGTGGTTTTCAAACACGGGATAGTGACACAAATTTTAAAAATAGACTGGCACTTTTTAAAAGCTTTTGGCTGAGCATCTTTTTTCTAAAAGGCTTTGTAGGCAATTACACTGTGGAGCTAAGTATGGAAATACCCACAATAGCGGTTACAGCTGTGTGAGTCCATCAGAATCCGGTTCACATGGAAATCTGCTGACGTCCTTATTGATGAGCTTCATTCACACGCTTCAAGGCAAAACTGAGTAAACAGTGACCTCTAGGTGAAGAGTCACCTAGTCATGAGCATTGCCATGATGTCCTTTATGTGTGGTCCTGCAAGAGAATATGAGGGCTGTGGTTCAAACTAAGTAGGGAAAGGGAAATCAGTGAAAATGCTGAGGATTTTTTTTTACCAGCTCCTCAGAAAATGGTTGAGCAGCTCTTGACCCCTGGGTCCGGGTTAGAGACGTGCAGTGATACAGCTCATTGGGACATGCTGCTAGAACTGACAACACCTCCTAATAGAAGTTGATCTTAAAATTAGTGTGGGTCATGCAGATTTTCCTAAGGAACTTTTGTTCTATCTCAGGAAAAGGAACATCTTTCAACCCTGAGAGTCCTCATTATGCTGTACCTACATCTGACATCTTCTATTCATACAAAATCCCAGAGTGGGAAAGGCTACACACCTATACTAGGAAAATTAACCATGCCAGGGCATATTCCTAGGCACTGGTATTGCGATTGCATATTTAAACTACAAGAGCAGTCACTGGCTTTCGGCCTGTGGCAGCTAGCACTCTCCCAAATGACTCCTGGGCATGGCTTAGGCAGGGCACATGCAGCCACCTCATTTTGAAGGATCAAAGAGATTAGCTTTTTCCATTTCAGAAAAGGAATGATGGAATAAAGTGTATGAAGCTGAGGTCTGAGTAGCCACCTAAGAACTTCTTTATTCCCTCTGCAATTTCATGTTTAGTTCAAATATCCCCATGATTGTAAATCCAGTATTATTATCTTCATATAACAGATGGGAAACTGATAATCGAAAAGCCAGATTATCAGAAAGCATTTCAGTACTGAAATAACCTTGTAAATCTAACAGACTTGAAAAGACTAGCCAGGAAGGAAACTGATGGAGAAGGTTATTGAACACAGATCTCCCAAGTCATTTACTGGCTCTATCATCAATGGGCCATCCTTCCTTCCCTTCAGTAGAACAGCCTATACGCTGTGTAGAAGTTCATAATGTGCATAGACTTTGAGGTCGCTATAAACAAATGAAATGAGACAATTCTAGCAAAAAAATATCAAGAGGTATGCTTTCAAATTTTTTTTTCCAGTTGATTAAACTAATATATAATGGGAATCAGAAAACAGGCTATTTAGACCACTCTTCTAGGAAAGGCAGTAAAGATATTTGTTTTAGTATAGCTAAGGCAAATAACAATAATAATTGAAGATATACTTTGTTCATCTGTTGACATGTAATTAATTACCTTGCACAGCTCAGCAGATGATGTTTGAAATATTGTCCAGCACATACCAGATGTCCTACGTTCATATAACAGAAAAGAAAAATACAGGTTTAGAAAACTATAACATCTCTCAAATTATCTCAGCTCCACAAAAGACAAAGGTTAATGAGGGATGCCTATAAAAACATGTAACAGACTATTCAGCATTCCCAAACTTTCAGACAATGACAATTTATAGGAGTTAGAGAGACCACACAGAACATGAGAGTTTTTTTTCCTTAACTGAACATTAATCCTCTGGCTTTGGAGATCTGGATGTCTCTAAGAAAATCTGTATCCGCATCGAAAGGAGGAATTAACTGTGTAATATAAATTTGATGTCAGCTGCATTCATATAGGGAGCTGTACTAAAGCACACCCCTGTTTAATACTTATTCCTAGGGTGGACTTGCAGAACAACAAGCTGAGCTTCACTCAGCTTTGGGATCATGTAAGATACTACATTTTAGGTTCTGTTGCTTCTTTAGCAAGTTAGGAATGTTAGAAAAGCTATAGCTTTTACAAGAATGTATAGAGCCGGTACACCTCAGAATTCAGTGTTTACAATCCTAATTCCACATATATCAGTGAAAATGCTTAGGGAAGTCCCAGTATACATTACAATTTCACTGCAATTTGCTATTGAAACTGCTGAAGAGCATGCCTACCCATCAAGATCATTACTCAATTAAATGATTTAATGCTATGGCCATCTATCTTTCCTGATAGCTTTATCTTTGATTCTTAATGATTTCAGATTATAATTCAGAATCTCAGCAGAGGTGACTGAGCACACTTGTTGAAAATCGCGCCTCACAACAGATACGTAGCAGGTATGTTGAACTTTAACAGACAGAGAGATCTGCCACATTTAGCAGGCATGTGGGGTTTACTTCTGAACAGCAAAGACAACTTAAATAAATTTTAAGCCTTTCCAAACAATTGAAAAATGTAAATTCAAATTGAAGGACCAGTGAGGCCCCTTAACATTTCATTTAATCAAAAGGAATTGGTGCCAGACAGTTCAACAGACACAGATATGCAAGCAAATCTCTCCCTTAATGACAAGACTAACATTAACCACTAGAATATATAATGCATAAACTCAAACACTCAAGTAATTTGTTTCCTAAAACTATGCAAAAAGAAAAGTCCTGCTCAAACATATAGCATAGTATACAGTTATATGAATGTAACAAAGTGGTTTCTGTAGAGAGAGAGGCTAGAGAAGAAGGGGGAGAAAGGCAATTTTTTTTAATATCCCCTCTCAATTTTCCTCCCAGGTTTTACTAGTGCTACCCTTCCCAATTCCAGAAGATATGTGCTCTGAAAGTCCCTCTATCCCTCCTCCCCAACACAGAAATAAAATACATTTTTAAACTGAGAATAAAATTCCTGTGGATATCAGAAGATCCTGACTCTAAGTCAACAGCTGGTAAATAACATCATGGTTATCACATTTTGATAATGGTAACTGTTTTATAAGGTGAGTCTTATATGTTATAGTTTATTACTTTATTAATCCTCTAGCATTCTTACCAGATGACCTATCTAATTTTCTATCAGAGTACATTGCATTTCAGTATCTAAGCCTTTATTATCCAAGTTTCTGCACTGCTTAAAATTTAGTCCTATCAGTATAAGACAGTTGTGGAATTTCATATCATTCAAAGCTGAGTTCCCCTAACACTTCTGGTGCTCTAGTCCCTCATTTCATATTTGTAACAGCTTGTGAGTCTCCTGGTGGATTATTGATTCTGCTGTCTCTGGGGATAGTTTTGTTGTAAGGAAAGACTCCTCTAAATGAATAAGTAAAATAGCATTGGCTGTTTTCATGATACTCCAACCAATTCTGGAGTGTTTAACAAGTTAATTCTAATAACTTTTTCTTAATTGCATTTTTCATTATTCCTGCTGTCTTCCTAGTATAATATTATTTAAACTAAGCAATATTTATTTAAACTATTGCCATTAGATAGCTTGTAAACATGAACAGAGCATTTGTTATTCATCTCACTTGAATTTAAAAAATAAGAGCTTATATAAAATGGCCACTTATATACTATTAGATGAATCCAGGAACCTCTTCCAAGAACTCTATGGACAAACAGATTTATAAGGTGAAAACTGGAAAGTACAATGCACCTCTTACAGCCAAAAAATCTATCTCAAACCAGATGGGTGCAGGAACCACATTCATAAGCCAATAATCCTTTTATTGCCATAGTTAAGACTTGTGTCTCCCCAATTTACAATCGAGAGCTAGTTTGCTGGGCTTTGGAATTACAATGCTCTATTTTGGTCCCCTCCCACTTACGTTTGATTTTAGATGCCCTTATGGTTCCATCATTGCTATTATATCCAACTGTTTGGACTATTATTTTGGTTTCTGCTATAGCTGTGACTTATTACTCCTGGCTGCAAGCCATGACGTGATGGAAAATGCAGAGGTGGCACTTTTTGATATTGCTTGTATTGTTGAATAGACTTCCTGTGGGCCAGACACAGACTTGGGAGCCGATAGCAGCAGTTGGTTTTTTAAAGAAATTGCTGTGTTAATATTGCTGTCTTAAAGATTTTCCCTGTTGTCATCCATACAAAGTTTGACCTTTGTATATCTAAATTTATGGATATAATATATTTCTATTTCTACCTTCAGTATATATGAATTCTGGCTAAATACTAACTCTACTTTACTCCTTTTCTTTCAGACTTACATACAGATTCAAAGTCTCAACTGTAGATATTTATTATTTCCAGTCTGCTGCTTTTATGGCTAAACTGACCTCCCAACCAATTCCCCCTTTAATGGGGAAATCAGTATAACCATAAACACAAAAGACTAAGTTTGAAGATTGAATAACAATTGAATAGGATGTTTGAATACTGAAAGAATTTCTTAATTGATTTATTGTGTCTTCAAATGCACAGATCATTAAATAAAAATTTTATGGTTTCACTCATAGCTTTGCGTTCATATTAATAGGTATTTGTATTACATGTCCTTGGATGCACAGCAACTCTTATTGAAGTCTAAATGACACTGCCTTTGTGAAACATCAAGGCACTAATTCAGGAGCATGCTGTTAAAGATCTTGACCTAGATTTCATGCAGGGAATTCAGGGTTTTTTTAAGCCTATTATCCATTTTCTTTATAATTGGTATTGAATTGATATTAGTAAATGTATTAGCCTCTTCTAAAGGCTTTTCAGCTTTCTTTTTTTCACAGAATTGCAGAAGGGTTGAGGTTGAAAGGCACCTGTGGAGTCATCTTATCCCACCACCCTCCTCAAGTAGAGTCAGCCAGAACAGGTTGACCAGGGCTGTGTCCAGTTTGGTTTTTAATATCTCCATGAATGCAGACTCCACTATCTCTCTGGGCAACCTCTTCCAGTGTTTGTCCACCCTCATAGTAAAAAGGTATGTTAATTTGTGTCCATTGCCTCTTGTCCTGTCCCTGGCACTACTGAGAAGTTTGACTTCCTCACCTTCATTCCCTACTGCTAAGTGTTTATACACATACTTAATACCCCCTTGAGCCTTCTCTGCTCCAGTCTGAACACTAGCAGCTCTCACAGCTTTTCTCCTTGAGAAAGATGTCCCACACCCTTACCATCTTTGTGGTTCTCTTCTGGGCTTGCAGTCTTTATTATAATAAAGTCCATGTCTTTATTGTCCTGGGGAGCCCTGAACTGAACACAACACTCCAGATGAGTCATACTGTACTTGACATTTTACTGTAGTCTACCAAAAGCTCGGCACTGTTAGAAAAATAATACTTTTCACCATTAAATAATTCTGTTGACAACAGTTCCTGTTTCTGATAAGGTGATTGCTATTCTTTGTATACCTGCAGAACCAACAGTCTTGATTGGATCACTAATGCTCGAAGGGAGACTCACACAAAGAGTCTTAATTTAGTACATATACATTCTTAGTTCCTTTCTTCATCAGGATCCCAATTTTCAATTCTCAACTTGCAAGTGTAGGCAAAATATGCTTTTATCTATAGAAAAATAGGGTGTAGTCTGGAGAAGCTGAATAATTCGCTGATGATCAGTCTTGGCTACAGTGATGAATATTTATCATTTTCCTTTAATATTTGTGTTTAAAGAGTCTCCTTCTTGCTTTTGATGATTTATATCTAAAAAGAACTCAGCTGCTTTCACTTCTCTTACTAATGATGGACAACAATTGTTTGAAATATTTTTCTGCTACTTCCCGGAGTTTCACTTGGTTCTGAGATTATAGGCACCCTGTTCACACACTTCCAAAAAATTCCCCTTTTCTCAGTGGGAGTTTTCACATGACTAAAATAAATAATGATGAATCAGAGTTCTTCTCATCAGCCTGTACAGTTTCTGGTATACTTAGTCTATAGATTATGAAGTTTAAGCCGTGCCTTTCCAGAATTCATTGTTGTATTTAGGTGCTTTTACTTCTCAATATATGTAGTTATTAACTTGGTTTGTTTTCTACAGAGAGAAAAAAAAAATTGTATTACCATGAAGGCTAGATAACTGGAGGTTTTCCACTAAGGACCTCAAATATGAACCTTGTAGAATATTAGGGCTGTTTATGATAGTACATGTCTCTCCTATGCCTCTTCAAAATCCTCACCTATATTTAGTTCCTTCACAGAGTCTGTATTCTAAATCCAGAACTAAAACTCCAGTTTCCTAGCTAACCTGATATCTCAGTTTCTTCTCTCTCTTGGTAACAAGTTCAGCAGAGACAATCATCTTTCCAAAACATGAATACATGAGCAAAACAAGAAGGATCTCAGGCCATCAGATAAGCTACCAGTAAATAAAAGGCATTGTGTAAGGACGTGTTTCAGTACTTCAGCCTCTCCAGGAGTTATGTTGTTAAGTTTCCAGAAAACTAGTCAGAGCAACACTAGTGTACCATGAGGCCTCACATGCTCTCATGCCTGTTGTAAATACGATTACATAGAATAAGGGATAAGGGCACATTGCTGCTTTTTTTTTTTTTTTTTAATTAAACTTTTATAAACTTCAGGAAAGTTCTTTGAATGTCTCATGGGAAATAGTTGGGGGTTTTGAGTCTGCATGGCTATAGTGCTCATTATCACTTAGTACTAATGAAGGAAGCTCAGCTTCAATCTTTAGTTAGGGTTTGTTTGGATTAGTTTTGCTTTTACACTAAAAAGATGTGCACCTCCTCGTTTTAAGCGCTCTGGCCCTTATTCAAGAAGGTCCTTAAACATCTCCTTTGTTTTAAGTAGGTACTTACAGGCTTTCTTGAATAGGATACTTTCCTAAATGATTAAACATATGCCAAAATAAAGTAAATAATTTGTAAGCTAGAATAATGTATTTGGTTTAACTTTTCAGTAGAGTGCATGGAATGAATAGAACACTTTTATTTTTTTGGCATGCAAAGACCAACTTCAGTTCCACAGCTAAGCACCTGAGGACAGAGCTGCTTTGTTTTTTCCATCAGACACTTTTCCCAAGGGATTTTTCTGGACATTCCTCATCTCCTACTTTGTTACCCCAGCATAGCTACAGTCAAAACTTCCTATAGACTGATAGACTTGTTCCCCCAAATATGCATTCTCTCATGCCAATGTGAATCCAAAGCCATGTTAGGCATGGTTTTTAGCTGCATATTCAAAACTGTAAGTATAAAGTGAGGAGAGGATGATGAAAGAGCTAGATTTTGATAAAGGAGAATGATGATTGTTTTTCTCAGTCTTCACAGGCTAGTTTTTCCAGATTCCATCAGGGAGCACAGAGTGCCTGCCAGGGCTGATCAGATCCTATTAGGCTGACACTGGATATCTCTGCTAGCTAAACTTCTTACTATTTAAAGCTCTTTAACGATTTCAGAGCAGGAATGGAACAGTATGAAGAATCCAATCTCTATATATCTTTTACCTCTTTCTTTACAGTCATGGAAATGGTTCTACCGACTGCTGTGAGGGCAACATTTCATTTGTGATCTTTTTTAAAACTATAAATCAGCTCAGTAAAATGCTTTCAGATCTGCTTTTCCTATTCTTGACTCATTGCAGACCACAAATAATAGAAATCTATATGCATCCCTGAAACTCTCTGCAGCAATTCTGTATGTAAGTATTGAATCAGTAAGATCAATGTCTTATTTCCAACACAGTTTTAAAAAAGAAAAGAGAAAGAGGAAAAATAAAACAGTCTCCTATAAACCTCAGGGGCCATGACTGGAAGTTACTTGTTCAGTTGTGTGAATGAAATAAAAATTAAGAAGATGATGCACAGTTATACCACTAAATAGACAGTTGGCTTTAATCACTGCTTGGATTAAAGGTGTCCTACCTCAAAGAAGCACCACTACTCTTCAACTGTTCATCTACAGAAGTTATTCTGAGCTAAATTTTAGTAATCATCTAAACAGACTGGATATAATTCTACATTTCAAAACAACAGCATATATCAATCTTCAAGTGTTACATGCATTAATGATTAAGAAGTTTAATAACCTGTTATGATATTCCACACAAATTTTTATCCCTTTAACTAGCCAGGATTTTAATCTTTTAATATCCATGCAGCACATCATCATTAAAAAAAAACAAATAAATTGAAAACAAGATATAAAAATAAAAGATGGAAGAAAAAACCCCAACCCTTCAGATGACAATCTTTTGCAAAAGCAAAATACAAAAAAATCATACCAATGAAATTTAACCATAATTCCTAATTCTTTCATGATTATTAACCATGATTTCTCTTCAGACTATCTTAATTGCCAATATAATTAATTTATGTTATCAAGAGTTTCATGAATTTTTATAATTTAAAATAATTCTCTTCTAGGAAGACTTAGTCCATGGCGTGTCATAACTGCCACTGATAAAAGCTTTAGCAAAACTTAAAGTTTACTTGTGATATCTTTTTTCAAAGTATTTACCAGCACACAATTTCAACATCTCACATAAAAGAAACACAAACTAAAATGAGATTTTGCATGAGATTTCCATCTTCTTTCTTAGTCACCTTTTACTGAATGAAGTCACGTTCTTGTGAGGTTTATATTCACAGGCTCTTGCAAAGAAGACTTGATTGACTTCAAGGCAGCAACAGAAGCAGATGCTATCCGAACAGATTTATTTGTTGGACATAAAGAGAAGGGAACTGCATGCATCATTCAAAAAATATGTGTTAATTTTCTCTTAAGACCTTTTAAATTAAAGCTAACAAATGTTCCAAATTCTGCTCTGCTTCAATAAAAACCTATGGCAGTTCTACACACGAAATGTCTACATGAAAAGTACACATCTACATTATTTTTATTCCCACATGATCCACCCATAACTTGTTTTACAAAAGTAAGTAAGAGAAAAAAAAAAAAAAGCAAACCAAAACACAACTTTTTTTCCTCTGGGTAGGGTACAAGATTTCAAGGTGTGCCTAAGTCCTCCATTCTGATAAGAGAGTCTAAAGAACCAGAAAAAAAAACAGGGATGGAAGGATGAAAAGGCTTCTATACTCCCCCCATACTGAGAGTAGCTAGAAATGCAATTAAATTTGGATGATAATACACAACAATCCCAACCAAATTCCAACAGTTTAAAGATAGCCACTGAGCCACATGCAAATATCTAAAATAAATTGCCCTGATTTTTACTTTTTGTGAAGAGTTTTGTTATCTCCTGATAGTTTCAAAACTCATGCATGGTATTAAGCTATTCCTTTCATTTTATAAAAAGATTCTAGTGGCTGAATGCATGAAGTAGAGAAGTGGCAGGCAAAAGATGCACACTAGAAAGTGGAGAAGAGAGGTGACACCTGCTAGTTTTTTTCATTTCCAGGTTCTCCTTATCATGGACAGTAAAATCTCAAAGATTATATATTTGAAGCAGTGCAAGAATTTGGAAACATCATTAGAATACAAGGTCCATTAAACAAATGTGATATTCTTAACAGAAAGTAAAAAAACCCCAACCACCTGGATTCTGTTAAACTGAAAAGGGCTAAGTTCTGAAAATTGTTAAATTCTGTCCTAGTTATTTCATAAGCAGCAATGAAAGTACTTGTAAAAGCCATGCCTGGAAAGATGAATTTTATTCCATTTAATGATTTTCATTTAAATGTTTTTAGTGATACACTGAGATCTATCAAGAACACATCATACTGTGATCAGGAAGAGTTAGCAAAATACTTTAGGAACATTCATTAGGAAAATTCCCTTCAATACAGCCTTGAATAGGAAAGAAACGTACTTTGCAGCTTAACCTTGATTTTTACATGCCAGTTTTTTTTGTCTTAGAAAACACCCTCACAATGTCTCTGGAAAGCTGCGTGGACACCAACAGAAAAGACAGACCATATTCATGCAATTACCAAATTCAGCTCTTTGCAACCACGTTTAGCCATAACCTCGTGATGGCAGCCTGGGAGGAAGGACTGTGCATTCAGATTCTCTGTACTGCCTAAGAAGAAGAGATAAGGCCAACTTACTGAGCTCCTGGTGCAGCAAAGACCATAACTGTTTCACTAAGAAAGCCATAAAATGCAGCTACTCCCTGAAGGAAGACAACACATGTGCTGGAGTCAGGAGATGAACATATTGACTGTGTGGCTCATGTCATATGGGAGCAGCAGCATCCAGCAAGCCTTTCCTGTCCAGGAAAACCTCGAGGTTATACAGACTCTTCCCATGTTGCTCCTGGAGTCAAAGGGCACCAGTTCTTCCCAGTTTCCCAGGCCAGGCCTGTGTTCAGCTTCCAACTACTCCTCCAGCCTTCACTAACATCCCGCATCTCCTGGCTTGGATGGTGTTTGTCTAGGGGGAACTGCCCTTGTTTCTTCCTGCTTTTTCCTTCCCCATGATGTTGTTGATGTCAGCTGCTTCTTCCAGGTGGAGCTCATGAACTCCATGACACCGGCATTGCTAAATGAGACCTTGAAGTTGTGCATAGTGTGCTAGTAAGAAGATAGAGGATGGCTTCACATTTGTATCTGCTTCAGTGGTTGAACCAGATCAAGGGCTCAGAAAGTCCTTACTTTTCCAGGTAACCTCTACTGAACCTGGTGTATGAGAGACCACCTCCAAAGACCACACTAAGTGAGGAGTAATAAACTGTGTGATCGCTGTATTACAACTGCCCTGAGACACACACCAGAGGAATGACTGATGTTAGAGTAAAAGCTGTAAAAGAGTAAAAGTAAAGTGGCTGAAGTAATCCATAACTGCGGAAGACACAAGAACAAAGCAGGGGAAGGGAAATAGTTGTCAGAATACCACCTCGGAAAGGTCAGGATCCCAACAGGACAGAAATGGGAATCCTAAAATGCTGAGATTTCTGCAGCATCATGCTTCTGCATTTTGCGGCTGTGTTTGCTGGGGAAAGAAGACAGAGCATTAAGTGCCTGGGGAGAGAGGCACAGTGCAGTATGGAAAAGAAGTGCACGAGTGCTCTAGATCACAACATACACAGCAAATAAAGCAAAGAAACCTTTTAAAACACAACTTAATTGGGAAACAATGAGACTTTGCACCAACTTTGGAGAAATTCTGATTACCTTGTTGCTTGATATTTATTCTTAGGTGATTTTTCAAGATAATTTGTGCTATGGAGAACAGCTATGCACTAGAAAAGAAAATAAACTGACAATTGCTTTCTTTTCTAACACTGGTATGCTCGCAGTTTTCCCCAATTTGTAACAGTTCATACAGCTTCTCTTCACATTGTTAAGCATTGGAAACTTCTTCAGGCTTCTCATAGTTTAGCTACCACACTATTAACCTTGCTAATGCTGATACTGCAATTGGGAATGCACCTAATTATCAGAAACCTTTTTTTTTTATGGGCAATTCAGATTGTCTAAATCTCAGCTGGGAATCCCTCAAGCAGGAACAGTATATTATCTCTTTGTATACCTGTTACTTTTTTTCCCGAAGACCTTTAGGATTTAAGCATAGACTTCAATAACGAGCTACATGCCAAAGAGCCTTCTTGGTTGCCACTTCCCCACAGGACATATCTCTGTAACTGTGACACCAGATCTCCACATAGGTAACATGCAGCTTCCCTTTGGGTAGTTTAGAGAATGTGCTGCAGAAGGTAAATCACTCTGAAGGGGCACTAGGACCCTATAAATCCACAGATTACTCAGACCTGTAAATTAGGAATACCTAATCATAACGACGTTGCTGGAGAATCCAATCACTAATTACACTTAATTCATCCCATGCCAAGATAAAATGCAATTAAAACCCATTTCCATACAGAGAATATCTACATAAATTTATAATTTATAAATCCAAGTGATAAGAATAAGAGAAAAACAGACTTAATCAACTTACACTGAGCTGTATTTGAAATGTCTCTTGTCCACCTCATTTGCCACTTTGATGAGGCAGGTATCAAACATTCACTTTTCATATATACGTTCCTCCTGAGACTGCACATTTTAAAGGAACTATCAAAGTACCTCTCATCTGGGTGGAGCATATTCATGCCTTTAATTGTTCTCTGGAGGATTCAGAGTTGAAATTTTCCCCTGAAAAATCATTCTGTTCCCTTTTATGCAAGCTGAACTGTTTTTCTAATCACAATAAGGCTTGCTTCATTCCCACATCTATGCAAAATACCACTCCGTCAGATCAGCTACCATCTCCTATACTCAACTGGCTAATTAACAATGTTGTAGGGGTAAAACTATTCTTTCCCCACTCCACTTAACTCAGAAATGAGGGTTACCACATTTCATTGTAAAGTGATTTTTGCGATGGTCATTCTATTCTACATTGATCTGTATATTAATAAATGTACTTTGTACAATATTTAAGCAGGATTCCTTTGAGGGCCCATGAATAACTACCAAGATAGAGAGGCATTTGTGAGTCTAAGGAAATGAAATGAAGTTTATTTTAATCAATAATTTTAAGGCAGCTGTAGTTTTTGCTTCTACATCTGCTTTGGGTGTGATGGGAGAAATCCTTCAAAATCAGGATGAGGAAAAGAAATACTCCATTAATATTTGCCTGTACAAAAATAATGCTTACTGTCAGAATGCTTTTCAGTACTCCATAACTAATAAAATATAATTCTGTTGAAGTTGTTTCTAGACTGCATGCTCAGTGTGTTACATATTCAACACACACCTTCACGCCTCTTCCCACATTGCCTCTTGTGATTGGAAAGATCTGACCCTCTCTTGATTGTTGATGCACCAAGAGCACTAAATCCTTGCTTTGTTATATTTGTCTATCACAGTTTCTATAACTAATTTGAAAATTTTCATATGTCACAGCAGGTTTTTTTGTTTAAGGTTTGGGGGTTTTCCCCCTGTATTTGTACAGCACTAGCAGAAACTAATAATTAGGGATTAGGGCTTCTAGGCACTTGAGCAATAATAGCCACTTCTGCATGACTGTTTAAAATATAATGAAAGGTTGGAGGATATTGATATTAACACTAGCGGACAGATACTGGCATGCTTTTTGGTGTGCTTTCTGCTATGTTAAGTTTCCATCAGGTACCTATGGACTTTTGAATATCAACCAATCTTTGGATCATGGTAAGGGCAAAGAGCTGTCAGGTACTGTGTGCTCTGCCTTGGAGGACCTTCATGTCTGAGCTGGAATGGGTCTGACCACTGCTTTTTTGATGTCACAAAAAAATGAAGCAACAGCAGGAACCAAGACATGCTCTGGATGGGCCTTCAGGAATTTTAATAACTATACCATGCTAACCACATCTAGCAGGGACTGTACCAGTCTCTATAAATTACATGATACTAGATATAAACAAAAAAATAATCAGGTAGATTATTTTCTTAGAATTGCACAAAATTTACTGCAGAAATTCTAGAAAGCACACCATAAATTCCTCAAGGTTTCTGAACTTGAAAATACTTGATGCATCACAAGGAAACAGATATCAGATTATTTCAAGGATATATTCCTCAGACTTATAATTGTGTTAACATAGTGTTCAGGTTTGTGGACATGGAATAAACATAAATACATGTTTAGAATTATTATGAATGCAGCCAATAAATAGTTTTAATCACTATGGTTACAAAAATAAATAGCAGTTACAGAAACACTTAACTGGAGACAAGGAAGATGGAAACACTTATTTCCCATATTAAACAACATTCTGATGAAAGATTGGCCACTGAACAGACATGAAAAAGCAGTGGTAAACATTCTTTATAAGAGCTGGATGGAAATACTAATTCTGCTTCACAGAGTGCTTTAGTAGTCTATATTTGATTGCAAACTATGCAAAATTTCAAAATTTTTTCTAAAGAGAAAAGGAATACCATCATTGCCAATTTAAGTTTCTTCCATTTTAGGGCTTGGGTAAAGGCCAGGTATCAGAATTATTGCTGCTTTTCTTGGACTACCACCCCAAGGAGGCCAAAAGTATCTGAGAGAGAAAGAGGTAGCATGTTCTGAGGAAAGATGTTCATTGATTTGACTTTCAAAAACCGTGGTAGTTCCATCTTTATAAGAAAGCTCTGTCTAACCTCTCTTTCTCTTCTAATATCTGTTCAGGAAAATAACTAGTGCTATTAGCACCAAATTTTTTAATGCAGTAAAACCAAAATAAACTAAACGGAAAAAATAAAACCTAATTAAAACATACAAAACACCTAAAAATTCTTGTGGTGGAAAATTTTTGGTTAGTCCAGCCTTGTGGATAATTTTTATGGAAATCCACTAGTGCTCTGTGGGAGAAAAATGTGCCTGCCCTAGGTCTGACCATTAAGCACCCTTATGCATGGTGTGGGTGGAGGTTAGGGAAAAAGTGTGAGGTGGAGAGAAAGGCTGCTATAAGAGGTGCTCAACCCTTCCGAAGTATGGGGTTTTTTTGCATCATTTACCTGCATACAACAAGTAGGGTACAAAATGTTTAAGTGCTGATGATGAGCGGTGAATGCTTTGGCTCTCCCTCTGTTCCCCTTTTCTTCTCCTTCCTTAACCCCAGTTAGATGAAGAAACTAGAAATGCATGAAGCAAATTGCTTCAGGCATCAGCTTCACATCTGTTTGGAGATCAGAGACAACCGGTGCCACAAGCCTCCAGCAGGATGCGCAGTGTCCAGCTCCACAATATGGGCCAAATGCTGCATTTGCAGATTTAATCTTGTTTTCCTGAACAACCTCAAGACTGTATTTTTCTCAAGTTTATGATTTCTGGAACAGCAAGAAAAAAATTACTCGTATTGCCAATAGTCAGCATTGGACTCAATTAAAAGATAATTGAAATACTATGGTGAAAGAGAAATCAACAACTGTATTCTGGGAAACAACTAATGAACACACACGTCAGAAAAAGAAAAAAAAAGAGGAAAAAAATGAGAACTGGGAATTCTGTCAGTCTGTTATCTTGGAGAAAAGTAAAAATGTGGAAGTGGTCAAGACATCATAAACTTAAGACTATCTGGAACTATTATAGTCTATGTTGGCCTATGTTTTCTTGTCAACTGCTTTTTTCCTTCCAGAACAAATGAGAACTCCTTCCCGTTCTCAGTCTGCGGGTTTGGATTGACCCCCTCCAAAGGAAATACTCAGTTTGCATTGCTGTCCTGAAATCCTAACACAAGGAGGGAATCTGTTTCTCAGTTCTGCTGCATTAATGAACTGAGACTTTCCAGCCAGAAGCCACCCTGATATCATGTGTAAATTACAGTAGTCTCAAAACAGTTCTGGTTAATACTTGTACCCTGTTTATCCGTTGCATCCCCAGGAAGCTGGAAGCAGCTGGAAAACAGCCCACTAAAACCTTGTCTTGTTCCTGTCGCTGCAGGACTTTTCCTCCCCCATCTTTCTGCTGGAGACCAAGAGTGCATTTAAGCCTGAGTTGCTCGCTTGAGTTCAGTGATGAAATGTTTTTTCTTCCAGGAATTATTTCAAAATTGTCAATAGTCCCTTTGAGGCAGAAGATAACATAAAGAAACCCCAGTGTCACAGAAAAACAGTTCCAAGGCTCCTTGTAACTAGAAAAAAAAAAGCCACCTCCTACCTATCAGGCATCTTCTCGGAAGTTTCCTGAAATTCCAGGCAGAACAAGAGTCACACAATATTTTTCTTACAGTGTTAACTTTTGGCTACAGTCAGGGAAAAGACAACACCAAAAAAAAAGTAAATAAAAAGGAGAACAGGGCCTATTTTTGCAAGTACATAGTGTAAGGAAGTAAAAAGATCATTTCACAAAGTTAATTCCAAGTAATTTAACTCTCCTGAACAGCTTGCTTAGTATTTCAAAGAGGCAAAATGCCACACATCTGGCTTTTTGATCATTAACGCTGTTCATTGTTTCATTAAAGCAGAGGTCATTATTTCTCAAGGAGTTAAGTTATTAATGCTTGCAGTAAGGAATGTGCAGCAGTTTTATCCACAACAAGGTGAAAAGGACTTTTAGCACATACAGAGGCTCAGAGTTATTCTTTAAGCCACAGCCATGGAAGTGGAGAGGAGATTTCAGTAGCACTTTGGCTGCCTCTGCACAGATCCCCAGATGAATCATTCATGTTACCCATTTCTGTAAATATCAGTATTTAGTAACCGGGAAGTGATTTTCTGAGGAATGATCACTTATATGTCACTTGAAGATCTAAGCCCAAGGAATTCAGTCAAAAACTGGACACGCTTCTGTTCCAAATAAAAGTAGTTTGATTCAGATATGCAATCATCATGTTACACTACAGTGATATTCACACACGGAAGCAATGATTTCCCCTCATTCTTTCAATGTTATTAAAAATACAAGGGCATTGATACTTTTACATGTATTTTAACAGGGATAAGTAATTCCATGAGATACAATTATTTGAACAGTGTAAGCATACGTAAGCATACATCTGGTAGTTTGTTCACACTCAAATGCCTTGTATTGTACTAGTTACTTTCTGGTATGGAATTGGGGCTTTTTTTATGGATAAGAAGTCTTTGGTAGCTTCTTCAGCCTTGCTATTTGCTATTCTGTCAGTGAGTTATGTGTGTGCTAAGACATATACTTAACATGTAGTAACATTAGTAAGTTTATTATTACCTACTGCTTTATTTAGGCATCAAACATAGACATTTTTAGCCTACATTCTCTTAATCCCCATTTCCCATTCTCTGTTACCATTTTGAAGTTATACTCTTGTCTTCACAATGCAGGCAACTGACATTAATGAGCACTCCTTTTCTGCTCAGTTTCTAAACTCAGAACAAGTTTTTTTTATGAGTCTCTTTCCAGTCTCTTGAGCAAAAATGGTCTCTGGAGGAGGGCCAGGCTTTCTACAAGGACAAAAGCCAGAAAAGGACTTGGGCATAGCTTTATAAAACACAAATAAACCCCACCTGTAACATCCTAAAACATTCTGATTGTTGTATTGCTACCTTCACATATCAAAAATTTCTCTCCAAATGGGTAATTAAGAACATGATAATTGAAGCCAAGGAGCACAATATTTCATTTCATTTCATTTCATTTCATTTCATTTCATTTCTCAACAGGAGGGGAGTTGAAACTGCCGTACTATTTAAGAATGAGCAAAGCACAAAATTCTCTTTTTGAAAATGAAAACTGTCAAGGAAAGCCAAAAAGTAATAGAGGAATAATAATACTCATATTGATGACAATACAGCCAGAATGGCAATACATTACACCCTGCCAGTTGCACTGTAGTGAGGGATACAATGCAGAGACTCTGTTTGTAAATTAAAATAATAAAATAAAAAACCCCAAACATATCTCATTGATAAATTTCCCCCTTCCAATATTTAATTTGGGGGTGGGGGTGGGTGATGGTTCTTTCCACACAAAATTACAGCAGACTGGACATTTTCTTCATCAGGAAGTTTTTGAAACCCCAAACAAGCAGATGTCAGTTGGTATGAGTACTCCACATGAGCTAATTCATTTGAGGGTAGTATGTCTAGTATTTACTGCTGTATACTTTTTGTTTCAGAGATAAAGATTTCTGCATTGCACGCCAAAGCAAGCTGACATCTTGTCTGGACACATACAGGGGATAAGGAATGATGCATATACACATACAGTGAAAGCCAATGTCAGAGCAAATATTTCCACTAAAAAGGAATTGAGATGCCAGTAAGAACATAAGGGTTCACCAGATTGTAGTTGTGCTTCTGTGTTACCACACAGGCAAGAGGAAAAGTTCCTAAAGACTTTTTTTTTTTCTTTCTTTCTTTACATTTTCATAGTCCTAGATTAGCCACTGCATTCACATAAGAAATTAATCCAATTTTTTAAATAAATGGTGTGCTAAATGTAATTAACTTGCATGTCTTTGGTGTCCAAATACACAATAGCAAAAAATGTGGCTTTGATTCTAGTTACAGACACAGGATATAGCCTGTCTAGACCATCAAGTAATGTACCTCTAAAGTGAGAGTTTTACACGTGAGATTTCATCCCTGAAATGGAAACTGCTTCAAGAATATTGGCCAGAGAAGAGAAAAACTAGATTCCTTTACACTGTCCTATTTATTTTACCCACTTATTCTTCTAGCCAGTCCACTGGAAACCTTATAACTAGGATATTTTCAGTCTATTGGATATGCCAGGTTTTCCTGTAAGATGTTTAATGATCAGATACCACCTTCTTTCCTCTAACACCCTTGGAAAATGTATAGTTTTCATTAGAAGTGTGTAATTAATGTTCACATCCAGATTCAATGAAATCAACACAGACCAGAGAAATTAAAACTAATTATGTAATTCAAAGCTTTACAACCCATGACAAAGTTGACTTGCAGATCTAAGTTCATATAAAATTTCAAATTACAATTTTTCTGATTTTTCATTATCTCTGCATAATTTACATAATCAAGCATGCACTCAGATACACAGAACCTTGGGCTGGGAGATGTGAGAACTCTTTAAAAAAATCTTAAGTTTAAGGACTCAATTTGTTTTCTCCATTTGTACTTCCTTCCCACTCAATCTTTTCTAAATTATTGCCCACTCCCATACTGGATTCAGTTTCTAGTGCCATCAGTATGGAGACACACGTTTTCATGATGTGGCTAGCAAGGCAGCTCCCAATAGGTATATCAGCTACAAACCTTCCCATTTCTTTTAGCAGCTTACAGAAATTCTCAGGCTCACAGTGCGGTCAGTATGGCCCCCAACTCAAATCCTCAGTGAGAACAACCTGTCCAGCATTACCAGCCCACCCAGACCCCCAGATGCCAGCAGGGCTGCTGGGTCATGTGGAAAACCTACTGTCCCAGACAGCACAGCTGATGTCTAAAGGCAGAAAAGTGCACCAAAAGTATCAGAATTCAGGCTATAAAGAGACGGTCTTAAAACCCTGCATTACTCGAACATCCTTGTTTTTTATCTTCTATACCAGGGAAATAATAACAGGACTTTCAGGAGACAGGTAGACTTAGCAAAGTGTATATGTAAACACTGTGAATAAATTGTGACCTCATTGGACTAGATATCAACCTCTTCGGAGAGATCTATATGGCTACAAGAATTTTTAGCAGGTTTCTGTCTGTAAAACGTGTTAATATTGGTCTAATGATACACAGATTCTGAATGCAAATATCAGTGTTGCACTAAAAGGGATTTTCCACAATCAGCTAGGGTCTGGCTTGCCAATGGCACCTAAAAAACCCCTGAAAGATCTCTCACAGGATATGTATTTCAAATATATCTAGGTGCAAGGCCACTCAGTGCAGCCAAGCAGGGATAGGTGAGGAAGGGGACCAGCAGTGACCTAAGTCTCCTTGCTGTGGCCTTTAAGGTACCCAAGCCGCAAGGCAGCTTTCCTTTCTCCTCAGGGGAAAACAAGAGCATCTGCCTGTCAGACATACATCTTGCCAACAGAGGGGGAAAAGAGGAGCAAGTTTAAGGTAGGAGTTGTGAAAAGGGGTGGTTTGGGAGAAGGAGACATGCAGGGAGGACAAGTGAGAAGCGGCCAGGCAGAGAACGTGTGAGTGCCTGTGTGTGTCCTGACCGAAGAGAGAGAAACAACAAGGCAGCTCACCAAGAAAGCCAAGCCCAGGGTCTGCCAAAGATACTGGGAGATTTGTCCAGCCAACAGAGCTGTCAGTCCAAGTGTTCATTTAATTTGACAAATTAAAAAAAATGGTTTAAACCACTTTCAAACTGAAAGACGTTGCATTTTTTTAATATATTTTAAGTAATATTTCTCCAAAACCCACTGACCTTCAATACCTTAGGAAGGAGCTAGTGAGATCCAAGGTCTTTCTTTTAGGATGCCCATATTGATTTCAAAATAACTGGTTTTCAGCACACTTTACCTCTAAATATAAGAAAGCATGCATCCAGTGAAGATAGTATTTTCACTTGATGCAAGATTTTTTCATTCATATTTTGGAAAAAAAGGATATACATATATTTCATGCTTCCCACTGTCAAGAGTATGCTTTTTTGTAAATGTTGACCAATTAAGAAATAGTTTTGATACTATTGTGTCAAAAAAAGCTGCCAGTTTTATTGTCCCTTAAACACGGATTTTAAAAATTCAATTTTTCTTTTAATTGATTTTGCCACCCTGTTTTTCTAATTGTGGCAATTCAGTCACTTCAGAACCATGCTTTGTTGAATTTTGTAATAAATCAAACAAAGCCAGAGAAATTGAAAGAAATTGAAAATATTAGTATTTGTGTCATAACTTTCACGAAGGGGAGAGGGAAAAATTTCCTTCACCTTCAAGTGATTTACTGAGACTGCTTTCTAGCAGGCCATTTTGGCACAACTCCCCCTTTGGCTATTGTCACTGGTAACAGACTGCATGTCCACTACAGGTCTTAAGGAACCCAGCAAACTTGCTGTTGACAGTTTGGTGAAAACACAACAAAAGTATTGAAAGTAACAGTTCTTATTTTCTAGCTTTGATGCCTGGAGAAATTAGGGGTTTATATGTTATCTCAAGAAAACAGCCATTGGTTTGTGTTCTCTAAAATATTACTTTCATGTTGGGAGTACATGCTTATTTCACTGCTTGGTTATGACCATTGTTGGATCAATGACCAAATGCTTACTCCTACCTAAGAGTCAAATTGTTTATTTTTCACCAAATTACTAATGGTGACTGAGAAGATTTGATGGACTAGGCCTTTGCCAGATAATTGATAGAACACTGCTGAAAAAGCAGTACACACTTTGGAAAAGAAAGTGATACTTCTCAACATTTCTCAAGCTTCTTTTGAGAGGCCCATTAACAAACTTATTTTCAATTTGTCCTGAGAGTGCAAATGGAAATAATTGCTGCTCTGATGTTATGTTTATTCAGGGTGTGGGTGGGTGTTTACACATGCACATGTGCATTTTTGCAGAACAGAAACCTCTTGAGGTATAACAGGTCCACACTGGGGTTCCTCTTTTTACCCTATCGTATGGGCCTCAACCATGTGTCTAGCCCTGGTTTCAGGGGCCTGACAGGTTCACACAGTCATCCACATCACAGGGACACTGCCAGTGTCTTCCTTTCACCTCCTATCCTGTTTGAGCCTGTAATTACACTTTTTAATAAAGATCTTGAAAAATCCAATAAGAGAATTCTCACAAAACTAAAGCAAGTAGAATTCAGGTAGGCAAGGCTGTATATGGTACCAACCACTATAACTCAATGGAAAACAGAGCTGTATGATTTTCACTAGTCAGGATCTAGCACAACTGAAAAAGAGGTGGATTAAAGCAAATGTTTCCTTGCCATGTTGTTCTAATGTATGGGAAGCAAAAAATAAAATTTGAGATTAAGTACAAACAGAGTGCAATGACACATGTATTTATGAGTACTCAAGACTTAGGCCACCTGGGTAAATGGTTGGAAACATCTCATTCTCCATTTTATTTGCTTTCTCTTCCCACACCAACCCTTCTGCATCAAGGGACTGATGATGACAGTCATTAACAGGTTTCTTTGTGCAAATACACTTGCCTTTGTGTTTTCATTATCCTACTTCCAAATAAAGGAGAACACAGGATATTTGGTGGTGTTAAGTTACCCATTCTGGAAACATTCTGTAAAGCAAGTTCTTTGATATTTAATAGATATTACTGATGTAGAAATTCAAAACTCCTCGATTTGTGGATAGGCAGTAAGTTTTTATCCCCATCTTAATAGAGGGAAACAATTCATGAGATACCACCTACAGACTGAGACAAGACATATTTTCAGACTTCATTCAAAAAATGACTATGCTACAAGATGCTGCACAAGACTCGTTGCCTTTTCAAGGACATGGCTAAACTTCAATCCCACTGTCTCCCTGAAGTAAAAATAAAAATAAAATAAAAATTAAAATAAAAATGTTGTGCAGGGGTTGCTCTGTGATAGACGTATGCTCTTCACATTCCTGCAGTGCTTTCCACTCTTTCTGGTGACTCTACTCTATGAAGCAATGAACATACAGTTCTTCTTACTCTACCAAAAATACCAGCTTCTGGCCTCTGCTTTACTTTTACCTTCACCTTGCACCAGAAACATAAATAGAATAAGAGTTGATTTACAGATAGTTAGAGATTTCTTTCTGGGAAGAAGAGCTTATACCCAGGTAGCAACAATTTACTATCAGTTTGTGCTGGCCACAGAGCACAGGGGGCAAAGATAGGTACGTTCAGGGAATAAAACGGAGGAAAGGCTTTCAGCAGTAAACTGAACCTTGTCTGTGCTATACTAGATGGATATGATTTAAAAAAGCAAAATAAACCCATAAAACTCTTTAGCTAATCAGAACCACGACAAGAGCCAAAAGCATCCTTATTCATTTTACACTGATGGTGGCGCAGAAGGACAGAACAGAGCAATCACCACCCTGCCCAGGCTTGACACTTACAGTCTGGCACATCAGGAGCAATCTGTGTCTTTCAAACAAGTGAAGCCATTCCTTGAAAAGTTCTATTACCCAGAATACGGAAGAATTAAAGGTGTCTGCTACTGATTTTCAGTCACCCAAATAGAAAAGAGCTGCAATTTTCTTTTTAGTATTTATGTCTAAACCATGTGGGAAAAGTGTCAAGCTAAAGACAGAACTTCTAACCCTTGCTTCTATTTTTATTACCATCATAGTTTTTTAAGACCATATTTACTAACAGCAAGAGGCAGACTTTAATTATATCAGTAAGAAAAAAAAAAATAATCTGAATTTCATGTCTGCAGAAGTGGGGAAAAATTTTCACCTTCAGACAACCTATGAAATACACAATTTCTCATGCTGTTTGGGGGCACTAGTATGAAGAAAGGCTGAAACATCTGTAAAATATTAACCACATAGGACACACTCAAAGGCAGATGTTTGTGACTCATGCGGCCATGATGGATGCCCATTTCCTCTCTCAATAAAAAAGGGAAGACTAGATACATGTGAACAATTTATATAATTATAGGAATGTAGTAGAACTTCAATTTTCTTCATTCTTCTCAGGAATAGCATTTCAGATCTGGAAATAAAATAGAGGAACTACAGTGGGTAGTTTTTATTTCCTAAAACTTTTCTTGTACCAGCTAGAGGAGCATACTGGTACATAATTAAGACATGGTTCCAAAACATCAAAGAAGAGACAGTAACTGTAGATGTTTACATAGACAGTGTCTTTCTACTGAAGTATTATGACTTACCGTAAAGCTGAAATAGAACATAGAACTCCACAAGCTAAATTTCCTGAGATATTTAGGATCCAGGGGGATCTACGCAATTTTGTTTAGTGTTTTCTGACATAGATTTTAGTATGTCAGAACAATCTGAAATCTTTCAGTGTGTAAAGCCAACAGAATCTATGGGATTTTAATGTCCATTTAGTATCATGTCGGCTACTGGTAAATTGCTACTTCTCTTTGTTTCTCCTTATGTTAAAATTATATATATGTATGTACATGTAAACGTATGTGTGTGCATGTTTGAGTGTGTATAAAAGGCCTTTTTTTAAAAAGAATTTTTGCTCTGAGTTTAACAATGTCAGCTGCATGGCTTTCCATACAGTGTCATCTGTGTGGTTTATAAATCTTGAATGCATTTATCCACTTGGAACTCTCTGAAGGAGAGCTGTTCTGTCAACCTGCATTTTGCAGGGGAAACCTAGGCTGAATTATAATAGGCAATCCAGGGAACCTAGGAAGCCTATGACAGAGATGCTTCCCTTCTGGGATGTACGATGGTCTCCGGTGTCTTGATCTCCCAGTCTTGCAAAAGCTGTTATCTGTCCACACACTCTGATAGCGCAGCAAAGAGAGGTAGATGCACACACAGAGCACAGGAGTAAGAGTGCTGGATTACTGTAACTGTCCTCATTTTCCTAAATGTAGATGTTATCAATGTCTGTATCTAATGTTGCTTTTGAGCAACTGATGCACACATAAGCTGGATCTGTACCCATCCTACCTGCTGGTGCCAACACTGTTCCTTTCTAGGAACATAACTCTATAAGCACCCCCATTAATTTGCACCATTCCTGTCTTTCACTCGGCGATTGCTCAAGTGGGATCATGGCAGGAGAGGGCAGTTCCACACATCACTGTTCCCAGGCAGATTACCTAATAAGATCATTGACGATTTGACTCACACCAACACAAACCATAACCACATGAAAATATACTTTATATACAACGGACTGCTTCTCTTGCTACCACATATTCCAGCATGATTTAACCTTATTCAGGTGACAGACTTCGCTGCTGATATGTATGTTTGGGAGGAAGCCAAATTCAACATGATTCATGACATGAAGAATCTCACTGACATTACCTCACTTTTGTGCTGCCCTGTGTTTGTCTTGCAACTGTGGGTGCTATGAGACAAAGCATCTATTTATATTGTTTATAATTGAGAGGTTTATCAAGAAAAGAAGGGAGACAAGTTGCTAAGGGAGACATTGGAAATTTCTCTGCCCAGTAATCCCCAGGACCATTTTCAGTTTCCTTTTATGAAAAAAAATCTCATTTATCAGCTGTCAAGAATGCAGGAAAAAGTTGGGTGACTTCCTTATCTGGAAAAAAAAGAGTTGTTAGCAACATATGCAATACTCCTTTTCCTGTCTGGGCATGGCAAAGCACCATAGATGGGCAGAAGTCAAAGGCCAGTCACTGAGATCGACTACAGATTTGTCCCTGTAAAACACACAGCAGCATTTAAAAGGAGCTGTCACAGATGATTTTTCAGGACACTGTGGGCAAAGGCAGCAACTATGAATTTTCCCTGGCTCCCAACTAAGAAGAAATTGACTCCTCTCATGTAAAATCAGGCTTCACATTATATAAGTAACATTATATTAACCGTGACATAATAATCCATACTCGCATTACTCTGTTGTTTTCCACAGGATTGGGCTAAATATTAGCTGAATAGTTGACAAGTGCTACATTTTAAACTCTACTCCCACATTTCTTCCTCTTTGGACAATTTTCTAAGCCTGCCCCCAGTATATTTGTATATATATATATTTAAATATTACATATATATATGTATATATTTGTGTAACAGACCTAGGGCTTTTACTATTTCACCTGACTACAGACTCTGAGTATTCTTCCTAAGCTGCTCCACTACCACTACCTTTCAGCTCCTTATAATGCTTTCCTTCCCTGTTCTCATACACTAGCCAATCTTAGCCTAGTATGGACAGGTAGATGAAGACTTGTTGGACTTGCTGTGGCCATTTCTCAGCTAGATACCATTTGACATATTCCCTGAATATAGGTCAAAGTCTGTCTTCATACTATAGCTAGTCCTTCTGGGGAGGTCTTATTTAGGCACAGCAATCTTGTGAGTGCTGCTTTCCCCAAGAAACCTACTGATTACATCACCTCATAACCAGAAACCCTGGAAGTCAAGTCCCTCCCAGGACACAGAGAAGAAGGGTTAGGGGCAAGCTGGCACAGACTTCCGGGTGGCACCTAACCACCTTGCAAGCATGAGCTTATTTCCATGTATTGAAATTATATTTACTGAAGAATGGGCAAAAGGGGAATGTGTGAAACTCATGTGTCTGCACCTTCATTTTTTCACTTTCAGCCTAAGACAACAACTCTGCCCAAGAATGTACAGCAGTGTGGGAGACAGGTTAGAGAACAACTGTGGTTAGCCAAAGAAGCTGGATTCCCAGTCTGTGGGAAAATGAGTTTCTGAAATTGGTTTCAACCCAAATAGGACAAAAATCTAAAGAAAAATAAATCCAACAAACCCCCAAATCCTCAAGAGCTGGAAGCTCCCTGAATCTTTTAAAAACTCAGTAAAACTGACAAAAATATAAGTTTTATTTAACAGCTGCAGGGGTCACCCAAGGATGCTGGTCCTAGGGCAGACTTGTTAACAGGCCACCCATGGCCAAGGCCATAGATCTCCCTGCGCCCCCAACTGCAGGGAGGACCTGCCAAACCCAGCCATGAGGCAACACTTCCTCTCTTCCTCAATAAATTTCCAACCAGCAATAACAACCGTACTTGCAACAGCACGCCCCAGCCTTGGAGAGCAGACATACTCAGTTTTAAAGAGAGGAGTAATTGGAGTTTGCCATCGCTACAATGACTAACCATAACAGTGACTGTGCTGTACTAGCACTTTATTAAGTTGTATGAAATTTCAGAATTACTATTGCTGTATACTCAGGCTTAGTAACCTCCAGTTTTGCAACAGTTTGAGCCTTTTAAAAATGTGTTTTAACAAACCAGTTAAAAAAATCAGATTTTTAATGCTAACCTTGATGATTCAGACAAAATCTGGTTATTTTATGTAGTAAGATCCCATTGAATGTCCATTATGAAGGCTAATGGAAAACCCCACTGGACTGTCATTTGACGTCAAATCTGGCACAATACAACCTGCAGGCATCTGACTCACAGTGTTAGCAGAGACTTAGAAATTTCCAAGGAAACTTCTATATATTTAAACCAATATAATTCCCCGAGAAAGAACACAACTTGAACCAAACTTGTCTTAAAAAAAATTTGTCATTATCCTATTTGGGAAGGGATTGGTTTTCTCTTAAGGAAGTGGCAGGGAATTAGTTTTGAGTTTCTATGGAGAATGAAAATTAACATTGTGGCTTTTTCAGTAGTTCTAGTAGGTATTTTCCTATAAATGCAAATTACTAATTTGTACTTAAGAACTGTGGTGACTGACTGGCATTTTTTGGTTTTTGTTTTGGTTTGTTGGGGTTTTTTTTAAACAGAAAAAGGGAAAAACTTCCAGAATTCATTTATTCTTAATACTTTGATATGGCATCGACTAGTGGGTCTAATTTATATGTGTGTGTATATACAGATTCAAATTGTGCCTAGGTTTATCTGCAGATTACACATCTGCAGAATACATGAAAAAGTATTTTGGCTTTAAACACATTTCTTCTCACAAATTTTCAGATCCCAATCCACAGCCTGTTGCATTGTAAGAAAATCCTTGCAGCAGTAGAAGACAATAAGGCCCTCCATTGTTAAAAGACTGAAAGTTTGCTTTGCAAAGAAAAAAAAATCTTCCAATTTACTTTTCCACACATAGAAACTGCAGTATGACTTATCAGTAAATATGTGCGAGTGTGAAATAAGCAATATAAGCAACAGCAGCCTATTGTCATTATCAGACAGGGTGATTTATACACCTACAGAACTCACCATTTCAAGTTTAAATACTTAATGATAAAAAGAATATGGAGGATAGCAATTAAAGCAGCCAGAAAAAAAGATAACAATATGTCAGGTAAAAATAATATTTTTTTCATTTGTAAGTATTCACTGTAGCAAAGGCAGTGCTTCTTCAGTAGGTTTTCTTGGTACTTGGTTTTATAGAAATACAGCAGAAGAAAAACTGCAAGAAGTTTTTCCTTTAGCTTCACTGTGAGTCAAGAGGCAACAGTGTCTGGGTGAGATTTCTGAAAGAACAGGATACTGGGAACAACCTAAATACTGCTTGGTTATCCTATAGCAGAAAAGTAATATGTAGTTAAATAAAAGAGGTTGCAACTGAAATGGATGCAGATTTCATTTCACTCAATTCTCTTCCCTCAAGAAACTGCATTATAAAGTCTATTTTCTTGCTTTGACATAGCAAAAAGCTTCTGACAAAGTGGGACAACGGTATTTCAAGCTGACAGGAATTTTTTTGTTAAATCTGTTCCAGACAATAAATAAATATAATGAAATGGAAACAAAACATTTAATCGATGTGTTTCATCAATCTGCATCCATCAAATCTTCAGGTTTAAATCCTTTGATATTATTTGAGACAGCTGCTCATTTTGAAATACCCATGTATCTTAGTTTCAAATACAACGTCTCAGAAAATGGTCAGATATAATTTTGGTAAAATACTTAAATTTTGTGAATTTTCAGGTCACTAAGAAATCTTCAGAAGAAGTAAACAATTATTTCTTTTCTCCAGAGCTGCCAGTAACCTGTGTGATGAAGGGTTTGCACAAATCTGCAGCTAGTGAAAAACAGTTTGGCAGAGACATAACACTACTGCATGCATTGTTAGGCTATACCCATGACAATCTCAGCCATCCGACTCTACATTTCTAAGGCTGAAAACTAATCCACTTAAATCAGCAAGAGCTACAAACCAGCTGAGAGAGCTGACAACACAAATTAGGCCTGTTTTCTCAACTGCAGCAACAGCTGGGATTCGTTATCCAAACATAGGTTGAAACACCTGGGAATGAAGACAAGGACTTTGCAACATGGAAACAAGGATCCTGGGTGCCTCAAAACCAAATGTTTTAGCTTCTACAGCAACAGTTTGTCCTCTGCTTTAGGACATGGCTCTGCTAAGGGCTGAGGACTACTTCAGAGTCGTTAATTTTTTGAAATCACAGTTTTAATTGGCTTCATGAATTAACTCTTAAACTCATACCAAAACTTTATCTCACAACTACATTTTTCTCAGCCTGAGGAGGACTGAGAAACCTGCTTGCATGACTTGAAAGAGGAAACAATGCCTGGGACCAGTACCAAGTCATACAAAGTTGTCATTAATTTGTCCTGTAAAATTTTTACTTCCTTAAACATAGCAGTATGATATTCCACCTGAAAGAGGAAATACTCAAAATATTAAATTATTACCATATCATTCTTTCAGATTTGGTTGGTTTTTTTTAACACATTTGTGGTGGCTCAGTCATATATGTAGCAAACTCTTCATTCAAATTAAGGCCAAAAAAACTTGGCAGACAAGAAAAAATCCTGAAGAGATGTCGATTCACTGATGACAATACTTTAGACTTGTTTGTACACCTTTCAGTAAAGGCACAACTTTTTTATTATGTCTGTATTACCTTAAATAGTTTTAAAATTCAGTCATCTGAAACTGTTATAATGGTCTTCAAGCTCTGATACAGATACAGTGTTTTTGAAAAGGTGAATCCTCCCATGACTCATGAAAAAAATATGTACATCCCACTGTGGAAAAAAACAGTTATGTGCCAATTGTAAGTGGAAGCTCGAACTGAATCAGTCTTGTCTGGTATATATGCCTTTTTCCTTACGTCAGGTATGGGATGCACGCTTTTGTTCATACTTTATTCAGTCAAGGCATGATTGACTAACCAGAATTTGCCTAAGTAAGGTGCTGTGCATATTCCAGGAAATTTTAGCAAGGCCTTTTTTGTTTCTCCACATTGGTAACTGTCCTGAAAACTGTTGCTTGTTTCTACAAACATCATGTTTAGTTGTCATCTTTGCCAAAGGAAAGCCTCTAGAACCATTTCACAAGCAAACAGCATTTCCTCCCATTTTATTTAGTGCTGAAAAACTTAAATAATTTGGCTTCCCTGAAGCCCATTGTAAATTAAGGGTTCATATGATAAGCCCTTATCTTTTAAGTGACTGTATTATCACCTGCATAGAGTTATATCTCACTTTAAGGAAAAAGAAAATCAATTTCTTTCCCTGACACCCCAAAAATGTGCAAAGGCATACATTTTAATTCTTGGCCCTCTTGCATCTTGGCAGCCTTATAGTCTCCCCTTGTTTTATAATAATATCTAAATTAAAATTAATAACTTGGCATCTTGATTCAACTTTCTATCCCTGGCACTGCTGCAGACAATTAGCTTAAAGCAAGCTTTGCTGAGATCAGACCTCACAACCTTAAATTGGCTTTAAATGTGTTCACATTCAATGATTTCACTAAGATTTCATTCAACAGCTGAATTTACATAGTTATGAAGCACAGAAATAAGACAACATCAGACAACTAAATATCAAATTCAGTGGGGACAGTCATTACCTGGCAAATCCCTGTGTAGAGTCTATCTTGTAAGGTTGCATCAGGAATTACACTGTCCCAATGCATGGGCAGAGTAGAAGACAGTTCTGCAGCCATATGTTTCTCCACAATGGAGAGCAGGCTGACAGTCAGAACCACAGGTCTCATGAACATTCATTGCAATGTACACAAACTATACAGAATTATATAGATTATACAGTACCTGCTCATACCCACTTCCATACCTTTGGCAAATATGGCTGTCATCCTGTAAGGCCCAGCAGTGTTTTATTTCCATTTTCTAAGATATTTCCACAGCATAGGACATACAGGGAGAAGAAAACTGGATAGGGATGCAAAAGTGGCGCTTCATAAATAAGGTGTGTCAACATCAGTGTGGTGTATGCATGCCCATGTTCCTCTGGCAGGCCTATTGGAATAATTACAGTCACCCATTGGGCAGCAGAAATGCACACTCTTGGTAAGCATCAATTTAGAATTCTTTCCCAAGACTCCCAGCCCCTTGACTGACATTGCATAATGTCCCAGATGCCTTATGGAAGAAGATTGTGTTCAGGAGCACTGGATTCTGAGACTCGCTGCTATGAACAAGTCGTTTGGCCAAGTGTTGTGAAATCGTATCTTGCTGTGGAATGACTTTATCATACCTACATCACATTCTTTCCTTCTCTCTTCAAGTCCCAGCCATTCACCTCAGTATTTCATCACACATATGCTCTGCATCTCTCCTGACGAAGGTAATCTCAAGGCACCTGTAAAGGGCTCATCTCCATCCAAGCATTTCAACATACTGAATCAGGTTGCTCTAACCTAATCCTTTTGTGGATGCTTACACAGCACTGGCCTGTGCTCTAGGTACCCGGAAGTCACACAGTTATGGTTTCCTTATCTGAAAGTTTGCTATTAATTTTCTATTATGTGTAACTTAGGGGGAAAAAAAAAAATCACAGAATAATCTAATTAGTTTATATGAAGACTGTCAGGAATTGAATGCAAATATTTGGAAAAAATAATTAAAATAAAGCCTTTTTTTAATAAACTATCACTTAAGCCTCACTAGAGCAAAAGAAAAAAGTTTAGGGGTTAAGTTGTCACAGCACTCTCTAAACTATCAAGCTGCAACAAGGTCTTTTACCATCTCATACCAACACACTCTTCATGCCAGTCCCTCTGCTGCCTTCTCCTAGTCTCTCCTCACCCAGGGCCCACGCTCTCTCTCCTCTTGCTTCTTCCTCGGCTGCTTTCTCTTCATTGGCTCTCAACCTCTTAACAGCACCAGCCAAGCTGCACCTGATCTACATCAGCCAACCCGACACCCCTGAGGACAACCCATAGTTGTATATTATCAATGATAAAAAAATAGAAGGGAATGAAGCTGGGTTAATTAACATTTCATACCTTATGTTTTTAACAATCATTATGAAAAATTTAATTGTTAAAAGGTTATACAGTCCTCTATAATTCTTTTTTTTTTCTTTTCCTTTTTAAACTTTTCATACCCGAGGTATTTAACAGTCATCATAACCTTTTTACAAATAAACTTTTCATACAGTCCAGACAACTTGTTCCTGAACTCATATTCCTTCTTTACTTTTATCTTGGGCTTTTCATCTTCTGTTGGTTGATCACCTTTCTTCTTATTTGCTTTCTTAGCATCTGAGATTTTGATTTCTTCAGAGGGGGGTTCTGATGAACTTATAGTGCCTTGTCCTTTCACCTCTTGGGTCACCTGAGTGAGCTTTCAGCAGCAGCAGATCTAGAATACAGCCCTAACAAATCATTCTGTGTCCTGAAAAACTTAACATCCTTGTTGTCACTCATTTCTTCTATGACTGGAGACACCTTCAATGAGCACATAAATGCCGGCAAGAATACCACCAGGCCGAGCAGCAGCAGCAATGGCAGGAGCCGCCCACAACACCACGCTGCTCCCATGCCTTCCCCCGGTATGGCCATCACCTCTGTCCGGCCAGACCCGCTCTGGACCCGCCACCGCTGCGGGCTGCTGCCACATCTGGCCATGTACTCCGCCGCTATCACCCATTACCCTCAGTCTCTTAACTCCACGGCAGTCAGGCTTCCTTCTCTTTGATCCCAACGGCTCACCTTTACTGGTGTCTGATCCCGATCCCCAGGCTCTTCCAGATCAAGTTGAGATAGGTGGGATCACAGGCTATCCCTGCCTGTCTCTGCTACGTTGGGCACCGCTGTCACTGTTCAAAACTTCAAACATCCCCCGGCACAGCCATCACCACTGTTACCGCTCATTACAGGAGGTCTCATAATCTGAAGGGCCTCACGTGGGGCACCAATTGTTGCAGCACTCTCCAAACTATCAGGCTGCAACAAGGTCTTTTACCATCTCATACCACCACACTCTTCATGCCAGCCTCTCTCCTGCCTTCTCCTTGTCTCTCCTCACCCAGGGTGTGAGCTCTTGCTCTTTCTTCTCTCTGCTTCTTCCTCCTCTCTCTTCCTTGGTTGCTTCCTCTTCACTGGCTGCCCAACCTCTTAACAGCACCAGCCACAGCTGCACCTGATCTACATCAGCCAACCCGACACCCCTGAAGCCAGCCCACAGTTGTATATCAATGCTAATTAACCCAGCTTCATCCCTCTACATTAAGTGGAAGATTTTAATCGTTTTTCCCACTACATGCTCTATATTAATACTTACTCTGAATAGACATTCACAATCATTAGTAACCATCAATCCAAAGCTGAATGAAGAAAAAAGTACAGCACACTCAAGGCAGCCTGAATCCACAACATCTCTCAGTGGTCCTTTAATATAAGCAAAGGATGGCAAAGAGGACTAGAAACTGAGTACTGGAAAGCAAAAGGAATAAGAAGATTTAGGTTAGATATTAGGAAGAAATTCTTTGCTGTGAGGGTGGTGAGACACTGGAACAGGTTGCCCAGAGAAGCTGTGGATGCCCCATCCCTGGAAGTGTCCAAGGCCAGGCTGGATGGGGCTTTGAGCACCATGGTCTAGTGGCAGGTGTCTCTGCCCATGGCAGGGGGGTTGGGACTAGATGATCTTTAAGGTTCCTTCCAAGCCAAACCTTTCTATGATTCTATGAAGAAGCACAAGGGCCTTGGGTTAGAGGAGAAATCATAAATAAGTCAGAATGATGGTGATTCAGTTAGAAGCAGTTGTTCAAAGGAATGTTTAATGAAAAGTGAGGGAACCAGGGGGAAAAAAAGAAAAAGAAGAAAAAAAAAAAAAGAAAAAGAAAAAGCACAAAGAAATGGAGTAAGGATTGTTTTGAGACATTGAGAGAAGAAGGGGTTCAAACTGAAACCAAATTTTATGATGACATTCTGAAGGCAAAGGTTTACTGCTAAGGATTTTTGATTGAAGAGGAATATTTCATGTTTCATCATCTGTAATTTTCTAAATTTCTAACAAATAGTGGGAAAGCAGTTGCTCAGAATGTCTACCCCTGGATGACATGACCTCTGTCTGTCCTGTAATCCACTTCAGGGGCCAAATGTAGCCCAAGGAAGTCTGCACCACCAAAGGTACCTCCAGCCCTCACAAAGGAAGAAGATGCACTGGTTTTACTGTGTTTTCAGCTTGTGATCTATAAACACCCACTAGAGGGGAAGCAATGAGCCTTCTACCTCTAGTGTAGTATTTCTACAGGACTAGGTAAGTCTTACAGTCTCCTATGCTAAGCATTTTGTAATTCCAGGTTAAACTGCTGTTGAGTCATCAATGGAGCTAACCTCAACTTTTGTAACGTCATTCACGATGCTTGTGTGTTTCATAAACCACGTATAGATTCAGTAAATCAGGAGGTGTTCTGCTGGAAAAACCCTAAGGAGATAGAACCTGAAGTAGTTTTCCCTTCTCTGAATGAGTAACTCTTCTTCCCAGTTTTCTTGAAAATGAAATTCCATTCTCTTCCAAATTACTCAGAGCTAGCCACATCCTCTCAGCAGTATGCAAGGATGTAATGTCACAAGACATGTTGTTGTCTTCCTGAGGACATGATGAAACTGCTTAGGGTGTTTCAATCCCTGATTCAAATTTAATCTTGACCACCTCAAATACATTCAGAGATTATGATAATACAACCATGAAACCAGAAAAATGTTTGTCTCCTGTCTGCCAGTAAATTAGGTAATTCCCAGTAACAAATAGCTTTACTGGACACAAAAATGTTTGATTAACATTTCTTCATATAAATAAAACATAGCACATTGAACATTTGAAGACAAGGCCCCTAATAGGTAACACAGTCTTGAAGAGTATAAGTAAATAGCATCCACATTATTGTCAATGACTGTCAGACTTCAAGTTAATAATCTGGGGATTCAATGCCACTGCCTGCATATGGCCATGATGTAAAAATGTCATATGTAATCCAAACTGTTATGAAACAGCCAAGAGTACAACCTCTTCACTCTCCTGACTATCAAAACAATATCAAGAAATCTTAACATGTAAGATTTTCCATGTATCAGAAAAAAAAAATCATAAATGTAGTCCCAAGTTCATACCATACCTGTTGAATGATATCTTTATGTCTGTTGAGGTTTGATATCATGAACATCAGCCAAGAATGCAAATATGTTGTGAGAAAGAATTCAGGAGCAGAGCTGAAGAGCCAAGTGATATGTTCAGTAACACCATTTACATGTTGCCTTCTCAAAACCTTGAGGAAAGAAGGCAAAAGGACAAGTAAAGTAATAGCATTAGCTGCGATTTAAGTTTTGCATTTATATTAAAACTGATTTTTTTTTTTCAGTGTTGCCCTGTTCCTATTTCCTTCTTCCAGGGCTAGATGATGTTCTAGTATGAATGGGTAAGCTAACCTTTACTCTGTCTCTTGCAATAGAGTTTCCCTTGCTAAGTGTACAACACTTCTCTAAAGAAGTGGCTCTTCCCCTCTTTTCTACATACATCATAAGCAATAGTCCATATATCAGCACAGAAAAAGTACATGTAAATAAAAAAGTCATACCTCCAAAATGGAAACATTATTGATGTACCTAGAGTAATTTAATGTTAGAACATGTTTCCTAACCTCAGATGTGATGTGACTTACTGCTTCAAACCTACTCTTCCTCATTGGCCTGGTGACATGGGAGAATCATGGCCTTGCCTTGGTCATGAGTGGACTATGATGGCAACAGGGTTGAGCATGGTGAGCCACTGCAAACTCAACAATGCAGACAAGAACAGAGCATGACAAGCCTTGGCACAGGCTGTGCGTTAATGGTGGACAAGACAATGGTACCTGAAATTGATGGACAGGCGTGCCATGGTACCACCATAGGCTGATCAGATTGGCAACCAGGACCAACATCTGTCTAGAAATATGCTCAGTGATAAAACCCAAAGGGTGGGACATGGGGGACAGGGGTAGGTGTGTGCCCCACACTGCAACTGCAAAGCCGAGCTGCTGCCCTTGCCCAACCCCTGGACTGGCAGGAGCAAGCAGCATCCTGCTGCTGGCCCCACTGTCCGGTCCCAGCAGGAACACAAAGGTGAAGAAGCAGAAGGCTTAGTGATCCTCCCAACCACTCCCCAGCTCTACTGGTTCAAAACTTGTACCTGAGAGACCGTAATATACAGTTGATAATATTTTTACTGCCCAGGCAAATCTCTTCTCAAACCTAACAGTGAAATAACCTGGGAATATTAACTACTGCAAACTGTAGTCAGTGGTGTTAGTTGTAGAAATCATTGATATAAAGCTGTAGTACACATTTAAAGGTACAAAATAGGGCACATGTAATTCCACCAGTCAAGGTCTATTTTATTTTTCATAAAGATATTCTTTAGGCCACCAACACACTATGAGAAAGCTTAAAAAACTGACATAACAGAGTGTATGTTGGGACTATGTTCCTTTCATAATCTATACTAACATAAGCAAAACAGTACATAAAATTGTCTGTGTATAGCCAAAAACTTATTTCCACTGCAGGACAAATGAAAAAAAAAAAAAAAATTCCAAGCTAAGGAGATGATGCGACTTAAGAAAGACTGGGAATAATGAAGGATTATGTGGTAATTGGGGAAAAAAGCTGGCTTCCTTAACTTTTCATTTCCAGAATGTAGTTCTCAAAAGAAGCCAGAGGTGTAGTGTTCCTCACCAGCCTGGGAATTTTGAGTTTGTGTTTGTGGTTTGGGTTTTTTTGGTTTTGGTTTTTGGTTTGGTTTTGTTTTCAAGGATGAGGGGAAGGCGGTTGGGAAAACCGGATGCCTCTGAAACACACTTCCACTTTAGCTTTTTTTCCACTCCATTGTTTGCGAGTGGAAGAAGTAATAAAGCAGGTATAGCTCCCACTTGTTAACTTATGTACCATGCGGAAGGATGAAGCGTTCAGCGTAGCTTTTAAGGGACTAGGCAAGATTTGTGGGCGTATCTGATGGTGCGAATGCTGGTTAGCAGGGATAAATACTGCTTGTTTTATTCCAAACACCACATGAGTGACCCAGGAATGATAACCGTGCTTGAGCGGTTAAATCAAGCCAGGGAGCATCCCAGCCCGGGCTAGAAGCAGCCGGCCGCGGTGTTGCGCGGTCCCCGAGTGCCACCTGGTGACCGTTTTCCTGCTGCCGGGGCCCGCGTGGCGGATCCTTCACACCAGCGCCCTCTTGGAACGCTTTTCAGAACTGGGATTTCAATCGATTTAGCCAACACTTCACATTAACTGGCAAGTACTCAATTCATCAATGCCGGGGGGAGGGGGGGAAAGAAATAATTAAAAATTGCCAGGGTTCAAAGTATTAGAATTGCCACCTCATAAGAAAAATTATAAATATACTTCACATTTCAGGAACCTTTAGCTATACAGACAGTTTACCTCGCTACCTGCTGTCGCAGAAACGTGAGTGGAATGGCAGTTTTTGCAGCGCAGGCATCAAATAGCTCTTCATGCAACAAGAGACTCAGCTTAACATTTTAAAAGTGCTTTCAGAATAGGACAAGAACCCCTCACATGAGCCTGCAAGAACTGCAGAGTTCCTCACTCCTGAGATCCAAACCATGTTTTCTATAATTCTACCTGGAAAAATCTCCACCATCTATGCCAGTAGTATTTAGCAGAGCCAGATAAAATTCTGTCATTACTGTTACCACATCTCTTTACTGTATGTTTTTGCTGACTGTAGATTACCATCAAACTTCGCAGCCTACACCACAGCCTGACTGATGGACTTAACTGTCACAGGGCTTCTGTCCACCCTCTGAGGGCACCTTTCCCTCTGGGGACAGAGCACAGGGCAGGATGTTTATTGCTAATTGTGCCTCTTTCAGACACACCTGTGATCACCAGCAAGGGACTCCAGGTCCAATTTGTCAAGGACATGAAGGGCCCTCAGCCACTACACTGTTCCCTTTTGCATCCCTCCTGATTCCTCTTCCCTGACGCCAGCAGCCCATGCTCCCAGTACAGTGTGTGTGGGAGCAGGGTACCCAGCTGGGAGTCCAGTGATGGCAACATGGTACCCAGCTGGGAGTCCAGTGATGGCAACATTTAAGGAGTGAGAGATGGGAGCTAAAGAAGCTGAGAAGACAACATGCAAGATATAACCAAACACACAAACGAGGGCCTTCCAGGAAGCACAACAGACAGGAAACATGGACTCAACTCCCTTGCTAAACCTTCAAGAAAATAAGGGGCATCTTCTGCTCAAGGCCCAGCTTTAAATCATGGTATTTAGAGAAGGTCAAATAGGACCTGGATTTATTAGCTCTGTAAAACTTTAGGGCAAAGTTTTTCGTCTTTAGCAGGTATGGCAATATTAGTATAATGCAAACTAAACTAGTGCTGAGAGCTTAACAGCACAATAATTAGTAACAGGTAATATTATATTACAGTAGGTCTAAGTTTCAGCATTAAACAGGCATCTCAGTTTCAGATTTCTAGGAATGTTCAGTGTTATTTTCCATTTTCCATTACTTTGCTAATAGCACGCTCTGATCTATTTCAAACCATTAATACAAATGGACAAAATATCCCAGAAGAAACGGAAAAAATTCACTTTTCATCTGGAACAATTTTGCTGCCTGCACTGAAACCAGTTTTTGTTTTGAGAGTCTATAACATATCTAGCTACAGACTCGTTTCAGAAAGTAGAAAGTAGCATTTTGTTCCATCTTACAGCTCCCTTTCCTCATCTTTTCTTTAAGAACAAATTCAATTCCCTCTCACCTTTCTGTCATTCAGCCTGACCTCTACCACCTTTCCTAGGGCTCCTCCTATAAAAGATGCTGTTGCATTAAGTCCATTAGGAAACACATTTGCTGTTCATTAAAAATTTAGCAAAGAATTTGAAAGGAATATTTTTTTAGGGTACCCTGTATAATGTCAGAACTCTGAACTCAAGAGCAAGACTGTAAACCACCTATGGAAAAAAAATAAAATAAAATAAAGCTGCCTTCCTTTTTCCCCAGGAGCATTTGAAACAGGAGTGTTACTCTAGTTTTATTTCAGAATGCTATAGCATAAGGCTTTCATTTTCTTTACTTGTGAGAGGGAAGGTGAGAAAGTGTTGGAACTGTATGAAGAGGAGAATAAAATTCTCATAAAATGGAAAGAGGCAAAAAGCAGGAAGAGAAGGAAGATCCCATTAAAGCAGTGAAGAGAGGATAAAAAGTGGCAATGACTCAAGTTTCCCTTCAAAAAAGAAAAAAAAAACCCAAAGAAAAACCAACACAGAACAGCTGAGAGCAGATACGGTGAGAAAGCTGTTAGAAAAACTGTCACACCAAGCAAGGAACACTGTTCAGATCCTAGACTCTCCTCACACATCACAGATACTCATCAGTAAAATAAGGTTTAAAAACTGTGTGTCATCTCACAGTTTAGAGATGAGGGGGATACATTTTCATACAGCATGATTTACTGTTATTTGAGTTGACCTATTTCCTTCAGTTTTCCTTTTAAGGAAAGCTTGGATTCTGCAGAAAGTGAGAGGACTCAATTCCGCATTCTGCCAGGAACCTGCTTTGTGTCCCTGATCATATATATCTGTTTTTCTTTGCCTCTGTTTATCTTTTCATTCATCTTCTTGGCTTTAGTCCAGGCCTCAGAGGGCTGGAAGAGAGATCGATGTCTTCAATACCAAACTGAGAAATGCAGGGAGGGGAGGAAAGGGGAAATCAGTCTGGATTATGTGCAAATTTTTTTTATTATTATTTATTTTATTACCTTTTTTCCTAACCAATACAAAAAAGCCAGGAAGAAAAATCATCTCATATGAAAAATTTGACTCAGCATGAGACATTTTGTTCAAGTATTGTAAGAAAAACATAGGAAATGAGCAGCAACCCTGCAGCTGACATTTTCCCCCACACCCACATACTAGAGCACTCACATGGGAGCAGCAGGTCCCAGCCTCTCTTCTACCTAAGGGCACCACTGACATCTCACACACATGTACCTACCCCCCACCTGTGGTATAGAGCCTATTTTCTCTGCTTTCCATCAGTAAAGAACCACACCATAGACCTGGGATTGCTCCAGGAAAAGGCTCTTCAGAGGCTGAGTACCCAACCCCACCAGTTCCTAGTCAGTATGCGAGAAGTTTATACCACCAGCCGCTGCCCTGAATCAAAAGAGATTAGATTTACAGCTGGGTCTCCCACCTCAGAGGTGGACATCTTAGCCCATTACCCAAGCTGGAGAGTCTTTCAAGGTGGCTTTCCAGTTGCCTCCACTCCACCCTTAATGACCCTCTTATATATCACTTGGACAGAAGGAAAGTGACTCCCCAACTTAATGGCAAAGACACCCAGCTTTCAGCTGCTGCCTTGCTATTTTTAGAAAAAGGAAAGACAACTCACATTGCAGCCACACCGCATAGCCTGGTATTTGTGGTGCTTCTTAAGAAAGTATGGGAGAAGACAGAATTCATCCTGATTTCACACATTTTAGGCAAAGCATTTTCAAGTCGTGCCAGGACATGTTAGGTACTGAACTTCCTGGTCGCATCCTCTAGGCTAAGGAGTAGACATGGGACTCAGAGGACAAGTGTTTAGCTCAAGCACCATCACTGTCAGGGAGGGTTCATCCATAACACAAAATGGGCAAAAGCATTCTGAGACTCTGTAGTCTGCTATTCCCTGTTGCTGTTTGTTTGGAACCACACCTGTAGCCATCACCAAAAGCCTGCCTGCCCTCATGCTCCCTTTCCACTGTGAAAGTCTTTCCTTGTAAAGTCTTAGAAGCTACCACACAATAAAGTATCCTGTGGAAAAAATAACTACAAGTGAACACGTAACAAATGCAAAGGTGTATTTCTTAGAATTAGCTCTCAAGACTGGCACAGTATGTCATTAACGCAGGAGAAAAACCTAACTAATATGATCTCTTGTGCAAGACATGCAACAGCCTTCACCAAACTATTTGTTTGAGTGACTGAATCAAACAAAATCAATAAGCAAAAGGCCAGTTACCTATAGTGATTTTCAGGCATGCATGGCATGTTGTTCAGGAAAAAACTGTCTTATTCACATGCTCAATTCATGCAAAACAGATCTTTATTTATATGCTCGTTGCCTGAGCATGTAATGATTGTGACAATCACTTCATCTAAGAAGATGTATGAATACATGGTGAGCTTAACTTCCTCAGTCTCCAATTACAAATACCTTACATGATCATCCTCTCTTGCAGTGTGGCAGGTCTCTCTAGAAGCAGAGGGAGAAGCAAAGCTTTTTTGTTGGGTCTTTTTTTTTCTCCCAATATTTTTACTGATCTAATATAGAAACCTCTGAAATGCAAGGTCTGCACTCCATCCTTCGAGACTCAGCAGATGTCTTTAAAATGCTTAGTCTATTAAAGCTCATAATGCATGATTAATGATGAGGACTGCTGATCTGAGGTGAAATACTCAGCAGAATTTGCCCAATCGCTTTTGCAGATTAATGTACTGTACATTAGAAACCAGAATCATCAGTGTAATTATTTCACAAAAACTCAGCTGCACTGCTAAAAAATCCTCCCCAAAGCACTAAAAAGCAACTCAACAAGCAAAGGTGAAATGCACCCCAGTTTTCCTCTGTCTCTAGAGTCCTGGCTTCTGTTTGTTCCTTCATTTTCTTTTTTTGCCATAGCACTTCAGCAAGAAATTCGCTTATTTGTTTATTTTTGTAAAACCATATTATAGTTTTCCCCAATTTTACGATCTTTTTACTCAGATCAAAAATACATGAATTTTCTGCATACTTTTCAGTTTAGCTAAGGGCACGACTTAGTGGCTTTCATCATGGACATTCCCAAATTAAAAAACAGCACTCTGCAGTGCTGATTTGTGTGATGAAAACATCACTTTGTTCAACTTACAAATAATGTCCAGACAAAAAAAAACCCAAAACATTTTGTATTCCTTTTCATATATGTAAGTAAAGGGAAATAATTTAAAGATAAATGCATGCTTCTCAGGTTAAATATCATGCTTAAAATCTTATATATAGATGGAGATATGCATTGTTTTTCCCAGGAATCTTGCCAATTTATCACAATAGCTTCTTGGATGCAAGCAAGCTGTGCAGAACATTAGCATTAGTGATACTTTAATTTATGATTGATCTTTAGCTCTCCAACTGTGAGCACATCAGGAGCTGTGTATGAATAAGGAGATAAATTGGTTCTCTTAAAGTCATCACTATCCAAATGATCACTATCTAGAAAAAGACAGACATGCAAAGGAGATTAAATGGGCTCTGAGGTTGGTGACACAGTCTGCAACACCCATCTCTGTTGCACGTCATAGCCCAAAATTCCACCCTTCAAAAGAATCTGTTAACTGGGGGAAAAAAAAAAGCTGAATGAAAAAATAGTATGATAAAAATTTAAAAATACAGTAAAAAAAAGAAAAAGTGAACCAGATTTATTTAAGACAAAATCATTCATGTTCCATCTCTACTCAAGATTGCATCACTGTTACTGGCTTTTTGACGCACCCTATAGGCCTATGAGCTAGACTAGGTTGGACAGTATGAAAAGTATTCCATTTCCCTTAACAATATGAGCTTAATGCATCAATAACCAGGAACTTGTGGTTAGTTCATTACTGTATTTTTCTCTTCATTCTGTCTTTGAAAAATGTATTGCTTTTTTATTACTTATTTTTGCTTACCTGATGTGTGATAAAAATACGTGCTTTTCAATTAAAGCATTATTTTTTTTCTCTGGTTCACAAAGCAAATAGACATGCAATAAGAACTAACCCAGATACAGGGAGAAAAAGTAGAAAGAGAGAGAAGCCTCTTAAACCATCTAAAACCTTGTAATAATCTAATGATAATGTCAAAATCATAGTCATAGAACAGTTTATCTTGGAAGAGACAGTTAAACATCATCTAGTCCAACTCCCCTACCATAGGCAGGGACACCTTTCACTAGATCAGGTTGCTCAAAGTCCCACACAACCTGACTTTGAACACTCCCGTTAATGGGGCATCTGCAACTGCTCTAGGGAACTTGTTCCACTGTCTCACTACCCTCATTGTGAAAAATTTCTTCCTTTAATCTAAATCTTTAAATTAATGTCTTTAAGTTAATAAATCTTGCCCCTTGTCCAGTCACTACAGGCCCCGGTAAAAACTCTTTTTCTATCTTTCTTATAAGCCCCTTCTATATATTGAAAAGCTGCAATAAGATCCCCTTGGAATCTTTTCTTCTCTAGATTGAATGACCTCAACTGTCTCAACCCCTCTTCAAACAAGAGGTGTTCCAGCCCTCTGATCATTCTTGTGTTCATCCTCTGGACCTGCTTTTACAGGCCCATGCCTTTCTTGTGCTGGGGATGCCAGAGCTGAACACAGTACTCCAGGTACTCATGAGACTCCAGGGGTCTCATGAGAGCAGAGTGGAGGGGGAGAATCTCCCTCAGCCTACTGGCCATGCTTCTTTTGATGCAGCCCAGGATATGGTTGATTTTCTGGGCCACAAGCCCACATTGTTGATTTATGTCTTATTTTTCATCCACAGTACCCCCAAGTCCTTTTCTCCAGGGCTGCTTTCAATCCATTCATTCCCCAGGCTGCATTGATATTGGGATTGCCCTGACCCAGGTTCAGGACCTTGCATTTGCCCCTGTTGTATTTCGTGTGGTTCACAGAGGCCCATTCCTCAAGCCTGTCAAGGTCCCTCTGAATGACAATCCTTCCCTCTAGTGTATCAACTGTACCACTCGCTATCACAAATTTGCTGAGGATACACTCAGTCCCACTGTCTATGTCACTGATGAAGATATTAAATAGTACTGATCCCAGTGTGGACCCTTGAGGAACACCAGTTGTTACTGGTTACCATTTGGATGTTGAGCCTGTAACTCTTTGAATGCAACCATCCAGTCAATTTCTTATTCATCTAACAGTCCGTCCATCAAACCCAAATCTCTCCAATTTAGCAGCCAGAATGTTTTGGGGAACCATATCAAAGGCCTTACTGAAGTGTAGGTAGATAATAATATGTCTATTACTAAGAGGGCTACAGTGCCACTGTTTTCCAAATTGAACTGTGCAGTTCCCACCAATTTTATTTATAAAGCCAGTTTTCCCAAGTATAGCTTATAAGTCCACATCAGTAATTTTTTTTTTTTTTTTTTAAATGAAGGTAGGAAACATGTAACATAGGGAATGGCTTTGTATTTCTTTCTTGTGGGAACCTACTCCCCAGGACCATTTGAGCACCCTCCCAGTTCTCCCACTACAGGCCTAAGCAACCCTTGTGCTGACACCTTACAGCCTGTCAGCACAGGCACACATTCAGCAAGCCCTGCAGGGAGATTTATTGATCCTGACCATTCTGAAGTCTTCCATGAGGCAGTGAAATCTGTACAGGAAGGGTTCACAGTCTGAAAAACAGGGAAATAACTGAAATGAAATAGGAGACAACTGTAGGGTCCAACTCGGGATAAGGGGGAAAGAGAGAAACACATATGATTACAAAACTTCCTTTGGGTTTACCTAGGCTTGTCCTAAAATGTTTTTAAATTGCCTCAAGTACACCTGGTAGAGGACTGGCACCATATGTCTAAATATGTGAGTTATTTTCATATAACAACCTCACACCACACTGCCATTCAATATCCAAGACTCAAATTCATACATATTCTTTGACAGATCCAACAAGCAATGTGAACTCCATTCAGCTGTCAAAAACACAAGTATGTATGGGCAAATCTTGTCCACTTTACTGCCCTTCCTTTTAATGGGATTTGTCATTGAGTAAGCATCCAGGTTATAAGTGGATGAGCAATATTGTCTCTACAATCAAACTTGAAAGGAATTGGGAAATAGAAAGTACTCAGTACTCCTGAGTAGTTCTCATTCCCTTTTGTATTCCAGCAATTACGCAGCCAGTCTAATCATCACCTAGCCATGGGGACACACCTTGTCCTTCCATGCAATACCTTTCTTTGCTGGTTTGAACAGTGGCGGTAGATTGCCTGACAAACAGCACAAGGTATGCCTATGGTTTTGGTTTCTGGCACGAGAAAGTTTGGTGCTACTAGGTGCTGGAGGGGAAACAGACTTCAGGGTTTAGAAGTTAATGCTCTGGTCATCTGCAATCATGGCTGTCCTTCACCTGGCTGAACGAGGCAGCCTCTGTTAGCAGACACTTACAGAAATCATGGAAAGGCTGTCACATAAATGTTATTCTCTGGGAAAAAGCAATTTATCAAGTTTCCTTTCCCCTCCCCACCAGCATCTGCTCATTCCTGCCCTCCTGAACTTTAACAGGCCCTCTGAACATTTGAGGTCATACTGTTATCCAGACTGCTGAAAGGATTCAAATTTGAGGGGAAGGGAAAAACACAAAATGTGCATACAGACTTAAATTGGGAAAGAAAATAAATCGGGAAACACATAGCAGGTTGTGTTCTTTTTTCCAGTTCTGATAATTTCAGTGAATTGTTTTGTGCTGCATCCCCACAAACATGTAAGTGAGCCGTAAATTGTGCTGCAGGATCTGACACAAGCAGCCAGGCTTAACCCTGCAGCTGGCAAAAGGTCTGTATAATCACACCCTACATTTATGTCAGGCAATAGACACATTCCTTGGAGTACCGTATGCCTGCATGTGGGCCCAGTGATTTGGGGGTCTTTGGCTCACTTTCAGCAGGGCTCTCAAGGAGGCATAGGAAGCTGCTACAGGGACACCTTTGACACATAGAATAACATCAGCAGAATGTATCTGGCTTTTCAAATTAGCAGTGTCAAAGTTGTGACCAGAAAATCTGAAGACGTTTCTGGGTATGAAAGTTATGATGTTCTGAGGTACAGACCATTTGTATATGTGTGAAAAAATGCATTACACATGTAAAATAAAATAACTTTTGGGGCTCTGAACAGCTACAGAGTCAGAGAAAGAAAAAGAATATTTTGTCAGAAATGTCAAATCTTTCAAGATTTCACATATATAAAACAGCTTAATATTTTTTCATGGGTGTCTTGCATTTCAGATTTTAATTCCTTAACTTTTATTTCTGTCACAAATCTGTCTGACCACGTCTAAATCAGATCCAGGCTTCTGTAGATGTGTCAGCATAAAAACAGCCAAGCCAGGTAGCTTCCAGGTCAATATAAAAGCCTGGTAAGTATCTAGCCATAAGGCCTTCTGCTTAGGTCATGCCACATTGGGTCTGTGAACTCTTTAGTACATTGTGATACCATCTCTTTCTTTGACTCCTAAGGCACAGACTCCTGAGGTAATTTTTTTCAGAAACGGGATAACAGATCACTCTGGGCAGCAAAATCCTGCTCAGCCATCTGAAGAGACTACCTCTTTCTGCCAAGTTTCAGCTTTTTGGACACTCGTCAACAGCTCAGGGGATACATAAGCACATATGCTGAGTGTTACAGGAGGTTTTCTTAACCCAGGCAGTCTTTAAGCTAAATAGCACTTGCGGAGGAGATGTAGGCAAAACATGATTGATCACCTGCATGCTTTTCTTGCTCTGCTCCTCTCGTCATCACAGGATGTGCTTAAAATCAGCTGCCCTCAAGTCCACCTCTGGCTGAGAGCTTCTCCCCTGCTGTTGTTTTCTTCCTCTCAGTCAAAAAGGAATCCCTCGGCAAGGAAACCATGTCCCTGTGTTACTCTGCTGGGAGAGTTCCCATTCTCTGCTCTCTCCTCTGTCTAGAGGAGCCTGGTGAAACTAGTTTTCCTACCTAGGCACCCCCATCAGCATCCCGCTCTTTGAGCACCTACAGCACAGTCCTCCTGAGCTGACAGCTTGCGTTTGGTCCAAGCAGGGTGGTTAACACATGCACCACTTGCTATCCACAAACTGAGGTGCAAATTACAATTGCAATAACTAGAAATCTCAGCTGTAAAAAAGCTGCCAGGGTTCTCACCAGGCTGCATGTATGCATGCCCGAGGGTATTGTGGTAGGGGTCTGCAGGGTAATTCAGGGCAATATGCAGTTTTGCTGAGGAGGGGAGCAAGCAGGATGAAAACTTGGCAAATGTGTATCATCCTCATCCTGAGCAGACACAGCAACCTACTTGCAGCATGCCAATTAAGGCTCTGACTCTCCTATAAAATAATTGAACGTCTCTCGTATCTAATCTTATGTTACAGTATGGTGGCATATTTGTTTAATAGGCTCTATCAGCCATCCTGCAAGGAATTAAGCACAACAGAGGATGAAATTTTGGCTCTAGTAAGTATGATGGTGATTTAACATGAAGATTAAAAAAAATAATAATACTACAGAGCTATTGGTAGGAAATTATGCTCTCTATGGTACAGTTTCCATTCAATACCATTAAGAAACTCAGATATTGGTATATGCCCTATCTGGAACAGCTCTGAGAGGGAGACAGAAAGAAGCACTGACTTCACACCTCTGAAAGAGGGAAGGGAAGGTTTGATAACAGACCTTCATCACTCTAGATACCTACCTAGACTCATATATAGATCTACAGCTGTGTCTTTCCCATCCTTACCCTCTCTTCCTCCATGAAAATCTCCACAGACACAAATTTTGTTTTTAACAGAGCTGTATCTTTTTTTTGCCATCTAATGCCGCACATTTTGTATTCTACAATTATTTAAAAGTTTATGATATTTCATTTTGTTTCATTATCTCGGAGATTATTTCTTCAATATCTGCCCAAGCTGCTTCCACTAGTATTGCTTCCAGGGCAATTAGGCCAAGATGTGCTTCAGCACAGACCTGCATATCTCTAAGTGCCATTCGTATATTTCTAGCCTTGTCTGCTAGATCATCGTCCCATGTGAAGGAGCCTCAAGAATTACTATGCACCTAAGGAGTTAGTGTCTAGTTTAGAGCACACTAGATACATCTGCTGTGCTGGCTACAGCAAGAAAAAAGACAACAGAGTTGTTAAGTAGTTTGCGGATCCCTCTAGGCTGATGGGATCCTTCCTGGGCTGCTTGAGGAGCTGTCAGGGCAGCTTTGCGGCACGGGAATGATATAAAATGATCTAATGCTCCCGAGGGTCTGGCCCAATGCACACAGCAGAAAAGTAGGTCAGAAAGGAAATCTCGCTACTACAAACACAGCAGTGGCAGCAGTCCATTGTACCAGGCACAGAGTTTATGTAAGGCAGTGGCTGGGGCTGCTTCACTCTGAGTTTCATGACCAGCAGAAGCCTGGTGCTAAAAATGCCTAGCTGCTTCGCATGAAAGCAGGAACCGGCTTGTGCATAAATTTAGAAAAGTAAACATATCACCAATACACTGGTTCTATGTTTGCGCTAATCTGAACATTGGAATATGATTAAAGAACATGCAACAAGGCTTTTCTGTTCCTCATTCACAAAGGATACTCTGAAACAGAGGTGGTATCTTTGAAGGCATGACCAAAATTTCAGTCAGTAGTTATTCTTGTGGCTTCCTCCTCTTCGGCTCTATTCCCAGTTATTCCAGGGTGTCTACATGCCATCCCACGAGACTAAAGAGACCTTACAAGGATGTAATCAGCTCCCTGGCCTCTCTGAAAAAGATATAACTAATGGAAAGGGATGTCTCAGCAGTGTTCCCCAGCTCTCACAGGAAGGGTATATCAGCAGTGTAACCAGAAAAAATGTCCTGTTCCCTCATTTGCAGCTGTCAAAGGCTAATGAGAAAGAGGGGCAGAGAGATGCAGAAAGCATTAGGGATGTCACAGGAGGCCCCGCTCTGGTGACACTTACACTGGGAGTTAGTTGAAACTGCTCCAGATCCCAAAACAAAATATGTAAAAGTGGCTTAAAGCAACCTTAATTTACCTCCACCACTTCAGCTTTTCATTAGGGTGTTGGGAAAGAGGAACTGGGGTATTCTTCATGCTTACTTATAAGCTGCTTCTGGTCTTCCAGTGACTAAATGAACAGATTGGATATAAACACGTAATGTTATTCAGGGAACCAAAAAATAAAATGGACTCTTGTCTTCTCTGCAGTATGAATTTTCACTCATCAGTAATTCTGCCACTGGCCTTGCTGACAATGCTCTTTTTAGGTCCTTACTTTTGATATGCTCCAGTTACCAGAGCCAACACCCGAGCCGATCCCCAAAGGCAGCAGCACATGCTTGGCAGTGGCAGTACCCAGATGCTAAAATGTATTTTGCAGTAACAGAAGCTTCAGCACGTTGGTAAGTGACCAGTTTGCTGGAAAACCTTCCTTCTCTTAGATTTAATAGCTTGCCTGGAAAGAGCTGATCAAACAAAAAAAGTCTTTTTCTCTAGTAAATATACCAGGTAAAACAACACGGGGAAATAAATGCAACTTAAGAAACACTCTAGTGGATCATGTGCACGTATATTTTGACATGAAGAAAGGAGAATATTTCATTCTGAATGCTTTGGGTTGTGCATAAACTTACCCCAAGCCAGGAACAACAACAGCAGAAAAATCAGCCGTGGCCTTCGGTCCCTGGAGCAGCCCATTCCCTGCACTCAGAGTGTGCTTAGCAGAACAGCACATTTTCTAACTCTCCTAGGTCTGACCTTTAAATTTTAGCCCTCTGCTGACTGTCAATGACTGTGCAGGCAGGCGAGAGTACTAATGGCAAGATTTTAATCTCTCTCCTTTATCACAACGGACCACTAAAATTGATGCCTATAAACACACAAACCATAGGGTTACTGGGTCTATTCCATAGTCATATGCTGGAGTTAGCACATTCCCTACTATACTATTAAAAAGCAGCTTGCATTTCTTTACATCTTTTTTGACCACATTTCATTGCTTGAAAAGTCAAGATGATGACTCCACGGTGCTTTAAAGCAGATGCATAAATTAACTTTTTGAGAAAAGTTGTGTCCTGTAAGGGATTAAGATAAACACTGCAACCTCTTCATGCATGCAAGCATTAGAAGAATATAAGACAAAGGATTTTTAAGCATGAGGAAAAACAGTTTGAAGAAAACACTGAATCAAAGAGATGTGTAACTGCAGATTAATCAAGGTGGTGTAATATTGGTCTCTAGCTAACACTGACATCTCTTTGGACAATTGATTTCTGTAATTTCTTCTGATTTTTATTTCTAGGAGCTAAACATAACCAAACACTATGCTGATCCCTTTTTAGGTCCTCTCTGAAGTGGAAAGGGACTTTCATAGTCACTTTCTCTTGGGTACACTTTCATTGAGTCAGGTTCTGGTACATAATTTTTAGATGTTACAAAATAGTAAAGTTGTTAACATAGAACTTTGGTGAATATTTATAACTTTGCTAGGTAAACTCATAAATTTACATATAATGTTTAACAGCTTGGAGCCCCATTATATTCAGTGTGGAAAATCTCTAAGAACACAGTTAAAATTGCATGTTGCACCTCTGATCAGTGCATATACCAGTCCAGCTTTTGTTTATCAAAATAATTCTACACACATGAGGCTAAGACAAATTTTCTATACCAAGTCTTTTCATAGATCAATTATCTAGGAATCAGTAACAAAATTACTGTAAATCCTGCCATAACATGGATTTTAGAAGTTTGCTGATGCTCATCACATTCACCAAAGAGGTTTGTAATTATGTTCGCAGACAATGCCTGAAATATCAGATTTGAAAACCAAGAAATGTCAATCAAGTAGGAGCAAAAAATTTTGTGCTAGCAATACATTTGACAGGGCAGAGATGAGCAACAAAAGTCAGGAAGGAACTGATCTCTCTTTTGACAGAGACTGAGAGACAGGCATCCTTGCCAAAATGTAAAGTCTCAGAAAATAAGCCATTTGATCAATCAAGTACTTTTGATATACTTTCACACAATTTCATCAGAGTATTAAAAAATCAGTCATCCCCTCTCAATGGAAAAGGTCAACAGAATCTGAGATGGCCTGAGTCAGCAAAATCAATATAGAAGCAGGGGAGCATAAAATACCCCTGTTAGTGCTGGCACACAGATTTCTGCTCTGAACTCTAAAATTCCTCTCACGCTGATCAGCAAAGGAGTATCTGTGTCATTTTCTGTCTGAAAGTAATTTCTCTTGTGGTGATTGCACTACAGTGCATGCAGTGTAGTCACTTCACCGCACCTCCAAAGGTATCCATCAGGGATCTCCACAACAGATCTCTCCTTACTGCTCTGTTTCGTTCCAGGGCCCCAGAAAAAGAAATGAAAACTGTATCTCCCCTCTGCCAACATCCAGTTTCTCAACTGGCTATAGCATAGAGATGGGTTTGTATTCATGAGGGGTATTTTGATAATCAAAGTTAGTGGAAAAACATCCATGCTAATGGACCGCTAGACTTTTTACAAAGTATATGAAGTCAATAAAAGCAAGCACTCAAAAGGCTCTGTTCATACATTTCAGAATAAACCCCAGAGAACAGTAATTACAGGCTCAGTTTCTGCCTCCCTCTCCCTCCATGACACTTTGCTTGTGGCATACCACAAAACACATTTCTGCCTCCTATTCTATTCAGAATAAACCATAAAAAGCTGCAGATTTCTTAAGTCTGCAATACAGCTTTAGAGATCTTGAGGTCATGAGGTCCTTGATTTAGCAAGCCTTTCTTGCAAAATGCAGACCACAGAAATCCGGCAGTTCTTAATACTGAGAGTATTGAACTAAAAGTCTCTTTTAGGAAGTTGTTTAATTTAGGTAAGTGAGAGATGATAGTCACCAGAAAAAAAGAAGAAAAAAAGAAAAAAAAGAAAAGGATTCCAGCTAAAAAAGTTACGCTTTTCCACTGAAAGAAATTCCACTGAAGTTCACTTGACCTCAGACGGATTAATCTATATTTACAATATAGATTAATTAAAATACAATTACAATATAGATTAATTAAAAGGAGAACAGTTTAGGAAGGAGCTCTCTGTCAAAGGTTTTTATGTATCACAGTTGCCTTTAACGGCTTTATGAGCAGCCTTAGCAGCACATACAACTGGATTTTGCTTAACTGGGCATGGAAAGAATGGTAATCTATGCTACAGTACCCTGCATTACTTTGAGATACATTCGTACACATGTGGTTGCCACAGATCAGCTGATGCAAAGTAACTTCAGTAAGGATTTTAGTACCCTGCTAGGTTCTTGCTCCTTTTATTTATTACATTACCCAGAAGAGCCAAAAATTACCCTGGAATCTGTTCTTTTTTCAGAACAGATCTGAGTTTAATAGAAATTTGTCTTTAAGACATGTTGAAAATGCACATATGTTTTTATTTTTCCACTAAAGGGCTGTGTTACATGGAAAGGACTACACAAGTGTCTTACATAGTAACGTCTTGCTTTTGTAAGACCCAAGTATGGTTTAGATAAAGGTGCACTTTCTCTACTATGAAAAATCAAGGTGATATTCTAAGAATAGCCTTTCATTCTGTGAGTAGTAGCTACATCTTGTACAGCGACACAGCTAGGCAAAGCACACACAGAATAAATGGATGAAATGCAAACAAATTTTTATGGAAAATATGATTTTTTTCTACAATACCTAAGAGCCTCTGAAATCAGGATTTCCAGGAAGAGATCAATCTCCTAGATCACTAAAATCTTTAACTGAAAAGATTTCATGGATCAACTTAGTTGCTGTGCTTTGGATGACAACTCTATAGATGGCAGAGGCAGGACAAACTAGGGAAAACCTAAAATTTTTATTTTTGCCAATGTCCTTCTAATCTGCTTCCCACCCCCCACCCCCAAACAGTTAATATGTTCCTAAATATATTTAGTGGCCTAGAGTGACCCTTCCATTATAGCATCTGAGGGCACCACAGTGATTAATTTTATCCTCCCTAATGTCTTTGAAGTTGAGATAAATGACTTGTCCAAGGTCATATAAAAGGCTGTGGTTGAACTAGAAACAAAAGTCAGATTTTTTTGTGTCTAGACCTCTGCTTTATCTCTGCCATAAACCTTGGTAGTAAGAGGAGACAAGGAAAAAGCTGTTAGAGGAGTGTTGGTTGCTTTCCGAGAGAGAAAGCCAAGAGGACGAAGACAGTCATTGCTCCATATAAGATGCTTTTAAGGCCAGTCATCATGCATTTTATTGAGCTCCCAATTATTCTCTGCTCTGGAAAAAAGATAAAACTGTAAATAGTTTTAATTTTTAATATTTATTTTGAATAAGACGGTAAGTCCTTTCTGTAGATTGATGAACAGTTTTTCCCCATGATTGTCTAGCTTAATTCAGTGAAATGACCTACTGCCTACTTTGAGAATGAAAGGCATTAGACTGTAACATAAGCAGAAAAAGTGAAAAAAGTTTTTACTAAATTTCTGTGAACAGATCAATTTCTCTGAGAAGTAAGATTTATACTGCTTTTGCTTTTGGATGTGACACAAACTCTTGGGCTACGTTACTGTCAATTTGTCTCATTTTTTACTTTTATGTTTTCCATAACTCCAGTACCAGTGAAAAATATAAAATTAATCTTTATTTTCCAAGAAAATTATTAATAATAAAACTCCCTAATAAAGGCCAAAACTAATTCATCTGACCATACAAATCATAGAAAAATTATGTTATGTTTACATTTCTTATTTTTGACAATACAAGTTTAAATTTTTTAGGTCCTTGAAGAACTTCCTAAACATGCTGATGCAAACACAGACCTACCATCCACCAGCAAAGGAAGAGTTGGTATGTGAACTATTACAGGAGCTTGACCCCTACAAACCAATGGGCTCTGACAGTATCTACCTGAGGGTGTTAAGAAAGCTGGCTGACAACGTTGCGAGGCTGCTCTCCATAATCTCTGAGAAGTCATGGAGATCGGGGAACATTCCAGAAGACTGAAAGAAGGCTAATGTTGCCCCCATCTACAAGAAGGGCTGAAAGGAGGATCCAGGAAATTATAGGCCCCATCAGCCTTACTTCAGTCCCTGGGAAAGTTATCGAACGAATCCTGCTGGGATCTATCACAAATCAAATTAAGCAGATGTTTGGGAAAAGCCAGCACAGATTCACCAAGTGCAAAACGTGATTGCACTTGATAAACCTGATTGCCTTCTACGACAAAGTAACCTGCTTGGTTGATGTAGGATAAGCGGTAGACATTGTCCACCTGAATTTCACCACGCCTTCTGATATGGTTTCCCACAGTTTTCTGCTAGAGAAACTGTTGTGTTACGGTCTCGACAAGTGGTCTGTGCGGTGGGTGGGGAAATGGCTGACAGGCTGCACCCAGAGGGTGACAGTAAATGGCTTTTTTTCAGACTGGCAACCTTCACAAGTGGGATCCCCGAGGGATCAATATTGGGTCCAATGCTGTTTAATATCTTCATAAATGATCTGGATGATGGGATCAAGTGCACTATGATTAAGTTTGCTGATTAAACCAAGCTGAGTGGGAAAGTAAATACTTCAGAAATGAGAGCCACCCTGCAGGAAGACCTGGATAGGCTGGAAGAGTGGGCTAACAAAGCCTTATGAAGTTCAACAAGGACAACTGTTAAGATGTTGGCTCCTGGGAAAACATAACCTAGGAGTGCAGAACAGGCTGGGCTTTACCCGGCTGGGGAGCAGCTCTGTGGAAAGGGACCTGTTGGTCATGGTGGACAACAAGCTCAGTATGAGTAAACAGTGTGGTGCTGTGCCAAAGAAAGTGAACAGAATGCTGGGGTGCATCAACAAGGGCATCACCAGCAGAGATAAAGAAGTCATTATTCCACTCTGCTCAGTGCTTGTCAGGCTGTACCAGGAATACTGCATTTAGTTTTGGTTCCCAGTATATAAAAAAGATGTAGACAGACTGGAGAGAGTCCAGAGAAGGGCCACAAAGATTATCAAAGGACCGGGAAGCCTGTCATATGAAGAAAGGCTAAGAGACCTGGATTTATTCAGCCTTGAGAAAAGGCTTACAGCAGACCTTATCACCATGTTCCATTATTTAAAGGGTGACCACAAAGAAAATGGAGACCCCTTTTTACAAGGAGTCACATGGAAAAGACGAGGGTAATGGGTACGACGGTAATGGGTGCATTAGTCCCAGGGAGATTCTGACTGGGCACAAGAATAAAATATTCACAGGGAGAACAATCAGCCATTGGAATAATGTCCCCAGGGAAGTGGTGGATTCCCTGGCACTGAACACTTTCAAGATTCAGCTGGACAGGGTGCTGGGCCATCTTGTCCAGACTGTGCTTTTGCCAAGAAATGTTGGATCAGATGATCCTTAAGCTCCCTTCCAATCTGGTATTCTTTGATTCTATGAATTCTTTTAATGCTTTTTTTCCTAGTTATTATGATTTTAATCCAAAGGCTAATCAGAAACTAATTAGAAACAGTTCCTTGGCTTTAATGGATTTTGTATCAGCCACCAAATCTTCTTTTATTTCTAGATATTATAAACCAAAATTTATATACAAGTAGTTCTATACAAAACATATAATTGTGTAAGTAGGCATTCTCAAACTGAATGAAATGTGTAACAGCACCTACAGTTAAACAGAAGGAAAAAGAAGTTTTCAGAAAATCTTTCAGCAACTCCAATTACTACTTTCTAAGAAAAGATTTTTCATTACAGTAGTTGGTAGCAAATGAATGAAGTGTTCTCTCTTACCTGCAAATTTAGTTAAATGTATTTTGAAGATAAAAAGCACGTCGTTGAGCTAAAACCAAACTAACAAGGAGGTAACAGTAACATTAAAAAAAAAAAAAAAAGCAAATCCATTAACAAAGGTTTGATTCTGTAACCTATATGAGAAGAATACAGTAGAGTTGAGAAAGAAGTAGTTACCTCCCTAGTGGCCCAGTAATATCAGAATCTTATTTCTTTGTTCTCTTTATGTTTATTGAGATATGCTATTACAATGTATAGGATATGATTCTGTAATCTTGTATTTAGTCACGAACTTGATGTCTTTGAGCAAACTGGGGTTTAAGTTTTGAATTGGCTAATAATGCACCCTATCAAATGAGTATTTACCTCCTAAAAATCCTAGGCAAAACAAACTACATTCTGGATATATTACATAACTTGAATTAAATTCTGAAACAGAATCTAGGTTATTACTAATTCATTATATAAAATGTATTCTATTAATTCTAAATCAATTGTAAAATCTAAGACAGTTACTTGCAAAATTGGAATTATAATTCCTAATTCTGATTCGCACGTCTGTATAATTACCACTTGCTCTGTGAAGCTATGAGTTGCACAAGTGTATTATGAGGTGAACTGGTTCCCATTTCAAAAACTTTCAGACTAACAAAAAATGTGGTGTTTTTTCTTCTGAAAAAGCTGTGAGCAAATATTAAAAAAAACCTATCTTTCCTATACGATGGACTTGCTTTTTCTTCACTCTCCAGCCAGCAAAATTCACATCAGTCAGAAAGGATGAGCATAGTTTGGTTTAATTGTTTACAACACTTGGTAATTGCTCCACTTCTTGACTGCTTTAAACAAATATCATCGCTTGGATTGTCCTCTCTCTTCATCCATCTTTTCATCACCAGAAACAACTGAGACTAATTATTTAACCAGACTTCTCTATTGTCTATCTCTACTTTGACCCTTATTACCCAAATGAGAAGTTATTTAGACATCACTCTACATTTTGCTACCCAATAAAATGGAGAGTAATATGGCATTTCTATGTTTCTTTTTTCTAAAGCTATATGAAAGAGATTTAAAAACTGTAGATAAGCCCTTTGCATTTTTTCATCTTGACATGTCACTTCAGGTGTCATTTTCCATAGCAAATGATTCAGGTCTTTTTCAGTAGTTGTAGTTCCATTGACAGCAGCAAGTTGAGAGCTGTCATGAGCCCTGAATACCAAAAAATGAGCAGAAAGGACACCAGAGTTCACCTCCATCATATCAAAAGCAGAAATAAAGAAATAAGAAACTAAAATTGGTATATTTTCATACAAACATCAGAGCAGATTTTCTGAGGATTTTAGCTCAGATTCTCTTTCTTAAAAACTTTCATAGAAGTGGGTTTTATTTCAGACTCAAGAAGAATAAAAATTTATGGCCTTGTCATGTTCATTCAATTACTGTAAATATTTCACTGGTATCTATTTTCTTTAAGATACTGTCCATATATGCTCTTCTTTTTACTTTTAATATCTATATTCAGGAAACTTAATCTGTGTTCTATGAGTGAACCTTGTTTCTTCAGTTTTACAAAAAAGAAAATATTAATCATATTAGTAGTGGGAGTAAAGCTTTACGAGACAATATATTGGCCTTCAAAATTGGGTTTTGTTTTGTTGTTGTTTTTTTTTTTTTATCCAGATGTCAGCTACGTGCATCAGTGTTCCTGCAGTTGGAAAGGAAGGCAGAAAGAAAAAAGAGCATAGAAAAATACATAAATAATAGCCTAAACTCTAGTCAAGGCAAACAGAGATTAAGCAGTTCATTTTTCATACATAGATGACTTTTGCCTTCTTGATGAAAACTCAATATAATTTAGCACTTCAGTACTTCAAAACATCATTAAATATCATGCATGACTGCTTCAAGAAAATGTATTTATGAAGGCAAATTAAAGAACATTTTCAGTATATCTTTCAGAAGTAAATCAGCTCTTGGCCTAAGATAACTAAGTTGAAATACTGTGGAGGAAGGTTTCAGGGGCAGTAGGTTATTTATCTGTTAGCTTTACTCCATATTTTTGAATGGTTCAATTTTTTCAACAGTTTAATGCTGTACTCCTATGCAACTGTGCTATAAAATTTAATATGGAGAAAAGAATTGAGATCCATAAAAATGTTAAAGTACTCCAAAAAGACTATAGCACCCAGTACAAAGCAAAATTAATTTTAATGGTGAATATCTTAGAATTATTCCAAATGTATACTGCTGGAAATCCACTGGCTTTAACAGAGTAGCTACATCACAGAGAACAGAATTTGGCTTGTTTTGGTTATTTTATTGCATGTTTTCTGCAAAAGAGCTATACTTTCTTATGTATTTGGGATTATGTCATAGTTTGTTCTCCCTATGTCAATGTAATCACCATAGAAGTTTTATTTCTATCAGTGCTTTTAGTCACTCAGGTAATTAAATACCTTGCAACAAGGCAACTTTCAAGATTCAAAAAGCCAGTGAAATATTCATGCCAATTTTTAACATGGAAACTTTCAATGTATCTATATAGGACAGTGTTTTACTTAGGCTAAGTAAGAAAATTACAAATGCCTTAATACCATGCAACATTTTATACTTTTGATAATGTGCTTTTTGGGATTGTTAGATTTAATTATTTTCTTTAGGATCTTAATGTTAAGGCAATAAAACTGTCAGGTGTCAAAAATAAGATTAGGATTTGAAAGATCCATTCTGAAGAAACTAGAATGTGTGAAAAAAAATCTTTTTCTTTCTTCTTTTTGTTTTTGTTTTGGTGATTGAAATGGCTTCAGTTATGCAAGAATTAATGAACAACACTGGCATGATGTTTAGCAGTCTTGAAAGTCAGCACATCTTTTACTGTTCTGTACAGGCTTTTCTTGTTAAACAGTGATTGCCTCTAATGATCCAGTTTGGTAATATTTTGTGCTACCTAAATCACTTTCATGTAGTAATGATTCTGTACAAAAATCTAGCCGTACCAATAGTAAAGAAACCTCCAGCTGTATGTCCAATTCAGGTAAAGATCCCTTTCTTATGCCTGGGAAGACTGATAGACAAGAAAGAGGATTCCATCAATGAGGACTCTAGGTGGTCATATGGCTATTTGTGCAGTTTGTTTTTATGGTCATCCAGATATATATATTTGCGGTCACACACTAAAGTTGTGTGTAAATGGACTGTGGTAACAAGTAACAGTAACAACCTTTTAAACAGGGAGCAGCAGTAGCGCATGTGTCCCAAAACATGAGCACCATGCATTCTTAGCACATCAACCTTATTATCATATTGGCTTTCCTACCATCCACAATCTCTTTCCCACTCTCTTAAAGACCACTAATACTTAAAGTATCTTACATCCTACCTCAAAAGTTCTCTGTGTTGCAATGCACATGTTCAAGTAATCCCCCAATGGTAACATGGAAGGTGGAGTGAGAAAGCATGATTGTCCAGGAAAGCACTTCAAGGATACCCAAAGGCATGTTTTCAGTGCAGTCTGTTGCAAGTTGGGAGCAAAATATTGGCAAAGTAAGGCAATTCGTAAGTCTTTTTGTGCTGCAGTAGAGTGAAAGCGTATAAGAAAATATGGTGCTGTTAATCTTGTGACAAAATGAACTTAATGTGCTGAGCTGCCTACGGCAACCTGCATCTGCTCAGTCTCATTTACTCCTCTCTGTGCCAGTGTTAACGTCCTTCACCATAACTATGATTATAAAACTGACACTACAATATCTGAACCATATAGAAAATATACATTGCTATAGCTTACCTACATGTCACTTGAAAATACACACCTATATTAACCATAGTACAAATGTATGTGTCACCATGAAAAGGGAAGCAAGGCTTATTCCTTTCCTTGTGGCAATAACTGCTTCAAAGTCACATTCTACCTGGGCAGTAGTAGGGTTGGAAGTCCTCATCAACTTTACCAATAAGATTAAAGGCACAGAAAAAACTTGCATAAATATAGACTGACAAACACTGCCCTGCAAAGAGGTTCGGTTGGTTCTTTTTTCCCCCTAAAGTATTTTTTCCATATATCTTGAGCTCCATCTGCCTACTAGGCAAAATTTGTCCCCTGTAACGAAAGATTTCCTTCTCTGCTTCTCTTTGGAACATCAAGCATACTGCAGCAGGAACGTTTAAATTCAGATTCACATGGAACAATCCTAAAATTGTGTAAGAAAGGTTATTCTGAGAAGATTTACTTAGAAATTTAAAGTTTTAAAAACAGACACTAAGGTAAAAGGTACAAACACTTTTACACATTACAAGATCAAAGTTTCTAGTGAACATAAGACAGACAGTCTTTATGTAAGAACAGACCAAAAAGTTGGATGTTTCAATGGTGCCAGCATTGCCAGAACTTGCCCCTATTTTTCCAGAGTTTACGACACCATAGACAACTTTGACACTTGCCTAGAACAACCCGATCATCTTTTAAAAAATCCCACACTTTACTATTAATAAGACATTACTAAGACATTTTATTAAAATCATTTTAAAGATTATAAATTAGAACTTTTAGGTAATTACATCTCATAGAGAGGTAAGGAAAGCTTTAAATTCAGTAGGTAATTCCCTAAGACTTCAGTGATGGACATTCTCATATGCTGCAGCATATGAGGAAGGGGAACAATGTGCTAGAACTGTCAGATAGGTTCACTAAGCAAAGGAAAGAAATGAAAACATTTTGATTACCACTAAGCAAAACAATCTGTGCAAGGACCTGTGCTTACCTTGCAGTTATTAAAACAAAGTCTACAGCATCTAGTCTAGCTCTTAAAATGGTGAAGATGAATACACTTCTAATGACAGTAATAAAAAAATATTTTCCTTCAGCTTCTTATTTTCACTATTGCAATTTGCAAAATAGCTCAGGTCCCTATTCTTCATAGGGGAATTATTTCTGATATATATCAAAATACATAAGCTTGTTTTGGTTAAAAAAGAGAGACATTTAGAGAGAAACTACCAAATGAAAATGGAAAATACATCACATTTGAAATCAGTCTCAATGCAATTTGGAAAAAAAAGACCATGACCACCTCAGGCAAAGAACTACTAAAGACACAACATGTATCTGAAACTAATTAAAAAAAGTGGTCAGAGAAGTGACCAAATATAAATTTCCTTGGGAGGAAAACTGCTGCCTAGATATAAAGGTCCTTCTTTAAATGGGAACATTTTTTAAATTTAGTTGTCATGGTTTTCGTCTTTCCCTTCCCTAACTTCGGTGCAGTGTTCTTTCCAGAGATAATGGAAAGGCAAAGCCCAGCCCAATGTTCTCCTATTAGTCAGCTCACCACCCTACATGCATCCCAGCCTGGATGCCTCTATTGTTCTTGTCCTGGGGCTGGCAGCAGAAGCCAGCAGAGCACAAGCTAACACTTACCCTGACCAAGGGAGCACATGCAGTGTGCGTCGCTCTCCAGTGAACCTCGGCTGGAGCATCCTTTACATGTGAGAGGGGGCTTCCTCGCCGGGAAGGCCGTTGTGAAACGGACCTTTGTGAAGAGCCATGTGAGCACCAAGTCAGGCACTGCCTTAGGGATTTGCACCACTGACAAATACAGACGGTGCCTCACATAGTCTTTCAAACTATTTTCCTCCTCCAAACAGTATTACCTCTGTCTTTCCTTCCTCTCTTCTTCTTCTCCAACCCCCAGTATTCCTCATGCGGGCACTAATCTCTTGGTGAAATAGTGACACCTTCTGTTCATACCTTTGTCTGTCTGGATTACTATGGGTAGTAGGACACCAGCAGTGAGTCAGGCTGGGAAGTCTTAATACCGCTTGAAATTAAATGAGAGGGGGGAACCCTGTAGCACCTCCAAGGGTAACAGCTGAGTGAAGAGGAGCATTAACTTGTCAGAAGACTGCCAGGCCATTGCAGTATGGCCGTCTGTGTTGCAGAGATGTCAGGCTAGGACATTTTGAGCACTAGAGCTCCTGCCTACTCATCTGTAAAGGAAGAAAACCAGCAGTCATCTCCCTCAGGAGACAACTGCTACTTGCAAGGTCACCCGGCACTCACGGTAAAGCTACCTACACAAACCAGACAATACAGACAAGTTCTTTAAAATAAGTTGTGCTGCAGCTGCACAGAAAATAAATGCCAAGATAGGGCTGGACCTTCAGTCTGCCCAATGCATGCAGTGTTTTCTCTGTGCTGCAGCAAGTGCAGTCTCCCCATGTCCCAGACTGCCCTCTGGGGCTGGGACACCAGCCTTTAGGTATATGTCTGGAAGTGGAAGCACCTGACTTGGTGATCAAGCTGGTGGGTGGCACTACAGAGTAGAAATTGCCAGTGAATTCAGGTGAGGAGAGAAGATGAACCATGGCCCAGTGACACCCTGGAGCTAAAAGGGAGAGTTGTTTTAACAGCAGGATAACGAGGCCCTCAGGCTTCCCTTCTCCGGTCATCAGATGATGGCACTTCTCAGTGCAGGCAGCCTGAGCTGGGTACCAGGGGATATATGAGCTAATAAAACTCTTTGCTTAAAAAAAAAAATATAAAACTTGAAGAGGGGTCAATACCTCAGGAAATTCTTTCCTGACTGCAGCTGGTATAGTTTCCCTACATACTCTAATCTGCATATATACTATCTGGATAGCAGTGCCGTATAGACCCTGACATTTCTTTGTAGTAGGGCAGTTAGAGAGCTTTGAAGGAGGGACAGAACATTATGCAAGCAACAGTAGAACAGCTTCTCCATGAGTGGCAAAAGGGAGAAGGGAAGACAGAGAAAATATTGAGGACCCACTTGATTTCATGGAAAGCGTGTGTCAAAGCCATTGGACTTCTGATTTGAAGCTGTGCACAAACTGTGCAAACTGAGCCTATTTAAATACATGACATTTTTACTATTGCCCTCAGTCTCTTTCCTATTGTTTTACAATTAGTTCTTGTTTTCCTGTCTTTAATTAAACTGTAAGCTGCTTAGGGCACCATCATGACTACTCCTATTTATACAATGTTTGGCACAGGGACTTTGAGGCATTGCCAAATGTGGAGAGAAAAAAAGAAAAAGAACCATAAGACAGCAAACTATTATAGAGTAAGCTCTAACTTAGACATCTATTCTTCTAGACTATATAAACTTTGGGTATTTAGCTCTGGAAAAGTAAAATCAGAGAAACCAGTGGAAAAACAATCAATACAGAAAAAAAAAATAAAAATGTGTACACATGCACAGTGAAATGGAAATATAAGCAGGCGAGCAGAGTCTCATTAGGGAGCCTAGCCTTGGATCAGCAAGGCAGCACGATGTATGCAGGTGTCTTATAATAGGAAGCCCAGTAACTACTATGCCTTAGAATAAAACAGAAATAAACAGTCCCCATGACTCTGTTCCCCTGGATTCTGCCAGGGAGTAGGTGGTCCTAGAGTTTAAGTGATCCCTGTCTTTCAGAGCATTTTGAATCTTCAGATAGGGTATGGACCTAGATCACATACAGACCTTCACTTCCCAGAGGAGACCTATATCTGAACTTGGCATAACATTAAACAGATGCGATCAGAATCAACTCATGTAATTTCCGATGTTGTTGCTAGGCATTTTCCTCAATAGTATCACTCCACTGTCATCTACCCTGAAATAGCGCTAAGAAGAAGTTATCTTGTAGCACAAAAATAGGCTTCCACATGTTTTTCCTTGGCAAATTTTATTGATCTATTTGAATTTATGTCATGGTGAAAGAGACGAGAAAAACCTTTCATCTAGCTGAACATTCATTGTAGACAAGGCTCTGCTTTACTCCTTCAAACTCCTCTTAAATTCTTATCACCTGGATGATTTTGTTTACTTTTGGCTGTACAAATCTTGGTTCCACTCCAGCCAAATCCATATTGTGTTCTGTAGATCTCATCTCTGCACAGTCAGTAATGTTATATTTTCACTGCTTTTGCAAGACTAGCACACGAGGATACCGGAAAAAAACTGGTGATGTCAGTAACTTCACATGAAAGACCAAAAGATGAAATAATCTCTCTCTTGAGGGGGAAAAAAAAAAAGGCCCCAGCTAGGTCCCAAAAGGGCCCAACTAGGTCATTGGCATTGAAGGATGAAGATGTTATGCAATATTCCTTTCCTTAAAATCAAGACCTTTCAGCTAACAAGAGGGAACACCTTAAAAAAAATAATAAATAAATCAAAGACAAAAGGCAAAAAAAAAGAGAACCTCTCAAAACTCAGCATCCGCAAGTCTCAAGACGTGCAACTGTATGTGAACATTTTATATGTCTTAACATCTTTGATTTGTTTTGGAATATGTTACTACCCTTTCCGCAGTAGTGACCTCATCACTTAGCCTTAACAACTGCTGCTGCGCTGACCGACAAACAGCACAGAGATTGCAGGGTGAATCTAAGCATTTGACTAGGAGAGTAGAGAAAGATGACATGCTCCAGAAAAGCTTTTTCCTGGATCAGGAATGGTTAGTTATGGCAAACAGATGGAAGGAATCAAATCCAAAACACAGTGTGTGACCTATCTCAGATAGAGTCTCCTTCTTGCGTTTCGTTTTGGCAAAGTTCGAGTATCCCTGATGCCAATAGAATGTTCCTGAGCCGTGGATCTTGTCAGCAGGCTTCAGGCTGCAGTCCTCCCCCTATCAGGACTTAATGGACAACATAGTCCAGCAGTAAATATTGACTTGAGAGAAACTTATGCAAAAAGTAACATAACAGAAAAACAAAACAAGACTATTAATCCAAAGTCAGGAGAACCCATTTTTGCCTTCCAGCTATGTGACAGACTTGGTTTCACATTGGCCAGACCAGGCGGCTGTCTCAAGGCTCTAAAAATCCACAGATGGGAAAGAAAATGAACTCTCAATAGTGCTGTGCCCCATTGTTAATCTCCCTAAATCAAAGGGTGGAAACAGGACTCTATTTCTCTGTTTGACAACAGTGTGACAACTTCCCAAGTGAAAAATGGAAAGACTCAGTGCCCACAGAGACTTGCCAACAGAGGTACGGGTCAGAAAGGCAGGAACCAAGACTACCAGCACAGCACCTGGTATCTGAAGGACCCAGTCCTGCACTTATGAGAAGCCTTTGGTTATTTAATACCTGTTTTCTAGAAATGAATCATCACCCCTTAACGGTCTGCTAAAAATGAAAACTAAAAACTGGGAAAGAAAACAGAAGGAATGGAAAGAAGACAACAAAACAGCAAAATCTCAGGCTGAAGTAATCCTGTGTGGCCTGTCTTCTTTTGTGTGAGTCAGGAAGAGAAACCATCACATAGAAAAATGTCATTGATGTTAGAAGTCATGAGGAGAGTAACACAAAACATTCACAATAAAGACATTTGGAATTTACCGTCTTTGAGTATGCCCCAAACTACCGCCCTTTTCGATCTGCCATCTCCGCTCCTCATGCTAGCACCCCCAACCTGTTTCAGCAAAAGCAAACTGGGTTGCCTTGAACAGCCTGAGAAGAAGCTCTCTGCCAGCCTACCCCATTTTGAATGAAATGGCTTTGGGCACAATTGAACCAACAGCTATGCCAGCAGCCCAGAAAGGACTGCAGCCTTTGAGAAGTGATAACAAGCAGCTTGAGAAGGAAACCTCTTCAGTATGGATGCCTGCTGACTCACAGCACATATGAAAGAACCAACAACTTTTTCCTTTCCAATCCCCTATTCCTGCTATTTTGCTCTTCCTTTTGGCTCTTCCTACCTGCATTGGACCTGAATGCTTGTTTGCCTTGGACATACTTAGAGGGGTGTCTTCATGTTCTGGTTTTTGCTTTATTCTGAAAGCAGCACTCATCTCAAAATATATCAAATCTTGTCTGTCTGTGGTATTTACAGTTTTCTGTCATCTCCAGCCAGAGACCCCTCGTAGCTTGTAGCTTGTGGCTGAAGTTGCAACCTTTTCTCTCTGGCTTAGTTCTGGTTTTGACCAGTGTTTGCCTTATGTCAAATGTATTTGCAGCCACCAAAAGAGGAAGCAAACCCTACCACTCCTCACATGCAACTATACTAGAGCCACTGTCCTTTACACAGATGTGTCAGTGGCTGTCATGGAGGGTTGTACCAGCTATAACCTCTAGAGCCTGGGTGGGGATTATCTCAGAAGGCACCTGCTCTGGGTTCAAAGCTCTCCCCAGGCTGAGAAGGTGGGTGCCACCAGACCCATGTGCCTTCTGCCGCAGCAAGCTGTGGTCAAACCATGACTAATGTATTGGGGCTATTTAAGATGCCCATTTCTGAACCACCAAAGAGCTTTGTCTGGCTTTCTCCTCCTTCCTTATTCAGGGTACTTCTGAACCTGTGGAGGAGCCTTGGGTTAGGCACAGAATGGTTTCTATTTATTTTAGATGACCCTTTGTGACTTCTTTCTGGTCCCTGTCCTTTCAGGAGTAGGGTGGTGGTTGAAAGTGAGGTGGTCTTAGTCATTCTCAGAGACTTGGATGCTAAGGTCCTCCTAAATCCTCCTTTAGTCACTGTAAATGGCTATAAGTTTTTCTGCGCTGGGTCTGTTTCTGACTATGTCTTTTTATACTGTGAGAACAATGGGATTCAGATGTGGGGGAAGGCCTGCAGGGACTACTGTAATACAAATAATGCATTAGTACAACATGCTGCTCGGAGTGTGAAAACCATAGTATAAAATCCTAACAGCTGCATTCCTTTGCTGTTCTGGCAAATAAAACTCAATTGCAAGCACAGAAAGTGGATGCATGTGCACCTGAAGCAAAATTGTCTCTCAGCCGGAGAGATGTCTAGTGGAAACTGCTGTGTGCTGTGCGCCAAGTCTTAGCCCTGAGTGAGCCTGGTGAGCTGCCTTTCCCACATACCTCCCTCGGGCAACAAAAGAGTTGGATGCCAGGATTTTAGCTAGCTTGGCATTACACAAAAGGCCCGTGGGGTGGGTACAATGGAATTTAGGCTGGGCAGAGAGGCAGGACGCAGCAGCATGAGTCTCCAGAAAACAATAGCAACAGCAGGATCAAAACAGCAGGCAGAAAGTATATGCACAATTACCAAAACAAAATATCTGGAGCCACAAGGACATTACATCCTCAGCCCTGTCCCCGAGCAGGATCCCACTGTTGTTAACGTAACCACTACTGAATCAAGCATGCATTTCACACAGCGCAATCCATATTATCCAAAAAGGAAGGTGAAAAGCAGAGGGATTAACCTAAGGCAATAAATTCCAGTCAGGTCCTCCAGGTTAACAGGGCATTAAACCAGCTGATGTCCAGACCTTGTCACAGAGGCACAGGCATTAATGCACAGAAGCAACAGGACAGAAGTTCAGGAGACTTGACAGCAACAGAATTGGGTACGGAAGAAAGCAGGGAAATACACACAATCACATTTCAATCATAAGTGCCCAAATGAGAAACACTGGAGAAAAAAAGTCATCTAATTTGTATGGAAACCTGCCAACTTAATCCTCCCTTTTAGAGGGGAGGAGGAGGAGGGGATGAAATGGTCTCTGCTCTCTGTCTGGACTGAACAGGACATAAACAGAAGAGCTAGTTGGAAAACAGCTAATTTGTTTTGGGAAACTTTCAGGAAGAAAAAAAAGTATTGAAAAAAATTCAATTAAAAATATGAACCCCTTCATTTTTCAGTGTTCCTGAGAAAAGCATTCCCAGTTTTAAAGTTTCTGAATGGCACCTGCTCTGTTTGAGGTCTGGGTTTTGCCTCACCTTTTTCATATTGGCATTCAGGAGAGAGGGAGAGAGAAGGATTTAAATGGAAATATGGTAATTAAAAATGGGACATTCAGTTTTTGCAGAACTGTGAATAACTTTGTTGGGAAAGAAATGAAGACAGAGGGTATGCTGTACTGAAGGGGAAAGCCCTGACCTGTAATGTTGACCACAGCTCTACTAGTGAATCAGAAGCATCTTCATATGGTTATCAGAATTTGTTTAAAACCTTTTTACCAATCCTAGCAAACTCAAGTAGCAGCACGCAAGACTGCATCCTTGGCGATTTAGATGGTGCTCGCATTCAACATGACAACACAAGAAGACAAGAAAAGGACCAAGAAAATTTGTCTCATTTTTGTAAGCAGACTTTTTTTTTTGCTAAAATCCTTTTTTCAGCATGATTCTTTAGGCCAGGTTTGTGTGCTGCAGACAGAAATAAAAGATTTTAGGCAGTTGATAACTTTCCATATTTGGCATAGCTTTTAGAATTAGACTTCTCCTTGCTGTCTTCTCAGGACATGTTCTTCTATGACACATGTTCCTGGAGTTAGAAAACAGCTAAAACCCCAATATGAATAAATGGAGTCTGTCCATACTGTATAGATGACCAAGAATTAGTCCTCAAGTACTGCAAGGAAGCTTGAATAGGGAATTGAATTATATTTAATTTTGGGGAGGCCTTGCAAATAAAAAGGCTTTCAGTGTATATGAGAAATAACACATGCAGCTACTTAAAAACATTTCCCACTCCTCACAGTACAGCAGTTGAGGTCTGTCGGAATGGTGCTTCCCAGCTTAACAAGTGATGGACACAGAATAGCTTTCAGTTGATTCACAGAAGAAAATTGTCAAAACAGGGACAAAACGTGCTATACATTTCAGAAACAGCTGCCTGGTTTGATTTTGTTTTAGGTAGAGGTGATTTCTAAACCCACTTATGTCACTATTGAGCAAAAATCTCTGGATAGAAATGGAAAGTATGTTTTACAGTCCTGTTGCAAGTCCTTTATGATTCCTATATGTTAGTCTCTTATTATAATTGCAGAGACCGGGATCCTTAAGCAAAACAGTCATGAGTTTTTACCTGGCTTGCAAAGAAATAAAATATTCATACATAAAACAATCTGGAAGCTCCTGACATGACTCAGTCAGTGAATATCAGCTTCTGACTACAGAAGAGCAAACAAGAGTCAGTGCATCAGTGTTCGTTCACTTGGTTTTGAACACTTGGCCCTCATGTGAAACTGTCTTTCAGCGGGGTCTGGTACAAAACCAACAGGACAGATTTAGCAGAAGCTTTGTGCAATGCTCTGTTGCTGAGACATGACAGCCTGCCAGCAATACTCTTTTTCTATAAGCTTAGCAGGCACAATAGCAGAGTAGCAGTTGCTGGTAAAAGCTAATAAGCAACTTCTTAAGGCCTACCTGGCACTTACTGCCTATAATGGCCTACAAGGCTCATCTTGTCAAATGTCATTTCAAGAGTGCTTTAGTGCCTGATGGCAAGAAAAAAAAAAAAAAAAAGGAAAAAAAAAAGTCAAGAAAATACAAAGAAGTAGCCAAAGTAGTCAGGAATCTCAGTCTGTCTTATGGGGGGTTTGTTTGTTTGTGTTGTTGGGTTTGTTGGTTGTTTTTTTTGTTTTTTTTTTTTTTTTTGCTATAGAGCATTAAATAATAATAATAATAATAATAAAGTTTTATTAAGAGTTTCTGTGATATTCCAGATGTCAGCAATTAATTCTCCAAAATCTGCTGAAACATTAAAATCTCTTTGTGATTTAGCATTGGGGTCAGCACTAAACTTGTTCCTACAGTCTCGAGCAACAAGTGAAAAAAGCTCTTACTCAGATCTGATCCACCATGTGACTCATCTAATCTTGACATTTTCCCAGCAGCTGGAAGGAAAAGTGAAGCAAAGGCTCATTCTTCAAGAGAGAAACTCAGCACATCGCTTCACACAGGCAGATGGCTGGTTCTTTCTAATGATTTTTGTGCTGATGCTGTGCTGGGGTTTATGAGCACAAGCCCGGAGCGAGGGGCGGGTGGGAGAGGGGGAGAGGAGCTGCTCCCGGTTACAGAGTAAACAGAGAGTAAGCAGAGGCTTGACCACTTTGCCTCTCAGCTGGAGCCAGGCTGATTGCTGAAACCATTAGAGTAGCAGCCCTGGCAGCAGGCGGTTCTTCAGCCTCCAGGCCACCATAAAACAGGAGCTCCTTTTTTCCACAAGAAGAAAAGGCCAGTGTCTCTAAAGCAAGCGCTTTACCACATGGTCCTTTTGGTGGAGAGAGAAAGCCTGACGCTGAACCTCAGAAGGGGGGTGGGGGGAGAAGAAAAAAACTGCTCTTTTCCAGCACTCGTCTACAGCCTTCTTATTTGCAGGGAAGAAAATACAGGCAACACAAGTACACCAGGCAAATACCTGTAACCGTTATATAGTTGCTTTTCTGAAGTTCCTTTTCACCACATTCGTGCAGAGCCATGACACCAAAGCAGCTCAAGGACTTCACGGTGTTGTGATGCTACCTTTTCCATCCCCAGAGCTCAAGGCATTTAATATGGAAAATGTACCTTCAGAACAAGGCTGGGTTGTGTGTCTCCACCGTGCAGCACCCTGGCGACCCCAGCTTCCACCACAGCCTCCAGATTTCCCTGTAACACATTCATTAACGTGCTGCTAATGATAAACACCAACTCTGTTTTACCTGTTACAGGGAAAGTGAGTCAGTAAAAGCTGGGATAGTTGGTCTAAAGATAGAAACAAACACTGCTGTGGTCTCTCAAGGTTTGTGAGCGTATCCCATCTCTTACTCTGGCAGATCAATGTTTGATGTAGGAGGCCTTACTAAAAACATGAAGATACATCAAGATACCTGAGCAAAATGATCTATTATTTTCACTGCCATCATGCAATGACTACAACCTTTATTTACACAGTTGGATTTGTGTGACAACAAAGTTCACAACTAGGATCACAGCTAATGTGGTCTACTTTTTTTTTTTACTTTTCTTTTTTTTTTTTTGTGTGCTTCCAGTATAACTAGTAGGCTTTTAACTTATAAAAAGACACAGGATCTGTGTTTATCAGCAGTTAGGTTTTCAGAATAACTCTAAAGAACTAGAATACTTTTCCTTTATTTTCAAAGGTTTAATGTTTTCAGAATTATTTATTCTTTAAAACCTTAACTTCCCCATCTACAACATGCTCTGACTGTAGAAGCGTTGTAACGTTGCTGTGATTCTCAACCATATTTCCGCTGACATAACTGGAAATAATGATATCGTAGCAGCAAACCACTTGAGCTTTAAGTGTCTGCCAGTGATTTCTGCCTCCCCACACCCCTCAGTGTTGCGAACTCTGTATGTGAAATCTTTAATATTTTCTCACTGATTTCATAAAACTTTTTTTTTTCCTACCTAAACCAACACCTACCTACGTGCTCACAAGCTGACTACATCAGCTTTAAACATGCAGTCTGGGACCTGCACATGCCACTGCTTGAAGTAAAGGTTTAGCTTCATTACCTTAGGAAGTAGAAGACTTGTACCTCAATAAATCATCATGTCTCAAGAAGCCAAGTGACCATAAAGTGAATTAAGCAGATCTGAGCTAGAGATCTATCTCTGTATGTTGTGTTTTCCCCTCTCATGATGTGACAGAGCTCATGTCAGACAGAGAAGTCAGCTACAAACAGCTTTTCCGGGGCCATAACATGATGAACTGATGAGATTTATTGGAAGCTTAGACCCTGTCTGCCCCCAGATTACAATGGTCACAGTACCAAATTACGCATCTCCCCTAATTAGGCAACGCAGGCATAGAGAACTTGTATTGGAAAACGCTGCGACCAGCAGTATAGCCATAGCCAGAACAGCTGGTGGGGATGCACAAAACAGTCAAGCAACTGAGGAACCACTTTTCCCACTGTTCATTCATGGGTTTAATTACTAACAGTATTTACCTCCTTTATGCCAGTTTAGTTCTTGTATCCCAAGGTGCTTTGAAAAACCCAGTTTTCCTATCTATAATGAAGACATGGAGAGGAGAAGTGGTTTCTTGAAGCTCACCCACAGGCTTTGTAGTAGAACTGGGAACCTGCCTTGGGTCTCCCAAATAAACGATGAGTGCTTTCACTGCTAGTCCAAATTCATACTGTATTTAACCAGCTCAGTCACACATGGTCTGGTGCTTTGCTGCAGACACAGATTAAAATAAACACCAAAAGAAGTGATAGGGTTCTGAAGTGGAGTTTTCAAAAGACTTATCTGGAAGAAATATTTTGAAATTCAGATTTTCCTTCATACTCTTCAAAGAACTGCGTTTAGTAATTTTGCAGTGGAGCCAGACAGGGATTCAAGTTGAAGCAGCCAAAGCAGAGACATTTGGAGAACAATGTTTTCATCAGCATTTTGTACAGGTTTTGCTAGATGTTATCTCCCTCATGCTGGTTGATTGCTTACTCTAACCCCTCCTCCATGTTTCTCAGTTTCTATACAAACACCCCCACACCCACCCCAGCAAAGACTGAAATAAAATTACTGCTATTGCTGTGCCACATGTAATATTTCTTCTCCTTTCTTTCTGTCCCATATATTTAAAATCATAATCTATCCAAGACAGAGGCTGTCATTTTTTCTATGTTTGTAAATTATGTGACATATGATATCCAAACTGAAGACAGGCCCTCAAGCACGAACAGATGAACTTTGGTACTTCTTGATGAAGTGATTAATGCATCTACCTCACATTTCTGCCAGAGGTCACTGTCATCCTGGAGCAAAGGCAGCTAAGTGTTTGCTCTTCAGCTATCTCACTTCACTGCCCAGGGTATTGACATGAACAGCTTGCAACTGACTATACTGAAGTTTCTGTGCCAGCCTGCAATTTGCAGCAATTGAGGAAAAACAATCAAACTGTTCATCCACCCATATCTCGCAAAATATTTTCCTCAACTGCAGATCTCCGTTTCTCAGAATAAAAATATTACTTCAGTACCAGCATGTTTAGCACTTCAGAAGGAGAATTTACACAGAAGAAATTGTACAGCTCCTTAGTAAATGGTTTCCATCCTTTTGCTGGATCAGTTTGAAGGGAGGTGCTGTAAGAACAGAATAAATTTCTCTATAGCTACAAGACTGCTTGTGTTATATGCCTAGTTCTACCATCTCAAAGACCAGAATAATTTAGTAAGTCACAAATGTTTAGAGGGATTTGTTCAGTGGCCTGAAGCACAATTAGGCAAACTCAACTCCTGTTGAGTTTAAGAGCTGGATTTCTAATTGCCCCTATAATGTGAAAAATTCTCATGCCAAAATATAACAAATACAACTTTCCACTTGTGCTGAATAAGTAATACCACCATTATTTACATCCTCATAGGATTTAACAGTTGTATAATTCACAGCAGATCAGAAATAGGACTTGGGACACTTTTAATGCTTTCTTGGTTCCGCCAGAGCCCTATGCCCAGCAGATCCCACTGAGACCAGGGTTGCTGGGCATGCCTCTCAGTTGTGCACCCATGCTGTCCCAGGGACTGGGCAAAAGAAAGGCAGCCCTGCCTGCCGCTGTCCTTATTTGCATGTAGTTCCCATGGTTTCAACCTCTGCATCCTCCATGTTAAATTGCCCAGTCCAAGAATAGATTTTATTGGCCATGGGGGCAAAAAGGCTACCCAGAGCACAAGTGGGAGGCAAAGGTCATGCCCACGCATCCAGCATGCTTCCCTGAGCCAGGGCCATAGTGTGGCTGCAGGCTGGGGCGTGGGGAGAAACCCAGAGCAGAGTTTGGATCACCAAAGGCTCTTGGTTTTTCCTCACAGAAGCCCATTGTGAAAAAAGGAAGTGGGGGACAGAAAAAAGAGATGGTTTGGGACCCAACCAGCCCATAAAGATAAATAACATCCTCATTTCTTGTTTCCTTCATTCCCAAAGGCATGTTAGCCAGACAGAGCTGCACTGCTCACAGATGAGGTAAAAGGAAATTAGTAGGGAAGTCCTGTGGCAACAATTAGCAAAGAAAAGGAGCTGGGGGAAAAACTCTGCTTCTGATCTTCAAATCCTTTTCTTTCTATGGCACTGATTTCTATCCTTCCTATTGGGTTTACCAAGAATTATCCTCCCTTTACCACCTGCCCTCTACCCCCCCTTACCAGGTAACAACCTCACCAGCCTCTCTAATCAGCTGCAAGGGTGACTCAAACTCAAACCATACGTTTGTATCCTACTAGGCTACTTTTATCCACCAGCGGTATTTGTTGTTTGCACTGCCCAATTTACCTCTCAGCACCAGGTCTGCATCTTGTGCAGTCCTCCTCTTCTGAAGCCAGAAGGGGTTTATGAGTTTCACTGAGTATCAGTGATTAGGTCCTGCCTGTGGACTACAAGCTGAAAAGCGCTGGATTTTGCTTTAAAAAAAAAAAACTGATACAGAAAATCAGTCTTAAACACTTTTTCTTTTCTGTTTTTGTTACATTTCAGGATTTTCCTTTAAAAAATTTTCCCTCTGTAAGTGTATAAGGACATGGATCAGTACACGTGTTTCTAAGATGATTTAAGAACACGTCTTTTATAACTGAAAATATGATAGGGTAGACTTATCTATTCTATATTTTAAATTTGTTTTGGGAAGAGAGGATTCATTTAATCAACCTCGAACTTTCTGTTTGCCTAATCTTTCTTTCTCTCTGAACATTTCCCAATCCACATTCCTCTGAAAGTAGAAAGGGCCCTAAGCAATGATATTTTTGAAGTTTACCTGGCAAGGAAGGAACTCTTGTACAGAAATGTGTGTCCACAGATAAGGTGGGAAATGAACAGTTTCATGTGTTGCAAAATTTACAATTTTTACTACAGGACAGCTAGGCTGCATTATTTCAAGTATTGGCTGAACACTGTTTACTGATTGGTCTTAGATACAGCAAAAAATATGCCGTGGTTTGGGTTTGCTTTTTATTTGCTTTACATCAGCTAAATCTTCCTTAACAAAAGACTGCAGAAAACCTTCCTTATTCTGCTATAAAGTAGAAAGACTTGAAAAACAGGTTATGAAGAGCTCTGAAACAAAGGCAGACTTAAAAAATAGGATTTTTCACTTTTGGTCAACAAATTAGTTTTGATAACTTCCATCAACCCTGAAATCATGTATGAATTGATCACTATATCACTGAAGTACTGGATTTTTATCTCCTAGGAGAAATTTACAGCTGAAATCCAAAGGTAGTAGATATATTTAAATCTGATATACTACAAAGTACATCCAAGAAAAAGAAATATGACACTTTTAATTGTTTACAACTGGCATATAGTGTATCAAACATTTTAAAAGCTGAACGGTTATTTAATATGAAGCATACTTACACCTTCCAAACCCTTTACATTTCTTTGTAAAAGCCTACATAATAATACCTCTTCTGTCAGGCTCTAGGTTATCTTCCCTTTACGTTTTCATCCTATCTCGGCAGACCCTTCCTGTCTCGCTTTTTGGCTCAGGATGCTCCACTCCCTTTTGTTTGAGTAGTAGGAAGTTCACAGTTCCAACAGGAAGACCCCACCTTCCCAAGAAAAATCAGATGTTATTGTATGACTCATTTTTCATGGATAACCTTGATAATATGACATACACTTGATTTTTTTTTCTTTAAAAAAACCAATACAATAACAACACCAAAAAAACCCACAAGCCCACAGAGGAAAAGTCACAAGAAATTTAGCTGAGTTTTGGGGATTCCTCTTTCCTTCCCTTGAATTTTACATAAATGTACCACATTTTCTCTTTCCTTCAATGCATGAGTAGCTCCCATTTCTCACTGTTAATTAAAGAATAAAAAAAATCATTTGATCTGCATTCTCAGTCTTTAGCTACAACATGTATTTGAAGGCAATTTCAATTTTTCTTTTACCTAATAGTCAGTAGAGCTTGATACCTGCTGGCTGAAAACCACCAGACATATGGATATTCAGTCAGTTGTCTACATGTAGACATATAGGCATAGAGTTTATGTTTCTAGCATAAGTTGGGAGGCTACAGGGAAAACACAGAAGGTACAGAAGCAAATTCATCCCTTCTGGAGTAACATTTGAAGGCCAGGAATAATATAATAGAGTATTTCAAAAAGATATGCGATGCTTATCTTTAGGCAACAAAACTAAGCCTGTTCTGTCTTAATTAATACACAAATAATGTGAACTAAAACCTTGTTGAGATCTGGTGAGTCCTGTGTTAAAAACTCATGCATTTCCATGACCTGAAACTATAAACATTTACTGTGTTTCCCCTTCTCTCAAAGAATTCACCTAGCAACACAAATTAATGTGACACAATTAAAAGTGTTGAGTTATACAAAAGAAAATGGAAACTCCATAAGAGTCACATACAATTTGGAACCCTAAATCCTGTTATGATTGCATTTTGCTAGACATTCAAGAAAAAATGATGCAGGCTTTTGAGTCTAAATTATTGCAGCAAAAGAAGGAAATACTTGACAGCTCTTTATAGCTTTCACTGCGATACCTGAGATGAGCAAAGATCCTCAGGGATCAAATCCAGAGAAAAAACATGTATGGGAGAAGAAAAAATACTTTTAAAAAGATTTGTGAAATAGAAGTAGTTTTATGCTAACTTCTAGAAGACTTACTATTAGAGTTTTAATGGTAAAAATGTATTAAGGCTAAGATCAAGACAACTGTCTCCTGCAGCATAAATTCTATTGTTTTAAAAATGCAAATGGTCTGAGAGTCTAAGTTGTACTCATGTACATCAAGGAAACCTTTAATTGGGAAAGAAGTCAAAGAGAACCACTGTGTTGTCTCAAGGACCCTTCCTCAGCAGCAGTGGGGTTCATCCCTGCTCCCCCATGTACCACAAAAGACTCACGCCAGCTTTTTAGATGGCTCAGCCATGCTTCCACTTGCCTTGGCTCATCTTCTCAGTGGGACTGCTTGTCCTGCCAGGGAAATTCCAGCTTCAGCTGCAGAAGCAGGTGGCTGTCTCCCAAAAAGGCATGAAGCTTAGGTTTGTTGGTCTCACTTGAAATAGGAATAAGCTTTATGCCTGGGTTTTCACAGGTTATGAAGCTGCCTTGTTATGCAGAGGATATAACATTTCAATGGTTGCCTTGATGGTGAGGACGACATCAGCTGTGCTGAACTGGAAGGGCATGGCCTACTGCCCTGGGCCACTCAGTGATAAAAACACTTTTTTCTGCTCCAGCTGAAGAGCTGGAGATTATTTTGGCATATCCTGTTTCAGTGGCCAGGACAGTGACAGGGGAGAGACATGGAGATTTTTTGGCAAGAATCACCCGGCTTTTTTCCTCTTCTGCAGTGAAGCAATTGCACTGAGGCAATAGGGAATGGGCAATGGTAGAGGTGCAGGAGGAGGAGACAACCCCTTCTGCATGTTTTTTTCCTGCCAGGGAGGGCAGAAACATTTGTTTGATCAAGTCACATATCTGTTAGTTTACATGTATCAACACCACAGTTTCCCTGTATATCCTTGCCAGGCATGAGTGAGAGAAGGAGAGGAGGCAGATACCTTTGTGAAGCTTTCTTTCCCACATTTGCTCCAGATGGGAGTGGGGACAGCAAAATGTTGTAAGAGGCAAGATGTGGCATGGTCATGAGGTCTGGGGTGGTCAGGGATGGATATTTTCATTGGACGGATGAGCTACTAAGAGAACTGAATAGCTTGGTACCCTGTGTGATGCCTTGTGAGGAACATGTGCTTCTTGGCACTGTAGCCTCAGGCAGGGATGGGACACCCAGCCCAGCATCTGCAGAAGACCAGGGAAGTGCGCACACCAAGACTGGGAGTCAGCAGCTCTCAGGGCAGTTTTGCTCTGAAGGTCAATTGGCACTCGCAAACATTGAGAATGAAGCTGTGGAAACCTGGGCAAAGAAGTGTCTGTCAGCCCCAGCTGGGCTATGACACATTGGATTTGCAGCTCTGATGGCGAGGAGGGTATTCTTCAGTGAACCTCTGCCCCTGTAGCCCACTGGGCAGAGGTCCAGCTTACACATGGCAAGGCAAAGGGACTGAGCTATATGTAATACAGCAGGGGTCCTCAAACTTTTTAACCAGGGGGCCGGCGCGCGGATGCAGTGGCAGGCCGTCATCTGTGGCTGCTTGGTTTCCCCCCCCAGCCCCCGGGGGGGGATGGACAGGGGGTTCTGTAAATACCGGGGGACGGATTGAGGACCCTGGGGGGCCGTAACTGGCCTGCGGGCCGTAGTTTGAGGACCCCTGTAATAGAGTCTGATGTGGATGGAGGTGTGGGCTAACAGAGAGCAGGAACAATGCCAGTGCCTGGGAGATTGCTCTGTTTCTCTCTCCCACTCTGGCAGCAGGGAAGAGGAGTGGTGACAGTTGCCTGGGAAGCACCACAAGACAATTTTTTTCCCTCCTGCACAGGCAACAGAGAACAGGTCAAAAAAAGCTAGAATTGGAAAGAAGGAGGAGTGAGCTCCACGAGCTGTCCTTTGGGTTCAAAGAGGTGCTGGCAGCTCACGCTATACTTATGTTAAACTCAGAACTCTGCAGCAGAAGCAGGAGAGTGAGGTCTGTGGCCAGGGAAGAGGCAGAATGGCCCCAGCAGCTTCCTTGCCCAGGCTGGTTCAGGAAAGCCTGCCATGGAGGCCTTGGTTATCATGGGGGTGGCCGGACAGTGGTAGGGTATTGCTAAGTGTGTGGGACTTGTAATTGTAATGTATTGCTAAATGGCTGGGACTTGTACTGGTAACACAAGGTGGCTTGAGGCAGCTTAGGTAGCTGAGCAGCTCCTCAGAAACTGATACTTTTTGTGGGGAATAGGGATGACTCAGAGGTCTGGACTCAGCAAGGTGTGGGAAAGACTTTGCATCCTCAGAAAGAAATCTGCATAAATTTGCTATCAATACTTCGGCCTTGGAGTAAATCCTAAGCATGAGATATCTGCCACTCAGTAAGACTAGCATCATGTAACATATTTCTATTGCTATAACATATTGCTATAACATATATATAACATAACTATTGCTATAACGTATTCAGTTATAGCAGTTAATCAATAATTATGGTAAACACTTCCTTGACAAATTGAAAACCTCTGGAGGTTGTCCTCAAACCTAAATTATTCAATGTATCTGTGATCTTTATTTGCAGGTAGGTTTAGTTTCAAAAAGTTATTCCAATTGCATTGTGAAGTCTATGTGCCATCTGAAAGTTAGATGTTACGCATTCTCTCAAAATAATTTTTTAGAGACAAAGCTTTCTTTTACATCACTGTTTTACCATTCTTGGATTGCTACTTATTATTGGCCTGGAAACAATAAGATGAACCCTGCTCTCAGAGTGTGTAATGGCATAAATTCATGGCACTTAGATGTAATTTTTTTGTTTTTAATTCCCTGGTGATTAACCTCTTTTATTCAGTTCTGTACACTTGCTGGTCTCATGCATGCACATCCACTGACATGCAATCTCAGTCAGTGTCCTGTTATTCCACAAAGATCACATTGGAGCTGGAAGGAGGAATTCTCCATGCGGAAAACTAATCCTGTGTCATTTTCAATGTGACAAGAACCAGGACATGCTGTAATTCTAACCAGACAGTCTGTTATTGAAAATTACGTGGTCCAATTACTTGTCTAAAATGCAGCTTTTAATAGGGACCAGAACTTTGGGGTGCTAATCTAAGCCAAATTAAACTTTGAATACTTTGAGGCTTAACTATCACTACCATGTTTTGTACTTCAGTATTGTGTAACTCTTTCACTGCATCCTGTTTGTCGTGTAATGTCTTCTCTGCTGGTTTCTGATGAAACCAATGCAAATGTTACAAAAAAAGAAGCTACGGATATTAGACATCAGTAACACTTTAACACCTTTAAATTAAACTCTCTATTATTATTTTAGGGTCAGTTCAGGAGAAAAAGAAATATAAAAATCCTCTGCCTAAAATCTATGGAAGGAGAAAAAAAAAACCCCTCATATGGGGAATTCAAGGGGAACAGGAGGCCATGGAAGAAGCAGCATAGTGCTGGTGTCTGAAGATAAAGTCAGCTGACTAGCAGGCTTAATTTGCAGCATTCTTTGGTAACTTTGGAGACATTTCTGTTGAAAAACATAAATCACATTCTGAAGTTAGAAGTTACGGTCAATAGGAAAAGAGCAGTTTTGCTAAAGGCATAATTGACCAGTCTATGTTCTGCATGTTGGAACAGAATCCCTTTAATTAAAAAAAGAAAAAAAAATATCCAAAACAAAAGAGGAAATCTATGTCAGTCTTCCGAAAAAGTTGCCACTGATCTGCATATATTATGCAGACTACAGTCTCAGTAATACTGTTTCCTAACTATCTCCATCTGGATCACTGAGCTCTGAAATACATAACAAAGCTTTTCTCATCTGGATCATGATTTTGACCAGAGCATTTTGTACCCCAGAACCTCCGGGCCAAGAGAATTTGTGCCTTGCAAAAGTCCCAAGGATTGTGTTGCTGAAGGTGTAAATCATAGACGGCTGTTTACCAAGGAATGCCATGGGTTATGCTGGCTAGTACCAAACCTAAATTAGGAAATCAAAATGCTTTTGTACATCCTATGTCCTTAATTCACACATATAGCAGCATTGTTTGTGGAGTAGAGTTTCCTTCTGGGAATATCTGAAAAAGTTACAAGTCCTTTTAAGATGACCTCAGTGTTTGTAACACTCACATCCACAAAAAGCTGAAAGCAAACCAGTTCCAGTGCTCAAAGTTCCTTGTTTCACTGAGGTCCCACAGCCCTGGCAGGACACTGATTATTTCCAAGCACCTAGGGTTCAGCTTTCCGGGCTGAGGGTCAGCTTAGCAGCAGTGTGGCTGGTGGCCTTAAAATAAAGAGCCAGCAGCGAGGGGCTCCCCCTGCTTCACCCAGGGCTGCTGCCGAGCTGAGGTTCCAGCTCTTGCTCCCAGTCCCTGGCCAAGCTGCAGCCACAGCCATCCTGCAGGCATGCTGGTGCTTGGCCCTGTTCCTCGCCTATCCAGACAAGGACCTTGATCCACGAGAGGATTTCCATGAATTTCCGTGTGAGTCTGGATGATGCTGGTTGCCATCTCTGAACTTGGCCCTGTTCTTGCCCCCGAGGCCGCCTTCTTGGCCAGGCCTGGGCTTTCAGGTGTTGCCTTGCAATGGCCAGGCTGTGGCTGCCACCGACTCCCATCCCTGTCCTTGGCCCATCCCGGCATGTCGTGCTGAGGGCTGAGGGACAGGGCTGTCCAGGAAGGCAGGGCACAGGTCTGCTGGCCCCTCTCCAGCCCTCAGTCCTTGGCAATCACCTTTACCTGGGCATTTAACAGATAATTTAAAAGGCATTGAATAAAACAGTGTGGATTTAATATCTCCTCTGAGCAGCAGCACCTCATACCAGGCAGCATTTAACTCTAGCTCTGACCGGGTCCCAAGGAAAGTAGATTGCAAAGCTGTGTTCGGATGAGTCCTGTCATCCGAACCCCTGTCAGCCATGGTGAAGGTGCAAGCTGATAGTGGTGATTAACATTTTCCAGCCAAACACAAGCACAATGGTGGAATGTAAAAGAGGTTTATAAGAAGTACCAGGCTGGCCCTGCTGGAAGCTCCATTCTTCAGTTTTTCCACAGACTCTGTACAATGCGGATGGCGGCAATAAAGTGGTGTTCTCACTACCCGCCCTACTGAAATGTGTGTTTTAAGCAACTGCTACATGGGGTGGAAAGTTTAGCTCTGTCTCGGTGCCCATTCTGTGTTTGGCCTTTTGGCTGAGACTGCTGAGGAGCAGGTTGTGTGAGGTTACTTTACATTATACAGGTCAGTGTCCACTAACACCTGGCATCTGACTGCCAAGTCCTATCACATATGCCCCTCACATCGCATCCCATCATATTGTGTGCCCCCCAGCCCCCCAAACACACACACAGCAGCCAGTACTGACTTCCGATCACAACCAGCTTGGTCCAGATTTGAATAAATGGCTTGAACTCTATCCACTACAAATCCCTGAGTCACCCTGTTCTGCAGTAAAAAAATTTCCAGGACAGAGGTCCTTTTTGCTTGTCCATCTATTGAAGCTTGGATCTATAGATGAAAAATTAAACAAACAGAATTTTTTATGTGTCACAGTGTTCATTTAATCCATGCTCACTACATAATTCATTTCATGTTGGCTCTTCCCTAGAAGTCAAAATTCCAACCTGAATTTATCTGCTTGTCTGACATACATCTGAACATTGATCTTTATAGCCCAATTCCTCTTCATGCACATAAAAACCCTTCTAAAAGAGCTAAGATAAATTTATGATGTTGATTTTCATATTTTTATGACAGAAACACCTCAGTTTTAAATGTCACTATATTCATGTTTATTCAACAGACCACTGAATCTTATGTGTAATAATTTCCAAGAAATACAATAGGTTTATTTTTATAAATTAAAACAGACATAAGACAGATATAGTACTACCAGAAACAACAAAACTTCCTGTTTAAAGAAGACTATAATACAGACATAAATAATCCCAATGCAAGATTTTATATTTACATCATATGCTGTGATTTCTTATAATCACTTTAAATAGGCCACAATCTTTTTTATCTATTCATTGTCTGTTTGGCACCTAAACAACAAGATCCACAGTTGACACACAGACTTCTTTTCTCACTAGCTTTAGACAAGCTAGTACTTTAGGACAGTACTACCTAATATATATTTAATTCTTATAAAACTAACTCCCTTAATTTTCTTGCTGTTTGAGAATCTAAGACGTGTGTGCTCGGAACAACACTGACATTAATAAAAAGGTCAAATAAAAGTGCTTATAATGGGCCAACAAAGCTGGGATCTCAGCCAGACATTTATGGGCTAGCTTTGGCATAAAAGTTGACTTTCCACTCTCCTAAAAGCCAGATGTACTTGGTTGCTCTCCTCACCACTGCAATCAGAATTCTTTGATGATTCTAAAGCAAGCAAATTGCTGTTAACCAGTTGTTCAGTTCCTCCCTTACATCTATAACAGGGATTAGAGTATTGTACTCTTCTGCCCTAGGCTTTATTTCAGATCTACACAGGCAACCCTCTCTGCTAGCTCTGGGGGAGGAAAAAAGGAAGGGACAGTCATATACAAAGGCCTCCAACCTCTGAACAGGAGCAGGTGAGAAAATAACTGCAGCAACCATCGCTGGTTTGGCAGTCTAAATGAGTTTGTTGAGCAGTTTAGGTCTCGGAGAGGAAGAGACCAAATGCTGAGTAGACAGTGGAATCGGCAAATTGACCACAATATTAATGGAAACACTGCTGCATTAATTCTTGCTCTGTGGTTTAGACATTTTTTTGGACAAAATCTGGTATTAATATCTCTGTGTATTTTTTACTCCGTTAACTAATGTATTGATTTTAGTGGAAGACTACCTACAAAATAAGGTGTTAGCCAGACTAAGTTACTACATTGAATCTCTTTGGGGGGAATGTATTGAGTGATGATGAGAGCGTGAAGTGAGTAACATGATGTCCAGAAGAGGATGAAGAATGAAACTTCAGCTCTTCAACTTAGTGCCAAGATTCAGGGGCATCCTAATGAAGTGGTTAGCTCCCTATGGACAGTTCTGATAATAAAATCTAAATGAATACTTTTGGGTCCTCTTATCCTCCACATAAATTCACACTCATGTTGTCATTGGAATACCTCTCCCTTCCTGAGAGATTTTCCAGGAGAAAGCAATGTGGTCCATAATTCAGATTTTAAAGGACCAAACTACTGTATGCATAAAATACCTGGAGCTTTGTCAATTCTGTCCTCTCAGCTTGCTCTCCAGAGCCAAGCTGGCAATGAGAGTGGAAGAAGGTGTCAGAGGTGTTTGCTGCCTTTGGGACAAAAATTGTGATTCTAAGAATGTGTTTTTTTCTGGGTTTTCTGTCTTCCTGAGAGACAAGGAAATAGTAATCACGTCACATTTGCGGTCTGCTATCCATAGAAATTTAGACATTATAGATAAAGTTAATACCTAAATATAATGTAAAAAAAGGCACACATTTTACCTACAAATAAGATAACAAAACTATAGTGGTAAAACTAGCCATTCCTTGCAGTGGTTCCCCGCCCGCCCCCCCCCCCCCCCCCCCCCCCCCCCCCCCGGATTATAGAATTTGTCAATACATATTAAAATTTAAAAGGCCAAGTTTAAGTTTACACGAGTGCAAAACTGAAGCTAGTATATTACTGTCAGTGGAGCTGTATAGTGTGGCTAATTTAAAAGGTGGCCAATCTGCTTTAGAGATTATTTTAAATGAACTTTCATTATTTTAGGATATTAAACTTAAACCCAACTGAAGGTGGAAAAAATGTTTAATGTAAGTATTTCTTTAAAAAATTATAATTTTCCAAAAAATGAAATATTACCACTATCCTAATAATACCATTCAGACTTGCTGAATTTTGCCAGCATGAATATTTCCATCAACTTCAATACAATTTTTTGCAGTCTTATCCAGCATTGGGCTATAGGGAATTTTCCTTTTATTTTGTAGAAATGGGATATAATGTTGGAAAACACTTTGGGAACTTTTAGGATAAAGAAGAACATACTCTCTTTACATTTTGATTTTGAATCACTCAGAGAGAAGGCTGATAATTTCCTTATGAGCCAGGAAGAACTTGGGGATTTAGACTATATTCCTTGGAGACCAGCACTTGAGAACCTACTTAGAGCTTGATATTTTCCCAACACTGTCAAGTTTTGCATTTAAGGTGATAGGACTACCAGCCTGAAGCTCCAAAGCTCCTGGCTCAGCTTAACTTTTGGGACTTCTAGACTTTGGTGTCTCTGTCACGCAGACTGAGTGTGTTTGAGACCAAGCTAGGCCTGTCTTGTACCAAACAAAATGTTTCAGTTTTTGAAAAAAAAAAAAAAATTCTCCGTATTTACCTGTTTGACATATTATGCCCATTGTTCTGAGACAGAGCAATTCACATTTTTTCAGCACATCGGGTTTCCCAAAGAGCAGAAATGTTCATATGTCCAACAAGAAAAGTCCCACTCCTGTTAATCCCTTTACTGCCAGTAACCAGATGTAAAGCTGATCAAGGAAAGAAACCCTCAAAATCTTCCTCAGAAACTAACTTCCAGGGCAAGGACAGTATCCACAATTCAAACTGTATAATACAGCTACACTTTTGAAAAGCCCATGAATGTAATTTTACATTCCTGTCTGTATTTAGGTCTGGACTAACAGATTTCAGAGGTGAAATACCCATAAAAAATTAGCAAGAAACTTTTGATTTGCAAATTCACAGAACAGATATCTCTTGGGATTCATTTAAAAAATGAAGCTATATCTATGGTTTAATGCCTTAAAGCTGCCAAAACCAAAGACAACTCCATTTCATTACAGTCATGTGATAAAGAGCCTAAACTCAGCGTAACTGTCAATGGGTCTTTATATATGACCTATAAAACCTAGAAAGATAACATTTATAATGGAAATGCTGAAAGAACAGTATTTTAGCATAACTACTGATTTTTTGACAACTTGGCATCTTTATAAAAATCAGGTTTGTTATGTTTTTCTGAACTCACACAAACTCTTTAAATGTCATCCTGTAATTTTCTCCTTGCCAGTTATTTTTCTGGTGTGAAATACAGTTCTTTTTATGTTAAGCTTTTCCAGAAATAAAATATTTTTTTTTACTGAATAAAATAACATGACTTTGACAATAACACTATTTCTATGTTTTATACTCATGGAATCTGAAGTTTAGATAACCTGTATACAAACTAGTAGAAGCATATTTACCAACATGAACTCTTTTCTACAAATGGGTCCCTATTCTTCTATATCTATGAAATATAAATGAATACATTACTAAGCATATTAACTATGATAGATTAACAACTGCAGAAATACCACATCCTCAGCATGTCTTTCAAAGCTATTGCTTTAATTATAATACATACTGGACAAAGGGACTGCAAAACAGTTACTGGCAAGAGCTGATTTACCATTATATCTGATCTCACAGGAGAGGTTGAGAAAAATCCATTTCTCCTATTTAGTTGATTACATCAAACGTTTACCAAAACACAGGTTGATAACATAATAAAAATCCAATAGAGAAGCTTGCCAATGAATCCCTGAAGGACAGAATCAAGGAGCTATCTGCTCCCTAGCCGGTCAAGAGACTAACCAAAAGGCAAAAAATACCCCTAGATCCTTTATTTTAAGAAAATTAAATTAGCTTCAGATTCTAAACAGTTATGAGACTTCACAGGGGAGAGAGGTTGTGTGAAGTACCCCATCCTCCTAAATAAAGCCAGCCATTGGAAGTTGCAGTAGTAGGATCATTCCTGAGGATTGCAATGCATGGTCTCTAATGGATATATTTTTTGACAGAATCTTGCCAGTATTTTTTGTAAACATTTGCAGTTTGCTTGGCTCTCTGGGGAGTTATGATTTTTTTTTTCCACTCTATTTTACTTGCTTTTACTCAACCATTATTTTAAGCTACCTGGACAACAACAAGGTGTTACATAGCTTGGATATGAGGAAGAAGCCACATCCCAGTCAGGACAGTGAAATAATGGAACTGGTTGCCCATAAACTTTGTGCAGGCTCTGTCCTTGAAGGTTTTCAAGACTTGACCAGAGAGAACCCTGAACAGTCTGGTCTGCCATTTGATCCCAGAGTTGGCTTTTGTTTGGGTAGGAGATTGGACCAGAGACCTCCTGGGGGCTTTTCCCATCTGATTGATTCTATGATTCTCCTCCTTATCTGGGGATGTAGTGAAACTATAAACAAGAGTTTGTCCTTGCTCTCCAGCACCCCTTCCACTGTCTGATAAGTGTAATGGCACTGTTCCCATTTCAGCTGTCCATGCCACGTAAAGGGTGTATGCTTCAAACATCAGGGAGAACATACTTTACGTACTTCACAGTAAATAACAATAACGACAATCTCTTCTAGCATGTGGTAAGTGACTGGATCTCATTTCTGCATTCTGTGAACCACAGGGCGTATTTCTAGCCTAACACATACATAAAAGCTAAAGCTGAACACCTATGCATTAAGAAAATCTATGTATTTATATGTTCAGTCTTGAAATGGGGATCCTTTGAAGAGAGGTACTTTTAGACCTGTGACTGCTAACACATGAAACTGCTGAAGGTGAGAATAAACTGTAAGGCAAGATGGAAAATATATTTTCTATTACAAAACTTTTAGTGGTTTGTTTATATTGGGGCTTTTTTCCCTTTAAAAACAAAGTATTTTTGGTATGTTTTGATCCCTATTTAATGTACATTTTATTCAATCATATTAAGCAACCTGGTGATTAAAACTATCTTGTGCTTTGCCCTCATTCCACTGGATCATGGATTGCCTGTGTGGGAGATTTTAATGCATCATGCAACCTCTAGTTTAACAGCTGGAGAATACTAGCTGTGTCATCTCTTTTTTCCAAATAACTCATGTTATTAACAAGAAGTTGGTCCAGGGATTTTATCTTTCAACACTTTCTAATTTGAAATCAGTGCAAAATCTTCCTCAAAATCACTAGAAATAAATGAATAAGAAGAAATACGCTAAATGAGCTTACTGCACTATAAGAAAGCCCTGTTATGTGGCTTCTTTATATTCTGTAAAAGGCACCTTGATTTTGAATGGAGAGGCTGGCTGGCCATGGTCACAAACAAGAGTTTAGTTAAAAACACAGTTTCTCCATCCTTTAGCTGGATATATACACAAGGTTTTCCTCAAGCTATTCCTTTTGAAAGGGTTTTCTGGATGAACTGACAAAGCAGATCAGCCAGCCCAGTGTGAAAGGATGTTGACTTTCTAGGCTGTGAAAAGAGAGGTACCTGGACACTGGGATATAGCATCCTGTAATACCTAATGGTTAAATTAACTTAATGAGAATGAAACAGATCCATTCAGAGTGTGAATAACACCTTCAAATGCCAAAACAGTTCAATCAAGCATAACCACAGGAACAAAAAGCAGGTAAAAATAAATCTTTGCAAAGTTTGCTTTTGCAAAATAAAATGTAATTGTCTTTCATTTTGACATCAAAGGAATAAATCATAATTTAAAATAATCACATTCCCTTTTGAAGTCCTTATTAAAATCAGGCATTGTCCCAATGTGCATATCCTACTTCCGTAAGGAAATCTTCTTTTTTTTTTCTTTGTAGCTATAAAAAGACTTCTTTCTACTTTTTAGATAAAATTCCTGTTCTTAAGGTTGACAGGTTAAAGAAGTTGAACATCAAAAGAAAATAGACATGTTTTATTTCTGACTTATTTCAGTCAGTTTCCTTATTTGAAGAAAGAAGATTTCCTGGGCTTTCAGTATAACTGTCACTGGCCTGATACAAGTCAACCACAAAGTGAAAAAGAGTCAGAAAAAGCAACAAATGCATTAAAAAGTAAATGCAAAATGATACAATAAACAGTTAAGAAGAATGGTGCTAGGAAAAGAAGATCTATAAATGCAAAGTTTAAAAGGGAGACTAGTTAAAGAGGGAGTAAGCAAAAGATCTTCCCAGAATCCTTTACACAAGCTGTCTTGGCATCTCCTTTAATAAACTGCATTCCTTAAGGAAAGGTGTCAGAGTGTTTTTGTGGTTGGCAGCTGTCTGATTTGTCTGGCTTTCTGTGCTTCCAGAAATCTTGGAAGAAATAGAGTGTGGTGTGCAGGAGGCAATGGTTGCCTGAGTGCAGCGAGGTGAGCAGATTTGATTGAGAGGCAGCAGCTCTGAATTCTTCAGGACTTCTGCTTCCACAAATCCCAAATAAATCAAGTTTGGCAAAAGGACTGGAATTTGAATTAAATACTTTGGGGACAGGTATTTCTTCCAGGAAATGTGCAGCATTTCAGTATTGCCTGAGAAAGAAATCTCTCACCAAAGGGAAACCCATACTGGGCGAGAGGAGGTCTCTCAGATCTTGTTTGAAATGAGTCACACAGAAAACAGCACTTGCTACAGAAGCTTTAAATGGCATCTGATATGACAACTGAAGTTGCATCTGAGGATGCTCCTCCCATCAAGCAGGCCAAAAAGCAGAGCAAAATCATTCTAGGCTGATGTTATTGGGGGTCCTGCCACTGTCTGAGGCCAAGGCAGGAGTTCAGGACTTTTCCTCAGGTGTTGGTTTCCTACTAGCTGAAACATATGTCAGAGCAAGATATTAAACATAAAGGTGGGTGCTGAAATCATGCTACTGTGTGCTTTCTCATACGCGTTATTTACCCTTGTAATTGTGGTTGCTTCTGTTTGTATTAGAGGGTGTCCTGTGAATTTGCTGGAGATTTGGCTCTTCATTTTGTGGTTCCTTGTCATCACCGACATTTAAGTAAGAAATCTTCCCATTCACAGAGAGGTAATTTTTGGAGCCAAGGACAATGCTATTTTTGCTTGTTAAGTCATAATGATATAGTTCAATTTCTATTTCTGAGAGCATAGACTGCACTAGCCATAGTAAGGTACAAACAGTAACAAGGTTACCATGAACTTCTAAATGTCCTACCTAAATGTCATGAACCAAAAATACTCTCTCTCTCTTTACTTAGTTTGCAGTCAAATAACTAATTTATAAATTCTGTGTAGAAAAGAATCAAAGTACAAATGAAATAGTTTGAGATCTGGTAAGAACACATCCTTTCCTGTTAAAGGTACACCACAGTAACGCTTATTAATTTGTTAATAGTTCATTGAGATATGATAGTGCATAAATATTCCCAAGTGCTTGAATGAATGTTCTGTTAGAGTCTTCACCTTATGGGCTATCAAACTGACAATGGTTAAGCTGTGCTTATATTCGTAATAAAATGCAATATAGAAATAAATTTGTTTCAGTGATCTGCTCTAGTTCTTGTAGTTCTTGGATTTCAAAAGTTCTATATTTCTTCAAATTTTGCTTTCAACTGAAATCAGAAGAATCGTGCAAACCAATTTGAGATGGAGATGAACTGAAAAACCTCTTAGAATAGCTATACTTCCCCCTCCCCTTGATATAAGAGTATAAATGCACCACCTACAGTGTCCCTGATACATCCCATGTACATAATAGGAAAATTCAAATAACAATCAGGTTATTTTTGGAAAATAATGATTTAGATATTAAAATAGTAATATTCCAACCTTACTGGTGAAAAAAAGGAAATAAAGCAGACTGAGCATGATTTACTGTATAAACTTTCTTTCCAATCAGAAAGCAAAGGGCTAGGAAATGCTACCAAAATATGAGAACCATGGTTTGTTCTATTGACTTAACATAGGCTTTACACCAGTGGTTTGCATAAACCATGGACAGTTGTCATTATGCTCAGCTTCAGGTAATTTTGTCAGCCAAGCTCAACTGTACTGAAGGACAAATCTCTTTTTGTATATTAATATCTTTATCTGTATATAAAACAACTGACAACTATATTTTATATTAAGTTAAATATCCAAGAGCAGGTCACTGAAGCTTTATGTATGAAAGGCGAATAGAGCACAAAGAGAACCCTTGTACTTCCAGCAAAGGTCAGTTGACCAATCCACTGAAATTGGTCTGAAATCACGTGAAAACAGTGATCCTGCACTGAGCTAACTGTTAACTTCTTACAATCTTAAATTAATTCCCAATCATTTGGACAAAGCCTGCTATAAGAAACTCTACAATTTTAATATTTTTATTTTAAATAATGTGAAAAAATCCTTATTTTATTGTGCTAATGAGTGCAAAACTTTCCAGAGGTCTAGAAAAACCTTAACTAGGATCTTTAGAGCCAGTTAGATAGTTTATAAAATAGCATGTTGCTATGTTACTTCATTGCTGGATACAGATGGGAAAGGGTTAGCAACAATACTGTAAAAAAAAGTTACCTCTATGATTTTTCAGGTCCTAAAGGTAGCATAATTAGCTTAAAAGGAGAAGCATTTTAAAAAATACTAATCAGGTGCCAGTGCTTACAGGCTTAATTGCAGCTAGCACATGCTAGCACTTCATTAAATATAATCCAAAAATTTCAAACAAAGCACAATCAGTTAATGAAACAAATGCTGGGGTTATTTCAGTGGATAAAGCATGTGGAATTTTATAATGTGTTGTCTTATTTCATATAAAATGCAATCCTAGAAGCAGGATTTCTACCTGCATATGGCTTCCAAGAGGTATTTTAAGTGGCATAAAAACATGTTCATGCATGTATACAAAGTCTTGTTTTAGCAAGACAGGACAAAATATTCTCCTAACTACATATAAATACTTACATGAACACTACAACCAGCTAGTGGTTGCTGGTGTAAAGCAACCAGAGAAAACAGTTTGGCTTCAAGAAATGAATTAAGATTGTGCAGGAGAAACATAGTATCTTGTTATTCTTCATACTGTCAGTGTTGAGTTCCTTTCATAGTGAGGTATTCAACTGCATAAACAATCTTTACAGCAGATGTTAGGCTACCTCAGAAAAGTAACATACAAATTGCTGAGATGGTCGAAAACTAGCGAAAAGACACCATATACAATTAAAAAGATAGTAGAGTTCAGTACGGAGCTGGCATTACTTATTTTAAGAATTTGTATTTGTTGTCATATGATAATTCTGGTTTCTGTTCTTTAGGGCCACTCATACATGGTAAGTGGATGCACTTTGCAGGTGCACTTGATTAATAAGAATACAAAATCTGTTGGAACACTTGCAGAAAAGCCCAGTTTGTGAGATTACCGGATGCCAACACAGGAGAGCAGACACCTGACATCCCCCCAAACACCCAGAAGGCATGAAAAGGAGGCTTGGGAATGACACAATGTATGTACAGCTTACACTTGCAGATAGAAATACTTCCTTGATTCACTGTGTTAGAACTGTACTGATCTATATTTCTACAGATAAAAAGGCAGATGTATTAGATGAGTCAATATCAGTTTTCCAGATCTGAATTTGTGTCAGTGGTCTTAGTAAATAATCTCACACCAGAGTAATTTTTTTTTTTTTTGACTTCTGCTTTGGATTAGGCACAATAAAACCAAGACTGTTGTTTGATTCCCAGTGAGAAACAAACACAGAACTTCATCCCAATTCATGGTACAATGCCCAAAATTTAGCATGAATCTAAGCTCACAATACAGAAAAGGCAGCACTACAAAAGAGCTATTATTAAAAGCTTTCTACTTAACCCCAAGAGAGTCACCTAATACTGAGATTTGCATGTAAACTCTTTTCTTAGTTACCTGTATTTATTTTCCCCATTAAAAAACAACCTAGAAAAACTAAACAATCCATTTGTATCCTAAATCCTGTATTCAGCGTATTCTAAATAAATTATTTAAATAAATCACGACAAAAAATAAAACTACATGAAAGCTATTCTACGGCATGATGCATCATTACCAGCAGAGTCAGCAGAGATACTTTACTAATTTTTTATGAAATTTGGCAAATTTTTAGTGCAAATACACTTGCGAAATGAGAGATGGGCTGGGCAAACCAGAAATATAATAAAACCAGCACAAACTGGTAATTGGCATCAGAAATATTTTTTCAGGAATAGAATTTAAGGTCAGTTGCACTATTTCTCATTCTTTTTTCCCCTGCCTCTGCTGTTGGGGTACTTTTAAAAAGAAAATTTAGCCTAATACACTGACAAGGTATATGCACTACATAATTATAAAGTGAATTCAACTCTTAAGTTTCCATCTTTGACAAAATATTATACACTGCCATCTCCATACTGACTTGGATGTAGTCCTCAAAATGTCCTTGGCTCGAGAATGGCTTACAATAAAGTCTTGAGCCAAAGCAGGCATTTTCTTGGCAGTAGGTACAACTGCCTCTGCCCATCCCAGAGAAAGTGTTGCAATAAACAGGGCTCAGTTTATAATTTTACACAATAAATGCATTAACTATTTACTCTATCTTTTGAAAAAAATAAAATAAAACATTATTGTGTCTGATAAAAGAAGTATACAGGCCAGGTGAAATGTGAGGGGGTGGTTTAGAGAAGTACAGTTTGTGGCTGAAAAGAAACAGTGAATGCGACTTCTTAAAATACTGAGATAATTCTGTTGTGCTCATATATAAATGCTGATAAATGATGTCTTTTAATCAGAGTCCAACAGAAAATGAACCAGGATTTTGGCAAAATAAAGGTGTGTTGTTCCTCTAGCTTAATTTATCCACACAGTCCTGCAGTAATACCACAATTGTTTTCTGCCAGTTTCTAAGTAGACACAAAAGCTTGAGCTTCCTCAGTGTGTCCATTTCTTGTTGAGAAAGATATCATTGTGTTGCCTTCTGTCTTAGCAGGGAGTTTCAGGAAATCAGTTTTTATCTAGGCCTTCATTTAAAATGAAGATCAGAAAAAAAGACCGTCTTAGTCAAAAAGTCTGATTATATTAAAAATCTGCAAGAATACTGATCATTCTACACTTATACCCATTAAGTAAGGCATTAGACCAGTTGCATAGTAACTGCTGTTTATAAACAGCAATATTTTGTATACGTTTCCTATTATAAAAACTTTAAATAGCCCGGAACCCTTTTCTGCAGGAAAAAATAAATGAAAGGCAAGAAACAAAAATGTAACACTTTGAAGTGAACTCAGCTTGGACTATTTCTGTAGTATTACATCACTGCTGGGAAACTACTGTACTGTGGTCATTTACTGGAAAACTAAATGCATAGAACATGGAAGACATAAAAGTTTAATAAACTGAAGGTAAAAGCAGTGAACTATGCTAAAGTCAAATTCTGAAGGTTTTCAATTAAACTCGGCGCATTTATATACAGAAACCAAAATGGTCTTGAGAATTTTCATTTTCTTGTCATGGTTACAGACAGGTTAAATGCTTCCAAGAACTATCATTTACATTTATTTGACTTACTCAATCTTTCATTTAATATCATTAACATATGGTTAACCTCAAATATATTTAACACCAATTTTACAGCTTAAAATAAATCCAGTGTTCCAACTCCATTTATTTGTCTCAAAGCCCAAACTGTGGGTGACGGAACAGTTCCAGTGTGCTATTAAAATCAATGAGATTCTTCTGTTGACTGCAGACAATATTGACTCAAGCCAACCATCCAGAGCCCCAGGTCTCAGGCAATGCAACTGAGCTCATATGTGTCAGAGAACCAGTGACTGGGATCCCTGTAGGACGTCAGTTCTGTTCCTGAAAGTACAGTGCAGCATCAGAATAGAGGGTCTTTCCTGTTGTCAGTGTAGCACATATGGCTAAACATTGCAACCATTAATGGCAGCTGAGTCGTGAAGTGCAACACAGGAAAAGGTCTGTCATGATATCGATAACCACTAATGCCCTGAAGGCAGATTAGGCTTCAAACCTGTCACCTCTCCACCACAAACCTCATCTGATCTTATTTGTTCTAGAGATAGAGAAATGGAGGAAAGGGAGAAATAGTCTTCAATATTATGTGTATAAAATAATACCTTCATGTAAATATATGTTCTTTAGGTGTAAAATTTCAAATGTGTCTTTGAAATCAGGTATTTCCCATATAACTACCAGCCTATTATTCTTCTGATCAGGATTTGGCAGAGTGCTTAATGCCATGTCTTCTGTCAGATTATTGCTGCAATGTGTGCTTTCATTTCACATTTAATTAACAAGTGCACTCAAATAAGAAGTGGCAGCACCTGCTTAAACCTCCATTAGCTGCACCAGCTTCCTGAGCAATCACTTCAGCCAGCTGAAGGACAACATGAAACCAGCAGTACCCTTTCAGTGGTGTGAGTAGAGGATGGTGCCCACCACTCTAGGCATTGTGGCAGAACAGTTCTGACAAACCGTAAATAAGACTGCTGCTGGGAGGCATTCTGAGGGACACAAAGGACAGCAAAACTGGTCGTTCATTCAGAGTATCCTTGATCTCATCTGATATTACTGTGTTGTAGAAATTTAGGTTCAGCCATGCAAACAAAGGTTACCACACTGTTGAGTCTTAACTGAAAAACTTCTCATTTCGAAGCAATGTTGAATGAAGTGGGGTTTTTCTTCATATAGGAAGTATCTCATCAGGCCCTGTAGTCATAGCCTGCGTAAACATAATTAAAACAATGGTGTTTTTTCTTGACTGTATTTGCTTATTTCATATACTTGTAGTATACAAGAGACCAGAACAAACCATCACTGGCAACAAATCAAAAGCCAGGAGTAGCTACCAACTGTGCAACCTATATGAACTCTCGCAAGTCTTACTGTATATCTGTTCCAGCTACCATCAGTCAAAATATGTCTAACAAACTTATGATTTGTATCAGAAAAGCAAAACCCAAAACTGCAGTGAGCTACAGAAAGATAGAGGAGAGATTCAGGTTATGTTCATCATCCCTCATCATGATAATGTGGTTAACACTAGAAAATAACTATACATAATAAAAGGTCCCATATAGAATTTTTCAGCAAGAACATTTTTGTCTTTCTAGGGGAAAAGTTCACTTACTAAGAGAGGAAATGATTCATGAAAAAGGTGTAAGCTGATCATACTTCTAGATACATCTTTGTTCCAAGCAGACTTTTCTGTAGAGACCTGGATAGCTATGATATAAATTTGTAGTTTAATGCTGCTGGCAGGTTTCACAATTTTCCTGTGTATAAAGAAATTTTCACTTTTTTGGTGGGGGTCCCCACTCCTACACTGGTCCAATTGCGTACCAAATCTTTATGTTTTAAAGTTGTTGTTCTGTTTTTTTGTTGTTTTTTTTTTTTTTTTTTTTTTTAATTTTAAAGAGCTGGAGAAGAGCTGCAGATGTGAATGTACAAGGCCTAGATTACTGAAAATCAAAACCTCAAGAACTTTTAAGAGTCTCATGAATGTTTTATCCAATGTCATAATTCTGAATGGCTAGAGTAAAGACAATAACCATACAAGTTACAAAGGTAAGTGGGCATGAAACAGGTCAAACCACAGCATTTCTTACGAACATTTTTGTGTTCTAGTATAAATTATCATGCAGTACAAGGTAGCAAGATGTACAGTTTCTTACAATCAGTTTGCATGTAAGAAATGTAGTGTTTGCTTCTGAATTGTGAAAGCTCCTCTGCGCAATTCGGTGTGTCTTACCTCTAAGGGTACTTACTCCTAGGAGACTGCCTAATGTCATTGAAGAGTCCTCCCATTTTTCTTCATCATCTGTTAAACCAAAACATTTTGCAGAACAATTTAGCAATCATTAATCTTCCCCTGTAGCTGTAGGTACATAGCTAATAACTCACTATGCTGGCTGTGACCAAAGAGGCTGTATTGGCAGGGCCAGGAGCAAGAGCTCAGGGAATGCATGTAAGGAGAGTTCCACCCAGGTAAGACCTGCCTTATTCTGGGTGACAGCATCTCCATTCACAGGGGTCCCAAAGCAGATTAATTCCATTTTGAACCACTCCTTACTTCCAGCACCCTCAGCATCCAGGACCAGTGACTTCTGCACACACACAAATGACATGTTGTGTGAAAAAGTAATTCTTTCACTTGTTTTAATGCTTCTGCCTGACATGTTTTTTGTTTTTGTTATTTTTTTTTTTGTTGTTGTTGTTTTGGGTTTTTTTTTACATTAAGAAATAGTGAATACTTGTTCCTGGCCTACCCTTTCAATGTATTTGGTTCCTTATACCTTGACATACTCTTCTCAGTCATGTTTTCCTTGGGTCAGAGGGCTTTAACCAATTGCATCTTTCTCCAACAGAAACCGTTGCACAAATTGTTCATTATTGTTGGTACCTTTCTTGTATTTCCGAGTTTTACTATCCTTTGCAAAAGGAGTTGTCTGTGTTTAACAGGATTTGGACATGATCTGCATTTCATACAGTGGAACAATTTTATTTCATAACAACGTTTTTGTCTTATTTTTTCTCTTTCCTTTCCTAGACCATCTGTGAACGTGCTGAGCAGTGAAAGTGGTTGCATAGACCCCAAAGACTATTGGAAATTCCTTCCATTGTGGAGCTATCTCCTAATGCACCTTCTGTTTTACCTCAGCACAACCTATTTTATGTATTTGATTTATAAGCCTCTCATGAGGGCACTGTCATGCTTAGCACATTTACTGACTTCTTCAGAGAGCTCCCTACGAGATCTGAGGAATTCTTTCCATCTACAATGTTGTTTTGAAATTATATGTCTGCATTATATCCTACTTCATCACATCTACTATGTTTTTAAACAATTCTACTAATTTACCTCACATAGGTTTCAAATTTATTTTATCTTTTGTTTCTTTTGAGAGTTTTTTGTTGGTGGTTTGGGGTTTTTTTTAATCACTTTTACTATTTGCCACTTCTTTGCTCCTCACACAAAGTGAAATGACATGTTATACTACAGGACCGGTTGGTATTTTTGCTGTTGAATACTTTTAGGCTGAAAATCATTTGTTCCTGTTCACTCCTTACTACATGTATCGTCTACCATTTTTTCAGTCAGCCCTGTTTGAATGACATTTTCATCTGAGAAAATTCCTCCAGCTCATCCATACAGCATGTGAGTCTCCATAACTTTCTCCACTCAGAAATATTTGTGACTATATTTATCCAGCTTATCTTCTCCTCTTGCCTTTCTTGAGCTACAAACTATGTTTCAGGACTAGAATAGTAAGCGTGTAATAGATCAGGAGATCTGTGAAAGGTTTCTGCGTACAAAGAATTTCACAGTGAAGCAGGAAGCCAGAGTCAAACTTCCAGATTCCAAGTTCAGTGCCTAACCTCCAGCATCACTCCTCCTAATTCACAATAAACAAACTAATTAGTGTCCACGTACTCTCCTTTGAGGTGAAACTTACCTTTCTTGTTTTAATAGGATTCACGCAGGTGAATTTAGTGGCATGGAGGTGAATTTTTTCTTTACACAGAAAAATGCAGACTATACCTCTGTCTGCTTGAGCAGCATACACCTTTGCTTTAATCGCACTGATGACTTGAGGAGTTAGGTCAGAAACGTGTATGATCCTGGAGCTTAACATGTTGTGACTACACATGTAAAAGGACTGAATGTAAGAAATACTGACATGACATCCTGATGCATTTCTTAGTGTTCATAAAATACCTCACAAAACTGCTCCAGCCCACATCAAGCAATAAAGAAAAATATCGTTTGGGTATTTTGATTGGGATTTTTTCTTTCTTATTTAAACCTGTGTGGTCCTATTTACTACCACTGTGTTTTAAAAGTGAATATTTAATATAAATGATGAAACTGGAAATCTGAAATCTAGGGATAACCAGGTAATTAATGCATTTTTATGCTACAAAAATCCTTCTGAAAATTAAATAGATATTTTTCTATTTTGGGCTGAATAGGCTCATCTATCTCAGAAAGTCAATGGTAGGAACCAATGGTTCCCCGCTAGCTATCAGATGTGTAAACTATTTGTACTGCACAATCCTTTTTGCCCTGTAAAAGCTGACATTGCTTGTGAACGTATTCGTTATATGGCAACTTAAATTAATGTTTAATATTAATTTTTATTTTGTTTTCTTTAGCATGTTTGTAGCAATGTTAGAGTTCACAAACAGAAGACAGCTCATCTAAATTCACATCCCTAACCATTTGAATGGCTTCTTTCAATTCATTCAGTCCCATGAGGTTATTCCAAGTACTTTTTTTTTTTTTAGCTTTCATTTCCTCCCACTTGTCTTCCACTTACACAGAAGACTATTTTTTTTTCCACTGAAAATGTCAACATTTATTGCTTTGTTGGGCCACCCCTGAAGAAAAAAAAAAAAATACCCAAGGTGTCAAGTCTGCTCTCTTCCTTTTCCTGCTCTCCCTCCCTCTCCCATAAATCAAATCAAGGTTAAATAAATATTTTGCTGTGAGTCCTAGTACAGGTAGATCTGTCAACATTTCCTTATGCCTTCTCATACAAAATTTAAATACATACAGGAAAACTCTATAAAAAATTCTTTGTCACCAGTTCTACAGATTAATTTTTGGTTTAATTATTAATTATTGTAATATATCATAACAACAGTCCTAAACATATTTTTATTTTTCTACCCAGCCTCCCAAGCCACTTGGGAATAGTCAATCTATCTGGTGTCAAGTCTTCCAAGTCTGAATACAGAAATCTATATCCAGCCTTATTATAGACACGTGAGAAGAACACCATACCCTCTAATTGCTCCAAGACATGATGCAATAACAGTCCAAATGTTCTTTCTATTCAAGATCTTCGTCAGCTAATTCCCCAGTAATAATACATTAAGCACAAAGACAAGAAAATTTTGAATAGGGGAACAGTGATTTTATTCACACATACACATATATACACTTCACATAGGAAAGGATAAAAAAATCTTGCATGAAAAAAAAACCAAAAAGGAGTATGGCAGAACTTGTGAAAGTACAAATTATAAAGAACCAATGAATATACCTGATCAGTTTTCCCAGTTTCAGGTTAAGACCATGTGCAAATAACTTATGTTTGCCTGCATTGATTAAATGGCTGAATGGGGGGTGGGGGGGGGTTCAGCTCTTTCTGTCTCTTCACAGTAGTGTTCTCCTAGATTCTTTGAACTCCCATTTCTTCAGAGTAGAGTAATTGATAACTCCCTTTTATGTTTTGGGGAACCTCGGTGAAATCCTAATACAAGGAGGTCTTTCCCGTGTTGCAGAAGGTATTTGGGTTTTTTTTCCTGTTTGTTTGCTTTACTATTCACTTTTTATAAAAAGTGTATTTCAGTTTATTACATTTCTTTAGATAGGCTGTATGTAATATAATGGTTTATACATTCTTAATGATATCGTTTTTTTCAATAGCTGGAAATGTGTTTCTTTAATAACATTTGAATAACACCTTAGGAAGTGGCTGCCTGATGTAAAGGTACTGTTGGCAGCATAAAGGTCCTTTTATAGCAGTGCCACTAGAATTCCAGTGTTTGTATAAAATGGGAAGACTGTGGGAACCTCAGGCTTGAAGCTGCTGGAGAAGTAGTTTAGTAACCAAACCAGCATTTTGTTACTGTCATTAGCTGACTGTGGTGTTTGCACACACTTGAGAACTATATAGTTCAGTGCAGAACAGTGAGAGCTAATTGGATCATTATAATCTGGGGGAAGGTTGCTAGTGAATTATCCCCATAAAGACAGTTGAATTATTTTCCTAAGGGTGCATAGACTATTCCAAAGCTGCTTAAAAATCAAATAATGAAGAAGTCTTAGTTCATACAAAATCTCAAGTGTGAATTCTTACTTTTTTTAAGTAGAAAGCATTTAGCACAAACATGTATACATTCCAAACACATTTATGAATATGACATTATTGATAGCAATAGGGACTATGTTCTCTCAGCATCCTGAAGGATTAGGCCCCCAAAATATATATATTTGCCCACCATTTCAAGATCAGAGTGGGCAAAACAAAACTGAAAAACATATATAAAATATTAAGAAAGCTATTATATTCAAATAAAGATTGTATGATAATGATTGATCAATAACATTTGTCAAGGCAACATCCTTTAGAGGCCATAACATTAAAGTGAAAGAGAACTCAAAAATGCTTGACTGCATTTCCACACCAACACTAATCAGCTTTAATGCACAGGGCAAGTCATTTCCCTTGACTCTCCCAAAATCCTTACTGATTTTGAGCAAAGTGATCATAGTGCTAGGGGTTAAGAAAGTGTGTATGCTTTTGTAGGATTGTGATTTGAACTGAAGGCAAACAAAGGTTAGTAAAACTTGCCATGTAGGATCATTTGAACTTCTTCACAGCGGGAAGTGATTTTCAGTACATGTTTTGGTCCAGAACAACCAGACCATGATTTTCACTAGTTTCATCATCTGAGTTCAATATAAATAACCACCACCTTTATATTTAATAATATTTGGCAATAAACACTAGCTGATAATAAATTGCACTTTTTTTTCTTCGATATTTAATCTTTCTCTATTTGAAAAAGAAAAGAGGTCTGCATGGAATTGTATTTCAGCTAATGGAAGCTGATAAGGTTCATTCTCACAGAAGCTGTTTTGCTGGCTCGGTGCCTGTATTTTGCAGAACAAGTCAGAAGTCAGGCTCCAACCCATTTACTCTGATGAAAGAATTCTGAAATATTTCTCCATAAAACTCAGCATGATCAATACAGTAAACTAAATGAAATGGCCTATTTATTTTTCTGGGGAAAGGTTTTCTTACAGAGGTCAAAAAAAAAAAAAAAAAAAAAAAAGGAAAAGGTAAGTATTTAACTAGTTAAGCAAGGAAAAATGATAAATGAATTGATAAGCAGGTCATATATATTATCCTGCATTGGTAATCTTTAAGCAAATTAATTGCAAAATAAAGATATTAATTGCTGAAAGTACTTGCAAGTAACAGTTATTTTTATTAAAGTTTTAATGGATATTCTTCCTATCAGTGGGTACACAACAGAGCAAAGAAGCAGAATAACGTGGGCAGAGGCATGGGGTTTTTTTCACTTGTTTAAATTGAGAATATAATGATGATATTACCAAGTGCTTGCTTGTTTATTTCTGTCAAGATACAGACATACAAGTAGTCTGAGGTTTTTAACTGCAATCTAAACTTACTGTGCTATGATGTTTCTAATTACATTTTACAAGATATACAATTCTATGGTTAATAACAAGAAATGAGATACTGGAGACTTAAACCACAGTATAGAACCGAAATGCATACAATCAGAAAGCATTGTTTTTAAAAATGTGTCTTTCTTCAAATACTGAGATGTGGAGCATTTTAAGTAAAACAAACGTAACAGACTTACTGAGACCACTAGGAGAAATGATGGACTTACATGAATTTACTTTGCATTTAACAAATCAAGAGAATTTATACATGGTTTGCTGATTCACATCAGTTCTGAGTTAGATTGCGGTCTCATGCCATAATGAATCTTATTCTACGGATACCTTCCAACTAGAGAGCGCAAGCAAATATTTGTTGTGATACTTCAGGAATTGGGTGCAAAGTGATTTAACTTCTACCCGCTGCAGCCATGAGTGACAGTGGACACAAACTACTCTAGTCAAAATAAGAATCCAGCCCCTTTACATGTAAAAGCAGATAATAGTTATGCATATGCAACACTGCCAACATAAAGATCACGGATTAGAATAGAAGATTAAATCCACTGTAACAGCACTGCTAATTTTTACACTCAAATACCAGAGAAAGGTACTTCTTGTCTGTAAGAACTAAGGTAGTAAATAGGTGCTTACGACATATTCTAGGACACCAACGTTAAAATCTACAAGTAATTATGGAAAAATTGCCAAAAGTAATACTTCCATATCTCAGGGAAGACAAAAGTAGAGACCTGTTTCCAATGGCAATGGCTGATATAGATGTCACACACTTGATTTTGTTTTCATTCTAGAACCTCCATCCATACCAATATCTCTGTCATAATAAAATCCAGTTTAAAAGGATATTAATACAATAGATTTTGATTGTATTGTTAACTGGATGAAAAAAGAAGATCTAGGATTTATTTCCCAATATTAAGCAAATATGTACCTCTTTTCTATTTAGAACAGAATTCTTATCACTTTCTGGGTGTTTTTTTTTTTTGTAATATCAAGAACACTCCAAAATCTTTTGTTATAGTTACAATTTAAGTACATTTATGTCTATTTTGTCATATGTACGAGGAATTTAATTAGTGAAAGTGATCATCTGCAGTTGTAAGACTGTGGTAAAGAAGCATTTTAAACATGAATCAGTAAAGTTATTGCTCTTCTTACTGTATTTACCTTATCTTCCAAAGGCCTCAATTTGTTATTGGTGTGGTAAAATGAGAATGTTGTGTTAAATTTGTAGTTACTAATTTCTTCATAATGATATTATATATTCAGAAAATACAACGAGGATTTTAGCTTCCTATGAGAAAGTTGTGAGAATATCCTTGAAAAATTTATGACAGACAAGACAAAATGTAAACAAGACATACAATGAGAAAAATTACAGTAATTTGTAGTTGCCAATAGGAGGACTGAATGGACTAAGATAGCCACAAAAGACCTCTACATGCCTGAAACAAAGCAGCTTGTAGGCTTCAGACAAATGTTCTTTTCAAGTGATTGACTCCCACAGAAAGTAGAATGCCATGATTTATTCCCATTGGATCTTACTGCACTTTTCAGTTCCTGTTACTTTCACCAATTAGTCTACCATGGCCCAAACAAATCCTGCTCACAGGTAGCTGACATTGCACATGTTGCTTGATGCTCACATGTGCGTGTTGCATGTTACAGCTCCTGGATGGGTCTTTTACAGATTCTGTAAAAAGGAAAACTATGTCCTTCACACAAAGGACATTCCAGCCAAATTTCAAACTTTTACTCTTAGCACAAGTTTGAGCTGTTTAAACACACGTTAATAGAATTAATTTCAAATCCTAAAATACTTGATTTTCTATTGTCTTTTTTACAGAAATAGTTGGGCATTTTAACTGAAATTTGCCTCCAGGAAGGAGGTGTGAAATATCAGCTCAAATCATCTGGCCAAACTCAAGTAATTGCAAACAGTCCAGTAGAAGAAAGTATTTGGAAACCTGGATGACAGCAGAGACTAGCATCATTACCTACCTCATCAAGGAAGTATGGGAACCTTATGTGGTTTTATTAAGAGTACTCAAAATTCCATTTAATTTGGAAAGATAAAAAAAATAATATGTACACTTCATTAGATTTTTTATTTTTAATTATTGACAAACACTGACCAAGATCTCTGAAGGGAATAAGAAATGTTTTGCCATGTCAAGGTTACCTGTAAGTACAACTCATTTCATAACAGATGCGCATCTTTTGCTTGGCACCAGCAGAATTACTTTCTACATACTGACACAAGCACATAAAAATTGTTTTAAAAGCAGTTTGTTAAGCAAGACACTTCTGCCCTTTCAGAAGAAAGGTAATCCCTTCTGTTGTAAACCTAGTTTGCATAAACCAAGGGGCACCAGCAAAAGTAATTACAATTGATAGCATAATGGCAAAGTAGACAGCAACAGAGCATGCTTATTTATTCTTGGAGGTAAACATGGGATTCTTTCTTAGGAAATGGAGTCAAAACCAATCCTCAAAGCTCATCAATATATTCTGAGTTAAAAATAAAAATGCATTGTCTCAAGAGAAAAAAATAATAAGTTACCTCAAGAGAAAGTACAGTTTGTGCAACATATGGTTGATTAATACAGAAATTAATTTTTCTAGTAAAGGACTCTGTACTCAGTAGAGTTGCCTTTCCAGTTCTGGAAGACTTCAAGAAAATGGAGTGACAATATTTTCAGCAATAAGAGGGAGAGGAAATGAATAGACTTTAGACTCCTGCAATGTTTTGAGTAATAATATAATTGAGAATCAAGGATCAGTTTGCTTGATACTGTTAGCTTCTTGCATTCTGATGGTCTCCTGGGATTTGCACAGTTCCAGGATTCCCCTTCTACAGAAGGGCCAATGACGATCTCCAAAACAATAGGAGCATCAAAGAGCAGAAACTTGCAACACTTTTTTATTTGCATGTAACTATTTCTACACAGCTGAGATTGGACTGCTGAATGCATTTGAAAGAACTAACTTTGAAAAGTGATGAGTAGTATTTGGCATATCATGCCAGTTCTTTTTATCTGTGCAAATTGTTTTAAAGCATTAAGCCACAAAACTAAGGGCAAAGTTTGCACAGAAGTAATATTGCATCAACCAGAATTAGATTCACCTTCTGTCTAGATAGTATTTTATCAACTAGAAGAGAGCCCTCGGTAGGTATAACCGAATTTTTTAAGTACAAAAATGTAATTATGCTACTTCTACTGACAAACTTGTGGACATAGCAGCTTTTTAGCAATGCAGTGACAAACAATACCACACAGTTACTAGTTCTACATAGTATCCCTTGCATTCTTTGATATGCAACTTCCGCACTCATTGACCCACATACGTCTGAAAAAGACGTTCACCAAGAGACAAGAATACTCTTTACAGCTTCACATTGCAAAACACACAGGCTGTTTCATTCCTGAAATAGTTAAGCTCTTCATTTCTGTACTGCTACACATTATTAGTTCAGGCTCACAGCCCACCAGCAAAGTGATTTGTGTGCAATCTTCCCAGTTCAGGTGTTAGTTAGCAGTCAGGTATTTAGCGGGGACTCCCAGCGGAGACCTATAAAACTGACCGGAGTGCTGCCTCTCGATAATAACTTATTTTCAGAGCACAGTCAGGAAGGCTTCCTCACTATTCATCAAAGGTGTGTGAGTGTTTATACTGGCAGCGCTCACTGGGATGAAGACCTGCTGGCTGTTTGAGCGTGGTGCGTAATGTGCTATGAAAAGGGAGTTCAGAGCGTGAGGCCCAAGTGTGCTCCGTAGGCCAGTATTTTAGCCACAACTGATGGAAAACCAGGATTGTCAGGTCAGGCCTGGGCTGTGATGTCAGAGCTATATTAGCCTCAATGAATCATTTTATCTCAAGCAGAGCCTGCCATGGTCTCGTGGAAGCTCCTCTCTTAGACTAGCACTGAGACTTGCTTTCAAACCCCAGCCAGATCACACAGTCGCAGGTGCCGTGAAGTGCCCAGGATCAGTGAAGTGCCCAGGAGCAAATGCCACAGCACAGGCCATCCCTACACCTCTTCAGCAAAGCTGAGACACCAAAATATTCCTTGGTGGAAAGCACGCAAAACCACATTTTTCTGACCTTGCATTTCTGGCATCTGCCAGAGATTCAGCTGGTAGCCTAATCTTACCCTCATGCCATTTTATTTCAACACCAAGAAGCCAAATAAAGTTGCTGAGAAGAGAAATCCACTTATTGTCATTAGATTTATCACCTTTTTTAACTGCAACCAAGAAAAACACTGAAAAAACACTCGTATTTTCAACTCCTGTATTTCAAGTTGGTCTATTCTTTAAGGCCATCTACCCATAAATTTTGTGAAATAGAGGAACAGTTCTATTATGCTTTGGCAACTTACCATATATATTTTATTTTATTTTGTTTGGCTTAAGATTTTCTGTCACCATGTCTCCATCATACTGTAGGTTCACTATAAACTTTTTCTTACATTGTTCATTTAAAAATACCCTTATCCTTGAGGTCCTATTCCCATGAGTTTGCCAGCTCTTCAGGAGAAGATTTGACAATTATTTGACAATTGAAAACATTGTTGAAAGTTCAAGCTGACTCCCAAAAAGCCTGAAGCTGACTGAAACTGTTGCAAAAAAATACTTCTTTTACTGGAATTGTGAGATTTGAGGACTTGTGTGTGTGTGTCTCCTCTTTTCCTTTCTCTCTCTCTTTTTTTTTTTTTTTTTTAATAGTGACAAAAAGGGATCAGAGAAGCAAAACAAAAAAAGGAGATAGAAATGGGAAAGGAGAAATAACCAAGAGCTGGAAATAGTAATTTTTTTGTAGAAGTAAAAAAAAAAAAAAAATGTTTTGTTTTGTTTAAATCAGCTATATGAGTAGTTCAAACCACATAAGACTTTGACTTAACTCTCTTCATTATGCAAAACTTGACTGCAGCTGTCTCATGGGGTGTTTGTACTCTGTAGCCTGGAGAAAAGACAGAAGGAAATGAGTAATGAGACATGCTATCTCTTACCTGCTATCTCAGTGCACTGGGATCTTCTCTGAAGTTTTCTCAGTCTGTTTTCATATAAATTCCTAACTTCTGTATTTAAATTTGAATTCTGGGTTGAATAAGCCCCAAGACTTACAGTGAAGCATAACAGACTGCCAAAATTTTATGCAGCTGTAAATCAAGCCCACTAAGAATTCCTGCTATCACCACCTAAAACAATAGATTGGCCAGGTTCTTTTAAAATGTGACCAGGCTGTCTCAGTTCAATGTGCACTATCTGGCCCAAGCTGAAAATCATTTTATTCTAAAATTAAGTAGAGTTTTGTCCAGACTTATTTCACAGGTCTGATGAATGGAAGTAACTGCATAACAGGAAACTAAGCAGTGATGGTTTACTACCCAGTCAGCATATTTTGCCCATTTATTAAAAAAAAATATATTCATATTTTATTTTTCCATTATTAAATAAAATAATTTTATGACTGAATTAGACTATAGCAATCGACAGAAATTTGAGACTTTTTCAAAATCAACATGTGCCCCACCTCCATTTATCCAACCTGAAGCTGCTGTTCATCTCTGATAGCTCACTCTGCTTTCCCAGTAGTGCATTTACCAACACCAAATCAAATCATGGTGAAGGACTTGTGGTGTTCAGATTCATGACTCAGAGGATTTTTACTGAATAGACAGCAGGGGTTTTTTTTCTACCACACTTTCTAGATGCTCATCCTCCAGAAGTTTCATTCAACATTCCTGTGGCTTCTGGTTTGGTTTGGTTTGGTTTTTCAAAAATAAGTGCTTGCTGCCTGAGTTGTTTGTTTCTTTTAAATAAGGCACAAGTGCCTCCAAAATATGATTTAAGGCATATTCTCACAGCATTCGTTAAGAATCAGCTATGTTAGTGAGGTATAGACTTGGTTCTCAGCCTCAGCTCTAGCTGTTCTCGAATCTCATCTACAGAGGGAAGCTAAATATTACAGAACTATCAATATTTCTACAAAAGACATTTTTTGTGTGTTGCAAGCCATAAAATTAATCAAACTTTAGCTCTACACATATAGTTCTTAAAGGTAAGCCCTCTTAGCATGCTGTTCCACAATCTGAACTTTGCTAGAAAAACTTATAATTTTACCTCCTCAGAAGTATTTGCTTATGCTTTATGAAATTTACATCTATTAAAATCAATATAAATAGAAACACAAAACAAATAATTATTCACTAGTACATTAGAAAGAGAACTTCTATCGCCATTGCAAAAAGTACTACCTACAATATCAGCAATTACCTGACAATAGTTTTTGGCTTGAATTTGTGAAAATACATAATGAATTATGATCACAAATTTTAGGCTTAGAAATATCTTGGTCAATTTGTAAAGCTCAGTGCAGAGGTGTAAAGTGCTACATTTGGGTAAAGGCTGACTATATCAAGCCCATTTACCTCATGTTGTGGTAGTCTGTCTGTACCAAAAAAAAGAGTGAGATACTTATGTGGAAGAATCAGCCTTATTTACAGTTAGATGAGTAGCATATACCTATCAGAGATTTATTTTTTTTTTTCATTTGATTAGCTGTGATGGTTAAAGAATTACACACAAGCACTCGTGGAATGTTCTATGTTAATGATAAACTGATGAAATGCTATTGTGCTGTGTAAAGTTGTCTTCAATAATTTTATATGTAAATTGAAAAATAGATAAATCTTTGTTACTTTTCTAATTTTACCCTGAAGACATTAAAGAATTCATATTGAAAGCTCTTTGCATAATCAAAAGTGCAAACAGATCTTGAAATTCCTGGAGTTATTGTTGTCCCATGTGGAACATATGAAATATTCAGGGATTTTATTTCAGCAGTTAAAGAGATGTAGTAGAACACATGGAGACAAACTGAGGAACTGGCAAATGTTTCTAGTTTGTCCTGCGCTGTAGTATCAGCCAGTTTTAGCTCTTGTTGTACACTTGTAGTTTCTCATGGACTTTTTCTTTTTTCCTACCACTAGCTATAGGAACACTAGGAAGAAAATATGTGAATTATTATTCATGCATCTTTTGCACACCTGAAAAATATAAATAATAAAAACAGAGTCTGCCATTGTAACTATAGGTTGCCACAATATTTCACAGAATATTCCTGGAACAGGAAAATAAGACACTGAGGAAATTCCATCAGCTGGGAAGTAACAAGGGAAAGCATCAATTTTTCTTCCTGTGTAGGTGAAAAAGCAGAGTGTAAGGGAATGCAGATTCATACCTTGCTACAGTGGAGGAAAAAAAGAAGCATTTTAATTTTTTTATTTTGTGCTGTTTGTACAGATGAACTAGTAATCTTTTAGAATACATGGATATATATCAATTATCTATACAGAAAACTTCATTTTTCATTCCCATCTCCACAAAAAAGGGAGTATGTTATGCATATATTTTAAAATGTGAAAACATTATTAATTGTTCTGCAGAAAGATCATTAAAAATGGCCTTTACACGTAGACTTTAAAGTGATGGTACTTGGGGCCAGTCATATGTTGCTTAAAAGTATGAACTTATAGTTACATTCCATCTGTCAAGAAAAACTGAGGAACATGGAGGGAAATCAAAGTCTTGCTGAAACTGTGGTCAAAACTCTGCACTGGTTTGAAAGAGGGGAGGATTTCATTGTATGCTCAGTTCCTCCACGGCTTCTGTCAAGTAGTGTTCTCCATTGACAGCTGGGTGATCTCTGGAATACAACATTAGCGACCAGGAGGTAGATCCAGCATGGGGTTTAGGCACTTGGTGGGGGACATGAAATTAAATCCAAAATTTAATTAATTAGCTTAGCTACTGACTTACTTAGGAAACAAATTTCCAAGGTTTCTCAGCTGGCATATTTAAAATACTGCAGCCACAGGAACATCCTGCTAATGTTTGTTTCAGGATCTCGGCTCCAAAGCTGTTTGTGAACAACCCAGGGCATAGATTGTATCTAAGCATGAACACGCTCCAAAGACTGGGTAGTTCTCTTCCAAAAGCTTCAGCCTTGTAGATATTCTTAGAACATGTCTAAGTTATGCCAACAGAATTCAGGACAAAATTCAGTCATAGTTGCTTCTTTTTTTTAAAAAAAAAAGAAGGCAGTCGAAGGAACTGCTGTTCTTGTGAAGTAATTGATTGTGAAGGAATGGAAAAATGCTCCTGTTTGACCTGGAACAGAGAGTTCTTAGAGAGTATGGTGAGGGAGTGATTCCTTCTCCTTCCAAAATACAGAATGAGAAACCATTCTAAGCCACATTTTAAACTTTAAACCTTTAATGAAGACTCAGTTGCTTGAAAATACAAAAATGCAGAGCAAGACATCTGCTGTGTTATTTGCTAGCTGTAGACCAACTGATATAACCACAGTGGAAAAATGAGTTTTCACTGTATCTTCAAGTGGGAATGGGAACTGTGGATCATTGGGAAGGAGTTGTGCCGTAGAGAATAATCATAAGAAATTCACTAGTAGCTGTGACAACCCCAGACTAACAGATGAATGAGGAGCAGGGTATCCCACATACTGTCAGAAAGACTTGATAGGACTCAATCTTTTTATTTTAACAAGTGCAATGATAGTTGTAGAGTCTCTAGACCTTGATTACCACTTCTTTGTTTTCAAACTGAATACAGTTTGCATTATATTGCAATCACATTATTTTATCATGTCGTCTTTCTGTTGGATTGTGACCATGGTCCTCTCTGATTTTTTCATGTGTAACTGAGATTTTGTTGAATGATGAATATAGGCTTTCTGCTCTTGACTGAGTAGCAATAGTGCTCATTGATTTTAAAAATGCTTTTATAAATTTTTAATGACCTTCCTGCTGCCTCCTGTTCAAAATGTGTATAAACTGTTGTTAATAGTATGCATAAGACTGGGGTTTGGAGTCGTTTGCTGGTTTTCTTTCATTTTCTGAGACAGTTACATCGTATCTTCTTTCTTAATGAGCATGTGGACTTTTGGTTTGTACAGAGAAGGCTAAATAAAGTTCTATTAAGACAAAATGGGAATTCAAGTATTCTGCAAATATAAGAAAAATATTTCTGTTTTTAACTAAGGGAACTCAAGTCCAGGTTTTAAAGGTAATTACAACTGCTTATGTATTAGCTTTCAAATTTCTAATTATAAATAAGGAATTCTCATTGTACCAAGAATTATATTAAGAACACACACAAATTGATTTTGTTACTTCTCTATTATTTTTTATTATTATTTAGAAGAAAAGATTACTATAGATAAGAGATAAAAAGAAAGAAGTAAGGGTTCATTAATTAAGATAAATAAATTCAAGAACAGATCTAGACTACTGGATAAACTGGACTTTTTAATACTGTCAAATATGAGGTTTTCAATGAAGATTTATCATTTTAGCACAAGATTTAAGCCTTTTGCCCCTTTTTTTGACTTGAATTCCTATTTTTCCTCTTATCAATGGAAGATTTTTTATTATTATTATTTTAATGTTCCTATACATTCAGTCAGGAATCTTGATGTATCAATTTGAACTCTTTTTTTTTTTTTAACTTTTTCACATTTGCTGTTTTGTTCTCTTTATTTAAGAAAGATATAAATTAAAAAACTCTCACAAACCATTGTCTTACCAGCTAGTTTCTGAAAAGTACTGTTCACAGAAGTATTTAGGATAACCAGCATCCTTAGTTAGCTGTATTCTTCCATTTTCCAAAGGTGTGAAACAAAAGATGTTAAATTTGTGGAATAATGCAAGATGAAAATATTTCAAAGGTATGAAACAAAGGGAGGCAGTGTACTGATTTCAGCTGGGATAGAGTTAATTTTCCTTATAGTAGCTTTATAGTTTTGGATTTGTGACCAAAACAACATTGATAACACACCAGTGCTTTAGCTAATGCTGAACAGTGTTTACAAAGCATTTCTACCTCTCTACACCGCCCCACCAGTGAGCAGGCTGGGGGTGCACACGAAGCTGGGAGGGGACACAGGTGGGACAACTGACCCCAACTGACCAAAGGTTTATGATGATAAGAAACATAGCTATCTCATTTTAGTCTTTTCTAGATAGTCAAAAGAAGAAAGTACAAAAGTACAAAAGAACAAGTACAAGCGTATAAAAGAACAAAGAACAGTGAGAAATGCAGTCCTGTTTATCAGTGGTAACTCTATCTCTGGGTCAGGCTTTTTGTTTAAATGAGAAAGTATGCAACCAACATCTGTTGTGTGCTCACTAAGTGAGAAAGAGGAAAGATAAAGCCAACCCTCAGAGGCATCTTCAGAGGACAGTCAAACAAATATTTGTGCTATGTAATTCTGTTTTATTTTGTGGAGATTTGGGGAAATTAAATACAGAGTTCTGGGAAAAGAAGCTTTTTTTTTCTTCTTTTGGGTTATAAGTTTCACGGATATGGCTTTTGATTTACTTTGGCCTTCTCAGACTAGATTTTCAAAATAAGCAAGTAATACTTTAAAACAAAACCATTCACAGAAATGGGAAAGCAAAGAAAAAAAAAAAGGCACCAGAGGCCAAACCATGCTAAAGTAACAGCTATAGATACAGAATTAAGATTCCTAACTACAAATACATTCAGTTTTAACTTGCACAGAGTTTATGATCCCAAAGAGTACTGAACTCAGTCAATGGAAACTTCAAGTGAGAGCACCACACCCCTCACCTATTGAAACCAATCCAGGAAAAAACCAAACCTATGGGTCATCGAGTCTTTCTAGTATAAAATCTACTTTATTCTAAAAAGTAAGAAAGAAAAAAAAAGTACCCAGATTTTTGTCACAAACCTGACCTTTTTTCTTTTGTTATCTATAACACATAATGGTTCTTCCATCCAAGAATCCGTTTTTCACCAAAAAAGTATTTGTCCTAGGGAGAAAATAAATACAGTATTAGCAGTTTGGCACATATCCCACATTGACACCTTTCTTTCTAAAGTTAATGAGGAGTGTAAGAGCATTATAGCCTCAAAGAAGGAAAGAAGAAACAGAATGTCACTATGGAAGGAAAATGGCTTGCTTCTTGGTTTTTTGCCATCTTAATATATATGAGCCAAATAGAACATGATATTCGGTTTTGTGTATTTTATAGAATATAAAGGTATATAAAAATAAAGTATGTATAAATAAGGAATCATTTGTGACCTAAACCTTCATGAGACATAAAGTTATTTTTCAAGGTTGTTTTTTACAGCACTTGCTACCTTAACATAATTTCTAGGAATTGTCTAAGAACCTCGTTCCTATACAATTTAAGATACATTTAACAATATAGTAATAGATTTTTGCCCTGTTTTGTTTTCCCTAGATAATTAGAGCAAAAATTATGAACAGACTTATGTGTGTACTGTTCATTTCTATGTTGATAAGTCTAATGTATTCTACGCTGGGTCATGGAAATTGAATGCTAACATCCATTGGCATTTCATTAGCACACTGAGAGTGAAATCACATTATTGTTCTCTCCAGGAAGGTGAACCTTCTCTGCACCATCCTCATGAGAAGTACTTTGGACATGTAAAAGATGTGGTCGAGGCTGTACTTAAGGCAGAAAAGGTCATGAAAGAATTTAACAAAAGCCAGTTGTCATCGTTGGGGTTTTTTCAGATGCAATAGAAAGCCAAGTTTCAACCCCCAAAGTTAACAAAGAAAACATTGTCTCGCAATGTCAGTCTATAAGATACTTAATATTTGTTGACAAATGCAGTCTGATGTGATTAACAAATATTAGGGTGGTGAGTCAGCACTTACTTTCAAGATGCTTGGAGACCAGCTGAGGGCAAAACTAAGGCTTCCCAGACACCAGCAAAGCATGGCAAATCACAGGTTTCAGTTGCCTCTTTCTTACTCTTTAACCTTTCTTCCTTTGGAATTTAATATTCTTACTTCCCACAGAAAACAGGCCTTATTTTTTTTTCCCCTCTAACTACCTTGGGAAGAGTGGGGTAGTTAATATTTTAAAAACAAAATAACTTTCACTTTTGAAACAAAAAACCACAAGTCAGTGAGGTATAATTCATGCAGGTTTTTAAAAATAAAATTGTTTTATAAATAATTCCTTGAGGACTTTTTTTCTGTTTTGAGTTTAACTGTGGATTTTCACACTCTATGTTGCAAGTGCTAAGTCAACAACATTTTGTTCTAGTAGTTTATATTGACCTTAAAAAGTATCTACAACTGAAGAAGTTTCCTGTGGCCACTGATTTTATATTGTCTGCATATTGTTCTCTGAGCAAAAAGTAAACAATATTAATGCAATTTTAGTTATTATGATGAAATGGTCTAATTAGAAAAACATCTATGTTCATTCCATTTCAGCCTGTGCAACATTCAACTAAAAAATAGTCCAACTCCTACTGTGCAGACCCATGCAGTAACAAAATATTTATACAATAATGTATTAAAAATTACTACCCATGTATGCCCATATTCTGCCTTTTGTGGTTATTCTGAATACAGAAATTATCTGAGAGTAAATAAAGACTACACTAGAGACAAGCCATTTCCTCACAGCAACTCTCAATTATCTTCCTGTGTATATTTTCCTTTGCATCCATGCCCCCTGTGCCAGCGTATCCTGGTGTCCTCTTTCTTCCTCTCCAGCCTCCAGAAACACTTTTTTCTTGATGCCTTTCTGTTCCTCTCCATCTTGTTCATCTCCATCTTGGCACCAACCAAGAAAGCATTTCCCTAGAGAAGCAAAAGGAGTAAAGGATGAGAAAGAGTTGAAGTCTCCCTCCGCAGCAATGTGTTGGCAAAAGGCTGGATAACAAATCACTTTGAGTGCATGAGAATAAAATGTTGTTCTAGCCCTGAGTATAAAGAGAACATGAAAAGAGAACAAAAAGGGGAGGAAGCCTCCCTTCTGCTGCCTTTTTCTTACCCTACCTTTGCTCCCCATCAGTATATATAACCCAGCTCCACTAAAGAAGATGCTTCCACTTGCCTCGTTATGATTAGGTTGTCAGCCAGCCTCAGAAATTAAAAAAGATCAAAAAAAAAAAATGCTAAAAGAGGCTTCTTATGCAGGTGAAGTTTGCCTGTGGTGCAGTTAAAATTTAGCTCTCATGCCTGCTTGCTACAGCTGGCATTGGCCTGAGTAACCACCATCCCCCTCAAATTCCAGGAGAGGGGGAGGCTTTTTAAATTATGGTTCTCACACCAGGGGTCCCATTGAGAATGTGAGAAACTGCAGAGCTGAGCCACAGAATGACAAGAATATTCTCTATTATTTTAAATATTTTAGTAATTTTTATTAACATATGGGAAATCTTTAACTGCATTTATAAGTTACACTTAAAAAAAAAAAAAATATTCAGTGCAGGGGATTAGCTTTCATAAGAACAAAAGTCATGCCAGAGCCAAGCCAGTAGGGTCTCCTTGGAAACATTCCTGTTTGAAGCTTTTGTTGGTTGCTGATATAGCATATTTTGCTCTGTAGTCCAGGAAAAAATATCTATACATTAATAAAGAGAGTAGAAAGACAAAGTCAGAAGTAGCCTACGTGCTCTGTATATGCATTTCATCTTATTACAGCAGTTAAGTTATGTGATTACAGACCCTGGTCCCACTAGGATTTGTGTCACAATGCAGGTAGAGTTTGTAATTTGGCTAATGATTAGCTTCAAGTTATGTTGTCCACACACAGGAGTAAAAAGCTGATCTGCATTGTTGAGGTCTGGCTCAGTTTACTGTAGGAGAAGGATTTTATCAAACTAAAACAAAATGCTGATGCAGAACAACAGTATCATCTCATTCTTTCAGCTGAAATCATGAACATCTCAAGTTTTGGACTACTGTTTTGTTGTTTTTTTCCTGGGAAGAAGTATATGGCAATTCCTGCTGGGTTTGGGTGGTTTGGTGGTGTTGGTTTTTTTCTTCCGTATTTTTGGGGTAAGAAGACCATTCTATTACTGATCTACGGTCAAATTTAAGAGAAAATTTTTACAGAAAGGTACTGGAAATTTTTTTTTCTTTCTTCGTTATGAGTAAAAAAAAAATAAATCTGTCAATTTACATAATCTGAAAATATCTTTTAGCACAAAAAACCAAAAACTCAGAACAAAAAGCACAATACAAATAAATCATCAGCTAACAGCACAGGAAGAGAAAACAGGACTCTAGAATCTGGGAAATAAGCCAGGGCTATAAAATCTCTGTAGGTATGTTTTCTGTTTTATATACAAGTCATTGCAGTTCTACATACCTCTAAAACTCTGACACAAATGAACCAAAAGCTTACAGGTAGGATGGGTTCGCTTAAAGGTATTTTGATTTTGTTATTTTGCAGTCAACTTGGAATTGCATAGCAACTGAAATCCATACTTGTATTTTACAGTGAGGGCCATTTTTCATTCTTGTGCGTATGTATTTTGCTCCCCATTTCACCTGAATGTAAATTTGAGAGGGTTCATCTGCTCACAAATGCTGTTACAGGCTGGAGACCCGATTCTGCTCTGTAAAGACTGTCTGGACCAGACTACTTGCTCCATTAATATCCTCCCGGCTCAGGACCCAGAATACTTTTTGACATCAGATAACACACTTAAGGCCCAAAGATCCACAGCCACCAGAGTCACATGTCACAGGATTGAGCAGGGAGGATCAAGAGCATCGCCAACATTGTAGTCTCCTGCAGCAGAAGAGGATTTAGTAGGTAAATTCCTAGATAATTCCATTACACATTCGCCTTCTCAAAGCTTTTGTTGCTTGGCAGAAAAGATTGCTATTTAGCAGTTAAAGCTGAGGAATGATCTATAAGTTCTGGTTTTTATTATCTCTGTTCCAGTATACTGTGTCTTCTTGCATACCATTGCATCCACAGCTTCCCACATCTGTGAAATAAATGAAGCTGCACAGGCTTCAGCCTCAACTTGTAAGCAGCAAAAAGCTACCCTTGCTTTGCTGCAGATGTTGTAGACAACAGCTGTGATTTCCTCAGATTTGCTGTGTCCATATATTTACCAAAACTAGAATTATTTGGATTTATCTAGCTATACACTATCAATTTTATCAGGCCATTATATACAGTAATGAGACAGATTAGAGGACAGGGACTCTGTGGTGTTTCTTCTATGCTGATATGAGACATACTCAAGAGGAATATCAGAAAAAGGAATTGTGGGATGCATTTACCTTACAATCCAGGAAAATGATGGCAGATCCTATAAGCACACTTAAACTAGGTTTGAACTACCTGATCCAAATACTTAAACACAATTAAGATTCTATGAGTTTTGTTTGTTAAATGGAAATGACTGGTTCTTTCTCAAAGTTTTATTCAGTTACTCATTGTTATTTGCACAAACAGTTCCCAAAAATAAAAATTAGAGGATACAGAGACAGAGACAATACAGACAATACTCTGTTGCTGTACAGAGACAGCAACAATACGGGTTTTGTTCACTGAATAGCTTCCCCCCAGCTGGACATGTGCAGCCAAAATTAAGACCTGTGCTGTTTTCATTGTGCCTTAAGTATCACAGAAAGGCTGTTAAAGCTGAGGCTGGGATGACCTTCAGTTACATGTCTGGAAAAAAAACCAGACTTGTCAAAGGGTGAGAAAGAGAGAGAAAGAGAGGCAGAAAGGCAAAGTTGCACTTATGCTGAAGTTTCTGATCCACTTTGAATAATCATTTTTTTAAAAAAAAGGGGGGGGGGGTGGAGAAAAATAAAAGAACAAAAAGGAAAAATAAAAAAAAAAAGGAAAAAAAGTAATTGCACAACTTTACTTAGCCTCCTAATTTATTATATTCTTTGAAATGTATATTGTTTGCTCTAATCCTTCTGGATATTGAAAGCTATGATGTTATTATTGTTTACTTTGGCTCACTCCGCGAATTACATTCTGGTTTTGGATGAGAAAAATTGTTTCATTGCAGGAGTGTGTACAGTCCTGTAATGCATACAGTTATTTGGAAAATTATCATTATATTCTGCCATGGCACATGTAAGAATATAGCAAATTTACAGAAAAAAATTATTTCAATGGAATCAGTATTCTGCTCTTACATGAAGACTGTGAGAGGTGCCTCATTCACAGCAATATACAATCAATTATACTTCATATATCCTTGATTTTAAGAAACTTATTTCAGCCTCAGTATTACTCAGCTACCATCCATACTTCTTTTATATCCTCTCATTTTTATTTTTGGGAACCGTTTGTGCAAATAACAATGAGTAACTGAATAAAACTTTGAGAAAGAACCAGTCATTTCCATTTAACAAACAAAACTCATAGAATCTTAATTGTGTTTAAGGGAATTTCCAACTTTGAGTCTTTAGGTCAGCTTTTTCTAGGCTTTTCTGTACCACTGGGATTTATCACCAGTCACAGACAGATCCTGACTTCAGAACAAAAGGTTTAAGGGATTATGTTTGTGCAGGAAGTTTTATTTGCACAGCTCGTTCTTAAAATAAAAATAAAATACAATTCTGCACAAATTAATTAACAGAGGAGACTATCTTGTCCAGCTAGCAACTTAACAGAAATGTAGAAGAAGCAGCAGGGATCATTAGAAGAAACAGTACTTTTATTTTTCCTTCTTAGTAATAGCAAGAATACTGTAGCCCCTACTTGTGAACACATCCTCACTTGTGTGTTCAAAGAGGCTGATCAAGGATGCCGTGTTTCCCGCAGTCTTCCGGCATCTGTGCAGTTTGCTCTCAGCTCTCCATTCAAGGACCAGGTTCTAGTGGGGAGCCACCCAAGCTCCCAGCTTGCAGACCCAGATGCCAACCTTTGCCATTCAGGCAGAAATGTGTTAAACAATTACGTGTAGGTGTCCTGTCCCCAACAAGTGTCTTAACAATAGAGCAGCCCTGTAAGCGAGGGCCTTGGAAAGAAAGAAGTGCTTTGATCCTTCAAGAAGGTACTGCTGTTTGAAAGCATTTATGTGCATGACGTTCCTGTCTAGTAGCCACCTACCAAAATTAAAATTTTTCTCTATTACCTGAAGTTATGGACATTTGTGCTGAGATATTGAGTGCATTGAGTCCCATGCTGCTGGTAATAAAGGTAATACACTCAGAGTATTATCCTAGTGATTTATAATGTTTCCATTTCTTAAGACTTCCTTCTCAGGGGTACAGAACATGAAGATACTTTTACAATATCTTTTTAATCTCCCAAGACTAAAATATATCACATTTCAATTATTTGTCATACATTTTAATGATTTCTGTTGATTTCTGGGAAACCTTAGAAACAAGGGCTGTAGAGAAATCCTGGTGGACTGCAGTTACTTTTCACATGACAAGGTTTCATGAAATGGCAATAGTAAAGGAAAGCCAGTTGTTCCAGTTCCACAAAACAGGCAGGGAAAGATGATCAACGCTTCACTCTTGAAATGTAAATGGACCTGACCTAAGAGGGATTTTCAATTATATGCAACATTTGAAAAATAAATAGAAGGGTCAGCAAAAGAGATAATTCCTAAGGATCCTATTTTTTGACAGAGAATATGGAAGAGATTTCTTTTCAGACAGAACAACAGTCACATTATTATTTACAGCCTCTATCCACAAAATTGAAGATGTATTTTATCTTCTGACACTGCACAGAGGTTAAAACTTCATTCTAAACTGCCTCTGAAAAGAGATGCTGCTGTGCATGTGAAAGAGTGGACTGCTGCTACTAGTCCATACCTCGTAATTCAAGTTCTTTCCTAAAGGTCAGATTCTTCTGTGATAACAGGTGTCTAAACGTAGTCTTAACATAGGAAGACAGAAGATGAATTATACTACAGACTAATTGTATTACAGAATTATTTTAGAGTATCCTATATATAAAGTTTAAGAACAACAGCTTTAGAACTTGTACTTTTATGTTGCTTTGTCTATTCTGTATATTTGGTTTTGGGATAAGTTAGTGCAAATGGAGATTTTAATCTTTTGCACTGCCTCAATAGCATAAAATACTAAGATAGTTAAATTTACTCATTCTGACATTTTAAAGGCTTGTGGTTTCAAAAGTAGGTCATGTAAGACACAGAAAATGTCCTTTAATAATTTGGACCGAACAATGCCAGAGCTTTTTTTCTTTCAGTATAAATATCTTGAAATAATTCTATTTAATGGTAGAAATTTTTAATTCTAGTTTTTATTTCAAATTTTAAGGGTTTGATGTCTGCTTCCCATCCACATTTGGGCATAGTTTCATACAATTAAACAGTATTTTCAGTGTGATCAATCATCGTGCTCTGAAGTGTGAAGCTAGAATTCAAAGAGAAAGTGAAAACATATTTCACAGGAATAAAAGAAAAACTTGATAAAAGAATCATTTTATTTCAGTTAAAAAAGAAAACCCTTCTAACAGCATTAATAATCAGACTGTCTCTGTTTTCTTGTTATTCCTATTTGATTTTGCTTACCTCAGATTAAATATTCTTTCTCAAAATGTGGTATTAGAAAAAGTAGACATACAGAAGTTGAAACTAAAACCTATTCATTAAGTTGGAAAAGTTGCAAGAATGGCAACAGTTTCTTCTGTGCCACTTTAGATTCTTACAAATAGTCCAAGTGAAAACATTTGGTCACTTGAAAATGCTGTATTTCATATAACTCTTCACATCACAGGAATTAACAGTTGAAGCTTTGGAGCTGACTTCAGCGCAGCCAGGATTTTAGCCTATATCCCATAACTGTGTAGGGCAGAATGGGAAAATGATACCGTAGTGTTGTATCAATTGTGAGGCTTACACACGATTACCTATTATATCTATTGATTTTTTAAATGTTTACTGATTTCCTATGCAATAGACTCATGGGGGTGGGATTCTTACAGATTTCAACTGTAAAACTTCAGTAATTCTCTCTCATCCCATCCGACGTAGACATTTTCACTTTGCACTGAACTATTTGAAAAATAAGTTAGCCCACGAAAATTTTTCCTGTACAGAACTGATTTTACTGTAAACACTAAATACCATAGTTGGGATAGAAAGTGTATCACCATGATTTTCTGACAGAGTGGTAAGGTATGAGCATGAAAACCTGAAAAGCCAAGATTTGAAAATTTATGTAATTTTCTTTTACCCTTCTGTTGAATATAACGAATTTTGTGACGGCCCTATCTGAGCAACTAATCATTATTATATCATTTATATGGACTAAAGTTATAGATAAGATCTTAAATAAACTTTTGACAAATTATGCAGATATTAATATCAGGTGTGGAGTTCCTGAAAAAGAACCGATTCCTGCAAGTTTATGAAGTGTCTGGTAGATATATTGGTTTGGATATAGAAATAGAAAGGTAGGAAGTTACTGCAAATGTGTGTGCAGATGATGTATACCTCTTCCCTCTTCACTTCTCGGTCTCCCATTCTCACTTTCCCCCTTTAATGCTGTTATGGTCAGGTACCTTTATTTAATCATCAATAGTTCCCAAAGCACATTATACATTTTATGCAAGAACATCTGTGTTTCTAACTTTGCATTGCTTGAACCCTGCTCACCATCACAGGCATGCACGTCTAGCTTTAAGTATCCAGGCTTGCTGAGCATAACATTAATAGAGATCAATGAAGTTAACAATGAACATAAATCTTTGCAGCATCAGAACCCAAAATTTATAACTGAAATACATAAACAAGCATCTGCTTCACATAACTTTGCACACTCACCTGCTTTAAAACTAAATTTTTTTGGAATAATTATATGGGTGCTAATTACATGTTCAGATGCACATGGAACTGGCAGTCAAACTGGAGGCAGGCTAAGTTAAAGATATCTGTATCAGTTGCCGATGATGTACAATATTCTCCAATGACAATATAGGTATATAGTTCTTTTAATCTGTTGTAATTCCATTTTAATCTTTGCTCTAAAGAGAATTTAGATTAAATAATTCTGGTCATCTTTCTACATGGTGGGTAATGAATTCATCTTTCCTCTAAAAATTAGGGACTGTTCTCCAGATCTTCATGTGAAATTCTAACTGGTTCCAATTTTCAGAACAAATCATAAATATGTCTGTTTTTTTAATTTACAAACCTATGAAAATAGGTCCAGCATAGGCAGCACCACATTCCAAACATCCTGTGTGCACTAGCATGACTGCCTCCTGAGATTTTCTCACTGAAACATTATGAAGAGCTTCTATTACATCTGAAACCTGATAGATGACTTAGTTTTGTTGTATCCCTATCATCAAAAATATTGCCACTTGAAATTATGAAATCATCATTGCAGCTGTCCAAAATGTTTAAAATATATATATTTATGGTTTCTAAGTAGATCTCAATTGCAGATTTCAAACACTTCAGAATTCAGGTTGAACCTGTTCATATATACCCTTAGAGTTACTGGTTAACAATATTTAAATTGAACACAGTAATTTCTTATTGTTGCAGCTTTATTTTATTTCTAATGCCTAACAGCTAAAGCAAAATAACATTTCTTATAACTCAAAAGCATCTGGGTAAATTTGACTTTTTAAAAGTAAATAATTTCTCATTGCCAATTCATAAAGCATGTGAGTTGACCTCCAGGAGGTATCGAAATCCTCTTAGTCAGCAAGCAAGTACTTTGGTAAATTACAGATTTTCAGTGTAGCATAAGAATTTCAAGTTGTTTACCCATGGAGGATTTCTGTTGCAACCTGACAGTGGCTTTGAAGAAAACTGATTTTCATGCCAAAGAAAATTCAAAATCATTCTGGGTAAGTACCCATAATATCAACAGGGTGAATGAGTTAATGTAGTTTAACCTTCTTTTTAACATCCTGAAAGAACATTACAGAACATGGGAAAATAGTTTAAGTGCAAGCACAATCCAGACACTATGTGCTATTTTCCTATGTTCTGTATAATAAAAAATGCATTTTGAAAGACCTAGGTAAACAGCTTTCACCTGTGTTTAGCTGTTTTCTCTAATGACCTTTATTGAAATGATGGTTAAATAAAATTTCTACATAGTATGGCATTAGCTATTTACTAAATAAGCACCTGGATATGCTTACCAAGTTATCTACAGATAGCAATAACAAGGAGTTAATCTACTCATCATCTTCTGAACAAGAAGAATCATAACTTTTGAACATGTTAGATTACAGATCTGAACCCTGCAAATATCCTTGTTTAAACACACACAGTTCCCCTGACTTCACTACTGGACTACCTCTATACTAAAAATTATTATGGATCCAGAAACCGCAGTCAGAAAACTTAATTCAAGCTGAACTAACATTATCCGGTATTTTGTGAAGAACTGTACTGGTCACTTGTAATCTTCATTAGCAGAAAACTTGGTTTAGGAAGAAAATCTCTTATTTTGAATTAAATAGTCATAAGAAAAACACTGTGCTAGCTATCCAAAGTTCTAAAAAACAATCTCCTCTCCTTTTAGCATAATCCAGACCTTTTAGATACCATGATCACATTCCTTTATTGTCACATAAGCCATGCAGCCACAACCCTGAAATCCTCTCTGCTGACTACACCAGTAGACTGTTCTTCTTCCTGGTGATTCACCCTACCAACCAGCCAAACAGCCCCTGCAGTGCTGATAACAGGAGTGTTTCTTTTCCACCAAGCAATGCCTGCAGATGTTAAGAAAGCAGGAGGACTGGTCTGTCAGCCACCTGATGTCTAGAGGCTTCAGCCCACCTCTCGTCCAGTGTGCTAGTCCCACGCTCAGGTAACCACCTATGACCAAATTTAAATAGGCTAAATACAGTTACGGTATAATGATAAGCATACATGTGAGAATGCAAGGGAAGTCAAACCATTCAGATTATGTATTACATACCCGCAGAGTCAGAAATTGTCCATAAACAATTGATCCTAAAAAATATGGGGAGAAGGGGCAGAGGGAAAACAGATGAGAGACCTCCATGACCACTTTGTGCTCTCCTGTTAAGTCTCCATAGGAGCCTCAAGAAATTGTAACCATAGCAAGACCTAAATACATACATTATAAATCAGTATTTTAAGTGTCATTTTAATAAATGCATTTATTGTTAAAGGGCAAATAAATAATATTTTAAAATATTTTAATGTCTTTGTTAAAATAAAGTATGTTTCCTACTATTTTTCCTACAAGGGGAAAAAATGTACCTCTATTTTGACACTAGTCTTTTATGTCAAATGATATAACATCTGCAATTTTTGCTAATTAGAAATTAATAAATAATTCTTACTGATGTAGACATCAAACAGAGGTATTGTTTTACATACATTTTACAGGTTAGTACCATCTACAAAGGTTTCTAACACAGGTAGAAATTGTTTAGTGAGTGAGGGCCAGGTGTTGAAGGAAAATATCATGTCAATTTCTGATTACTCTTCCTTTGTGTGTTTAATTTGCCCCCTCCTAAATGAGTAACTTTATTAAAGTCTCTATCCAATACAGATATGATGCATAATCTCAGGTCAATAGCATCCTCGCTATCTGATGTTTTAGTTTCAATTATTTTTTGGCTGCTCCACCTTATCTATAAGATGCATCAAGAGTTTATAATACAGCTAAATCTTCTATTCCTTCTTCCCTGGAATCTGAGGTTTCTCACATAAATTTAAGCAAACTCAGTAACTTCACAGAACTATGTAAGGTATATCTCAGTTCCATCTGTTTTGAATGTAATTTGTTTAAACAGGCTATTTGAAAATATATATGCATACACATGTACATGACATCTATTAAAGTAACTTCATTTGGCAACTTTGACCTGAATGAAAAAATTCAGCCAGCCTTCAGAACTCACAGCAACCCAGAAACTGCTTTGTTGAAGATGTGTGGCTAAATTTCCAGCCAGAACACTGTGCAAATTCTAAGGTTTTTCCACAAATTAATACTTTTAAAATTAGTAGCTATAGGATCTAAACTAAAGCCTCAACTCCTGCATTCTGAAGAAAACCACAGAGCAGTCATTTCATCTGAAACTCTCCTAGATGGTATATGTGACCAGGTGCAGGAGGCATTTAGGAAGAAGAGCTTTTTGCTGTCTTGACCTCCATATCTGCTTTCTCAGGGAAGAAGGTCCTTTTCTCTTCCAAAACTGTCTAGATATTGTCCCTTTTTTCAGATGAAGCAAAACATTACGTCTTCCAAAAGTCTACGGGAAAGATACGATTTCACTCATATCTCTAGGTACTTCACACAGAGTTGTGGGGCACTACCTGGTGACTCAAACATCCTCTGAAACAAAGCCACTTATGGGAAGGACAACAGAAGATTGCCCACGACTTAAAACAAATTTCCTTACCTGTTGCATGGGATCTCACTGTTTCCCAAAGGTGCTCACAATCAAGATGCTAATTTTTCTATGACTTGGAAGAGGTGGGAAAAATTCACATTAAGATTTAACTACATATAAAGGAAGAATAGACAGGCTGAGTAAGCAGCAAACTATCTTTGCATTAATATCTTGGTTAGAATAGTTAGATTGGAATGTACAGTCCTCAAAGCCGAAAGTTATTAAGTAAATCTGACAGCTTTCTTAGATGACAAACAAGAATAATAGAGTGAAGTCTTCCAAACTTCTCAGCAGGTGTGGCTTAAGATAAAAGCAACTTTCTGTCTGACAGATCTTACAGTCTGTGGATCACCAGCACGAGTTACTCCAGAGTCTTGACAGTTACTTAAAGGAGACAGTTTAAGGCACTCAGCTTAGGGCCATGAGGTGTTAAAATTTAAGTAGAAGTATCAAGAAAGGAGAGGCCTGAGTTTAGCAAGCACTGGACATAGATGAAAACAGAGTCTAAGCACCTAAATATGACTATGAGAAGCGCAGTGATATGATGAGAAACAGAAAAGCTGGGAAGTAGGCCCACTTCTCGAGATGATGGATTACACCACAAACTTTAAAACAAGATGTACAAAACATATAAAATAACTTGACAGATGGCAAGAAAATATTCAGCACAGATAAAACAACTGAATCAGCGAAGTTAGTAAAATTGTGTAAAGTTCACTTACTGAAAATCACAAAGGACAACTCAATCTCACAGTAGGAAACAAAATTCCTGTGGAATGCAGAGAAACATTCCCAATCCAAAAGGCATAATATAAAACAGGGCTACAACTTAACACTTCAGATAGAAATACAATGATAACACTAATCATTACAGTTCCATTCCATTGTTTAATTTTGTTATGTTAGGGTATATCTTTGCATTTCAGTAAGCATCATGCTGGAACACTCATGGTGTTCCCAGGACTATTAAACCTTAGCTTTTTAGCTTTAGCCATCCTTTAAAGATCTTTTAAAGGGAACAAAAAGGATTGTAACTGGTGTTAGAACAGGAAATATTACATGACATCTATCAGTATGTATTCATATGATATGCATCTTTTTTTTTTTTAATCACCTGCAAAGATCAAAGAATCAAAGAATTCTTTGGAAAAGACTTTTAAGATCCCTGAGCCCAACAGTTATCTAGCACTGACAAGTCCACCACTAAACCACGTCCCTAAGTGTCACATCTACACATCTTTTAAATGCTTCTTGGAATGGCAGTTAGACCACTTTCCTGGGCAGCCTGGTCCAATGCTTGACAACCCTTTTGGTGAAGAAATTTTTCTTAATATCCATTCTAAACCTCTCTGGCACAACTTGAGGCTATTTCCTCTTGTTCTCACTTACTACTTGGGAGAAGAGATGGACACTCACTTTGCTACAGCCTCCTGTCGGGTAGTCCTGGAGAGCGATAAGGTCTCCCCTGAGCCTCCTTTACTCCAGGCTAAACAATCCCAGCTCCCTCAGTCACCTTTTCTGACTTGTGCTCCAGACCCTTCACCAGCTGTGTTGCTCTTCTCTGGACATGCTCCAGCACCTCGGTGTCTTTCCTGTAGTGAGGGGCTCAAAGCTGAACACGGTATTCAAGGCACGCCCTCACCAGTGTGAAGTACAGGGAGAAAATCACTTCCCTAGTCCTGCTGGCCACACTGGTTTGGATACAAGCCAGGATGCTGTTGGCCTTTTTGCCACCTGGGCACACTTCTGGTTCATGTTCAGCTGGCCATCAACCAGCACTCCCAGGTCCTTTTCCATCAGGCATATTCCCAGCCACCCCTCCCCAAGCCTGTAGCAGCATTGCATGAGGTTGTTGTGATCCAAGTGCAGGACCCAGCACTTGGCCTTGTTGAAACTCATATAGTTGGCCTTGGCCCATTGAACCAGTCTGTCCAGATCCCTCTGCAGAGCCTTCATGCCCTGAAGCAGATTAACACTCCAGCCCAACTTGGTGTTGCCTACAAACTTACTGAGGGTGCACTCAATCCCCTCATCCAGACCATTGATACAGTTATTAAACAGAACTGACCCCAATACTGAGCCCTGGGGAACATCACTTCTGACCAGCCACCAGCTGGATGTAACTCCATTCACCACAATTCTTTGGGCTCAGCCATTCAGCCAATGTTTTACCCAGAGAACAGTACATCCATCCAAGCCATGAGCAGCCAGTTTCTTCAGGAGAATGCTGTGGGAGTGGGTGTCAAAGGCTTTGCTGAGTGCAGGCAGACAACATCCACAGCCTTCCCCTTGTCCATGAGGCAGGTCATCTTGTCATAGAAGGAGATCATGTTCATCAAGCAAGACCGGCCTTTCATAAACCCATGCTGGCTGGGCCTGATCCCCTGGTTGTCCTGCATGTGCCATGTGATGGCACTCAGGATGATCTGCTTTGTAACCTTCCCCAGCACTGAGTTCAGGCTGACAGGCTTGTAGTTCCCCAGATCCTCCTTCCAGTCCTTCTCATAGATGGTCATCACATTGGCTAACTTCCAGTCTTCTGGGAACCAATAGATGATTGAAAGTGGCTCAGTGAGCACTTCCACCAGCTCCCCAAGTACCCTCGGGTGGATCCCATCCAGCCCCACAGACTTGTATGTGTCTAAGTGGTGCAGCAGGTCACTGACCATTTCCCCTTGGATTATGGGGGCTTCATTCTGCTCTCTGTCCCTGTCTTCCAGCTCAGGGGGCTGGGCACCCAGAGAACAACTGGTCTTATGGTTAAAGACTGAGGCAAAGAAGTCATGAAGTACCTCAGCATTTTTCTCAGCTTTTGTACTACGTTTCCCCCCACATCCAATGAAGGATGGAAATTCTTCTTAACCCTCCTTTTGTTGCTAATGTAGAGAAACATTTTTTACTGTCTTTTATGGCAGTAGATAGATTAAGTTCTAGCTGGGCTTTGACCCTTCTAATTTTCTCCCTGCATAACCTCACAACATCTTTGTAGTCATCCTGAGCTGCCTACTCCTTCTTCCAGAGATCACAGATTCTCCTTTTTTTCCTCAGTTCCAGACAAAGCTCTCTGTTCATCCATGCCAGTCTTCTTCCCCACTGTTGTGGTTTAACCCCAGCCGGCAACAAAGCACCACACAGCTGCTTGTTCACTCCCCCACACCCAGAGTGGTGGGGAGGAGAATTGGAAAGGCGTGTAAAAATCAAGGGTTGAGATAAGAACAATTTAATAATTTAAACATAATTTAAAGGTAAAAGAAGTAATAATAACAATAAAAACAATAATAATCATAGTAAGAGTTATAATGGAAAGGTGGGGAAAAGGATAAAATCCAAAGGAAAAGGGAGAAAAGAAAAAAAGGGATGCACAGTACAACTGCTCACCACCTGCCAACCGATGTCCAGCCAGTCCCCAAGCAATGATCCCCAGGTCCCAGCTATCCCCCCAGTTTATATACCAAGCATGATGTCCCATGGTATGGAATACTGCTTTACTGGTTTAGGTCACCTGTCCTGGCTGTGTTCCCTCCCAGTTTCCTGTGCCCCTCCAGCCCTCTGGCTGGCAGGGCCCAAGAAACCAAAAAGTCCTTGACTTAGTATAAACATCACCCAGCAACAACTAAAAGGTCAGCGCATTATCAACTTTGTTCTCACATCAGAGCCAAAACACATCACTGCACTAGCTACTAAGAAGAAAGTTAACTTCATCCCAGCCGAAACCAGGACGTCCACTGTCTTTTGGCATGTGGGGACAGCCTGCTCCTGTGCCTTTAAGACTTCCTTCTTGAAGAATGTCCAGTTCTACTAGGCCCCTTGGCCCTTCAAGACTGTCTCCCAAGGGACTCTGTCAACCACTCTCCTAAACAGGCCAAAGTCTGCCCTCTGGAAGTGCATGGTAGTGGTTCTGCTGATCAACCTCCTTACTTATCTGAGAATTGAAAACTCCTATCATCTCATGATTGCTATGCCCAAGACGGCCTTCAACAACCACATCACCCACCAGTCTTTCCCTGTTTGTAAACAACAGGTCCAGCAGGACATCTCTCCTGCGTTGGCTCACTGACCGTCTGTGTCAGGGAGTTATCTGCCACACACTCCAGGAACCTCCAAGGCTGTTCCTCTCTGCTGTATTGTTATTTCTAGCAGACACCTGGTAAGTTCAAGTCCCCCAGGAGAACAAGGGTTAGAGATTGTGAGACTTCTCCCAGCTGCTTGTAGAATATTTCATCTGCCTCTTCATCCTTGCTGGGTGGTCTATAACATACTTCCACCAGGACATCTGCCTTGTTGTCTATCCCTCTGGTTCTTACCCATAAACAATCACCCCTACTGTACCATCATTAAGGTCTAGGCATTCACATACTCCCTAACAGACAGGGCTACCCCACCACCTCCCGTTCCTTATGCACCCCTTCTGAAGAGTTTATAGCCATCCACTGCAGCACTCCAGGTGCATGAGTCATCCCACCACGTCTGCATGACCGCAACTGTGTCATAGTTTCCCTCTTGTATAATGGCTTCCAGTTCATCCTGTGTGCTGCCCATGCCCATGTGCACAGGTGTAGATGCACTTCAGTTGGGCTACTGATCCCACCATCTTTCTGGGGGGAGAAGCCATAATTCCTATGTGACTACTCTCAGGCCCTTCTGTGATTTCTAACACATCAACAACCCTTGCATCTTTTCTGCCACGTGAATCTCCATCCCCACCTCCACTGAGGTGGCAGAGTGAAGGACCTCACTAGCACACCATCCCTCAAGCGTTGGTGTGCTGCCCCCAGGCTTAACTCTAGCAAGACTGGTTTTATCCCTTTCCCCCTTCAAATCTAGTTTAAAGCTCTTTCAGTGAGCCCTGCTAACTCCTGTGCAAAGACCCTTTTCCCCCTTTGAGACAGGTGTACCCTATCTGTCACCAGCAGGCCCGGTGTTGTGTGAACCGGCCCATGATCAAAAAACCCAAAATTCTGATACCAGGCTTGGAGCCAGGTGTTGATCTGCTGGCTCTTTCTGTTTCTTCCCTCATCATTCCCTGCAACTGCAAGGACAGAGGAGAACATTGCCTGTGCTTCTGATTCCTTAACCAGTCACCCTAAGGCCCTGAAGTGTCTCTTGATTTCCTTCAGCCATCTTGTAATTTTGTCACTGCCTTAGGAGACACCTGAGGAGTGCCTCAGGGAGCACCTTACAAGGCACCTCAGGAAATTTATATTGATAAAGTAGATTACTTTGGCCTTAACCCTGCCTTGACCACATATCCCTCAGCCCTGCCTTGAATTTTATTTTTAATTATGTTTAGTATGTATGTAATATGCAGAGTACAATCATGCCCAGCAATGCAAGTGTAGGCCTCCCAAGGAGTTCAATACAAGATGCGTGCATATGTCACAGGACAGAAATTGGCTCAATATGTTTGATAAAAATAATTTCTTCTGCCCTCTGCCTCCAGGCAGATTCCCATTTATAACCCTAGTTTAGTTTATGATTAATAATGCACATGTTAAGAATGAAATCTTTCTCCCTATCATGTCTCTGCATTCATTGCTAATAAATATGTTTGTAATTGAAATCTTCTCCTTCTGCCTTCTCCTTGCCAGTAGCAGATTCTCAGCACTGATCCCATTCTTATGAGACCTAATAAATATATCTAAAGTTAAAATCCTCTTCAGCTGTAGAAGTCCTTTGCCATCCGGTTTTCATCTTCGGTTCCTGGAAATATTTTGGCATCAGATATGACTCCTCCTTGACACATTTCTCAATTCGACTGCCACTCCTTTTAGCAGGCTGCTTTAAAGCAGGAGAAAACCAGAATGCTCAGGAGGTCAAGAGTTCCTCTGCTACATGCAGCTTCAGCCCTTAGATGAGGATACTGTGCAAGAGCAAGGTAACCAGGGTAAGAGACAAACTGGCAAAAAACAGGCAAGACCATGTGTCAACCTATGTATTTGCCACATCGCAAATTTCTCATGTGAGCTCATGGATTTTCAGCTGACCAATAGTTTTTCTTTGACAGATTCTCTTCTTCCAGGTGATTTCTGACAGGTAAAGTGTCATCAGTGTTATTCTTTCCTGTTGTCGCCATTGGTAGCTCAAATGCTGCTAAACTAGGATCCTTGAATTTCTGACTGTCACTTCTAGGGTATATATTAAAAAGTAAAGACTCATGAGTACAGTTATAAAAATACAGAAAATGCAACTACTTGCTTTTGTCAAGTGATCAGATTACCCAAACACAAATGGCAGTTGTACTTTGCCCTTCATTCTGGAGAGAACCATAACCTATGAATTAATGGCTTCCTCGGGTGCACAAACATAAAACAATGGCTTTGCAAACGCATGACCTTCCATGGGTGTGAGAAGGAGGAATGCAGATCAATGGAACTTGGGGATCAATAAACAGCTATTAAATTTATCACATCCAGGAAAATGAAGACTGTACAAATAAATCAATAACAACAATTCAATTTCATCTCACTCCAGAAATAATCAACAGACATTTTTCTATATCAAAGAGTGAATAAAAGGGGAGGTAGGAGGGGACTCCTTTAGTACATTAGAAAAATCTAATGTAACCCAATTGCAGTAGGGCTCAAGACGTGTATTCTTTGACATTTCCAACAAAAAAGCCTTGTGTGTCAACACTCAGATTGTGCTGATGCTCAACAGTGCTAATATTTAGTTGCAATAAAAGCTATTTAATACCTCATGTTTATCTCTATAGTGAGTATTCTGACTGTAGATCACAGAGTTGTTTTGACTAGTGTGAAACTAGCCATCACAGGTGCTACAATGGAGATGTTATCTATAAATGGAAACGTTTATGAATGTTCCAAAAATTACAATACTGTCCTACTATGCCATGAAACAAACAAAACCCACAAACCAAACCGAGCAACTAAACAAAACCCAACACTCACACACACAAACCAGAAATAAAAGGGGAAAAAAAGACCAAGAAAGAGGATTCCTGAATCCTCTCCAACTGTACTTGAATGTCAATGAACAGATCCATCACCTTCCAGAACCATGTATCCTGCTTTCAAAGACACAAATTATTTCTGCCAGGTGCTGGATTTGCAGAACAAAATGCAGAAACAACCTATTAAAATTTTCTCAAGAAGAGAAGGGAATTATCCTTGAGAAGTCATCTGGGGAACGTTATGAAGTAGGTGACACAGTGACAGAAAGAAATGCATTTGCTTTGGGTGAATAGGCTGTCTCCATAGGCCTAGTCAGATCCAGGAAAGATAGGCTTTGGAGAAGGTCTGGTTTGCCATTTACAGTTTCTCTTAAATGATTGTTTGATTGAGTTATAGAATCATAGAATCATTTAGGTAGGAAAAGACCCTTAAGGTCATTGAGTCCAACTGTGTAATTTGTTGCAAATGGCCTTTTGACCGCTGACCACCAGTCTTCCATTCTGTTGGGGAAGAGAGCTTTAGTATGTGAGCACATGTCATGGGAAACTGGAAGTCAAGGTGGGATTGGAAGTTAAGATGCACCTTAAAAATGAGATAATTACATGGGTCAGATAGCCACTTCTGGCCTGGGACTTGATAATGAGGGCATAATGAGGAACAGAAAAAGTCATAGGTGACATTCTGCCCGTGAAAAATATCCTGTATAAATCTCCTTGTGAAAAAAAGCATATATAGAAAGTATAATGGATTGATCACCCATCTAGGGTGTTTCAGGTCTAGTTATAAATTCTGTAGCAGAGATACATAATTCTGTATAAGCTTTATTTTGGAGGAGGACTACTAAAATATACAGATTTTCTGAACCCTACTTCTTATATGGAATCCTGAAAATTCGTCTGCCCCTCTTACTGCCCAATATATGAGGGTGGACTGCAAAAAGAAAAGAACCTAGTTCAGAAGAAAGCATTCATGGTCTTTTGATTGTCTCAAAGGAGTTTATTGGAGCTCAGAATTTGGCCCAGTATACCAAGTGCAGCATGCTTGGAACAGCTGCTGCTGGCTGTCACATACCATGTAGCTGTTGTGAGCTGAAAGCTTCAACCATTAAAATGCATTTTTAGTGTTTGAACTTGTAAAAATTAATAATAATAATGCTAATGACCATGTAAAATAACAAAGGAAAAGAAAACCCTTTTCAAAAAATTGAAACCTGTTATATAATCAACCATAATTTATTTGTTTTGCCTAAGGAGAAAGTTACTTTTATCTTCTTTTTAGTAACAATATTAAGCATTCCAGTAATGTTTTGTGCAGACAGTTATTTGAAACTAAAGATGACAAGTCATATTCACTATGCAATCAACACAAGCTCCAAGGAAAGACTCTTCTCATATTAAATGCAACATTTGGTTCAAGTTCCAGGAAGCTGAAATTTTATTATTGCATTCTTTAAAAGCAACATGAGCCTTGTAACAATTAGAACTGATTATAATCAAGTTCAAGGTAGGCGACATTTCCCATGACCTCCCCTGAAGTCTTTGGTTGTCCTTTGTCTTACATTGGTTCTGTTCCCTATGTTTGCCCTGGACTTTGCATGGGGCCAACATTTAGGGTCAGACCAGGCTTAATGTTTTTATGGTTGAGGTTTTTGTGGCATTCTGTAGGGTTTTTTAGTGGGGCACTTTGCCAGTGTACCCGCTTAGGGAAAATGCCTTATCTTAAGGTGTTGTGGGAAATACATACCCATCATGTGTGGTAGGCTATCAAACAAACATTTTACAAAGTTACCTTAGTTGTAATATCGATGTTCCTCAAAGCCAGTCTGTTATTAGGCCTCGAACCATCAATAGTTAGCAGTATCAGTCTGTCAATATATTCACAGCAAATGGAGTTCCTGACAAGCAGCATCTACCTTTAAATAAAATTTTAAGTTCACACTTAAAGGATATTTTAAGTTTCAGGAATGCCCATTTAATTTTAAAAGACCTGAGGGAGTATTTATATACTCACTATTTCCACTGTTTAAGAGTCCCTCACTATTACCATAAGGGGACACCTGCTGGAAATAAAAATCAAGGACAAAAATAACCACTGGTGGTTTCTGCTAAATTGTTGCTTGCAACGGCAAGAATCTAATGCATGTGATCATTTAATTCCTACAGCAAATTCCCTTTATACTCAAGACTGATGTCTGCAAGGTTATTCTTCTTGTTCTACTGCAAAGAGCACTGATTTGGATTCTTTTTATTAGGAAACTTTTCAGTGCATTAGGTAAAGGGCTCACGTTTAAAGTCCCAATAAAAGGCATACTTCCCAACCACCACACTCATCTGTTTTCTGTATGACTGACACCTAAAATCTTGCTTTTTTATTTTATAGTTATGTTTGTAATGGTATTAATTCCATTTCTAGATATAAGCAGAAAGTATTCTTTCAGTGAGGCAATTCTTGACACACTGGAAAATAATTTAAAAAAAAAAAAAAAAAGGAGGAGAAAGATATGCAGGGTGAAGAAGAGTTGCAGAGTACATGTAGATCCAAAGAAGAACAATTTCCAGCATTTGGTAATTTGCTTTTAAATAATAATAAAACCCCCCAAAACTTACACTGGTAAGGACTATAACACATTAGCAAACGTGTAACAAATAAAGTACTTTGTTTTGTTGTTGGTCAAAACCATTTCGTAAACAGTTCACACAAAGACAGATTCTCTGTAGACAGATTCTTACTGCACAGTGCACTGTGCAGTTGATGCTGTTGATGCATGTTGGGGCAATGAAATAATAAAACTCTTGTCATTCAAGCCTCAGTTTAGTAAGTACATACTTTACACAGTGGTTGGGAATATTCACAAATTTATATCTGAGCTCAATCTTAAGCACCATTATGAGTTAGCCTTCATCAGAAAAGAAATAGTACAGAGAAGTAGAAAAATAAATAATTGCACAGGGAAATGAAAAAGTGTTTGAAGATTTTTTACATACTTCATACAAAGCAGACAGGAATGTGAGAGTTCTTTATTTTCTTGCTTCTTCGGTAATCCTTTCATGATCAGGTGGAAGATTAGAACTGACTACCATGAAAGTGCAAGTTAGTGATAAGATGTTATTCCACTGAAGACTACATGTTTTCTCAGCTTATTGAAGTTCTGTACATTGTGTCCTGAATTAATAGAGTTCACTGAGGTAACCAGAAAGAAAATAATGAGATTCATTTTAGTTTTTACCAATGTGTACTAAACGTTTCATAAGAAACAAGTGGCTCAATCTAAATGAAGTAGCTATCATGCATCTTGAATCAAACTAAGGTACCAGTGTCCAAAATTCAGATCCAGACAGTATACTCCACTGCCCCTCATAGATCCAGATGTGTTTGGCCTTCACTGGGCAGAGACCCTTGGGACATGCTTGATGCATCAGCCTAACCAGACCCCAGCAGGGCAGTTCTCCAGCCCAGAGATCCAGAGGATCAACCAGGTGAGTACTGTCGAAACCCTTCTAACATACATCTCCCAACAGAGCAGATCTCCCTGTGCAGCCATTGCCTTCTTTTAATCACAGCATAAAATACAGTAGTACTGGGGTGTCCTGCATTTTAAATACAACAAAGAAAGTCACACCTCCAAAGTGAGACATCAGACTCCACTTACACCTCTGAAAGGGGGATTTCAAACTTTGCCACCCATTCTCCAAGAAAGCATCCCAGCAGGGGACTTCAGGAGACAGAGAGGAATCTAGTGTGCTGGCCCCAGCTCCAGGACAGCTGATATATTTGGTATAAATCAATCACAGACATGGCTGATTCACAGTTTATTTGGCAGGGTGGTGGTGGTGGGTATTCATATGTATATATTTATATATTTATAAATATTTATATACAACACTTGTTACATATAACAGGGAAAAAAGACTTAGAAGTGACCTTCTTTGGAGGGATCAAAAAGGTATCTTAGTGAACAGGGTTAAAAAGGCATTTGAAGAAAATAAGGATTAAGAATGTCTTCCACTACTGTAAACAGTACTTACACACTAACTCTAAAGACGTGTTTCTCATTAGTCCCAGCAAAATAAAATAAATACCAAAGAAAAAATATAATGTAAAGCACAGAAGAGATTTAAACCAGTGACACCAAGTATGCACTGAATCAGTGTAAACCTAGCATTAATTAAAATATTGCAAATGGCTGCTGTTGACACTAAAGGGAGAGTCCATTTTTCATTCTGCTGATGGTTTCTCTATACATGCCTAACAATGCAAAGGATTTTCAAGTGCAAACCACTTTAAAATACTTTTACCCAACCACCATTATATTAAAGCCCCTGACAGTAAAAAATTGTATCACAAACCCTTTTTTTTTCTGGTTAATTTTATGCTTATTTAACATGCTTCAGTTTAAAACCTGAAAGGGAGTAGTTTCTCTAGACTGAACAAATTCCCATTTACTCTAATCCAGATAAGAGTACACACCTGGAACATATCACTCACTCCTGCCTTTTCTGTTCCTGTACTGCACTGCAGGGCTGAACAGCTGACACTTCGATAACACAAGCCCCAGTGGAAGGATCAGCTAAGACATAAACTTGAGTGCAACTTCTAATTCAACTTTGAAAAGAGATCATTGCTGGGAAACATTAAAACTCTGAGACAAAGTTTGAATACTACGTATAGTTTTGGTGGTTGGTTTTTTTTTCCCCAACAATGCTTCAGTAAAGTAAGTTCTCTGAATAATTTTCTTAATATTTTTAAAAGATGTGTGGCACAGTGGTACTATACAATGGAAGAGGAATTATAGTTATCGTTTCAGATGAGGTGTGTTGAAAGACCGAGAACTGACGCAGTTGGCAGCCTTGGAGTTTGCCTTCTTATTACTACCATCTGTGTCAACTTCAGTATCCATTACAAAGAGAAAAAAGCAGGAGTGCTTTCTTGTGTACGTGACCTCATTTACGTGCAGACCTTCAATATCAGCAGCAGAGACTGGAAGTGTGCTCATTCTCTGCTAAACATAGTGAGAGATTCCAATGGCCAGATAACAGTTCTGTTTATCAGTTTGTAAACAAAATTCAGTGATAAAATTGTGCTTTTCTTCTTTTCCATAAATCTTTCCTCTGGATATTTTTTCCTACCAACTGTCATGATGCTGATGAAAAACAATCTCTCTGCCTTTTTGAACCTGATGTCTCTTACGACAGCAATCTTTTATAAAACCTGAGAGAGCAGTAGAGTAATGCTTTAAGGATTTTTTTTTTTTCTGTGAAAAACAATTATGCCAGCTGAAAGTAAGCAAAGAAAAACTGTTGCACCTAATATGTGAAACAGTTGGCTTATAAATAGGCTTGGAAGCAGCCTGAATTATTTCAGGGAAGTTAAGTGGACTGTAACCAACTGCAAGTTTAATATCCAAAAGAATACTGCTGATATTGGATTTTTAGATTCCCTTGCTTAGTTTTTAAAATGACATCATTTAAAGACTTACTGGGATGATTTTTGAATGGTAGTTTATATACACCTTTCAAACTAGACTGAAGCAAAGAATATATAAGTAGGTATAGCACAAGGCATGACTAACTATGTCCTGCTTGATGATGTTGGAAATGTGATTTTTTTCTTCACAACATTCAAAAAGTTGGGCTTGCCTCCCCATAATTTAATCTTATGATCAACTTCTGACAGAACAGATAATGGCCAAGCAAAGGCAAAACAAATGAGGATCTGTGAGAGCTGCTTGTCACATTACTACTTTTTTCCTTTTTTCTTTTTTTTCTAGTACAGTTTTATCTGTCCTTTCTTTCTCTCCCATTATATTCTGTTATAACCAGTCCTCCAAAGAGGGCTGATTAAATGTTTCTTTAACATAGCAAAACACAAATGTCCCTACAGAGCTACTCAAGGAGCACTGAAATGGCAGGGCAGGGGTTCGGGAAGGAGAATTATATTTGTCTGAATTCCATTTCCAGCTAGCAGAGAGGATCTAATGAGTGAATCCACAACAGGCATCCTCCCATTGCAAAGTAATCTCACATTACAGACCATGGTCCCTAATGGGGTATAATTGTTGCCCATGACTTGTATATAATTTTTCCAACAGCAAACCTCTCTGGATGCTTCTCAGAAAGGAAGAAAAAGCAACCAATCATAGATGTGTCTCAGAACATTACTACAGAAAACTGGATGGTCCTGTTGGTAGATATCCTTTATGCACCAGCCCGAAGTTTTACTGCAAAAGCCAGATTATTTTTTTTTTTTTCCTGTCTTGGAAAATGATCCCTCCAAGTGAATATTGAAGAGGATAGCAAACAGTGTAGGTATGTTTTAATTTCCCTCCACGTGGCTGGAATACCTTCGCATGTGCAACATTCTTTATCTACCAAGGAGTACTTTGTGTCCACGCATAGACTTAATTAAGGGCATGACAGCCCATCCTTCCAAAGACATTTGCAGGGAAAGAGCATGTGAACAGGCAGTAACAAGGATGTGAACATCCAGTACATCATAAGAAAACTGTGGTACTAAGGTACCAGGTAAGAAACACTAGTAAAGACAGTGTTATTGGTTGCTCCAACTCAGTTGTGATCACATAAATATATATATATGTACATATTTTATTTCAATGCAACCATGATTTTGATGAAGAACTGGCGACAAAATATGTCTATATAGCATTATGTTCCCAGGAATCTATGTGAGCCACAGTTCCACTGAAACTGCAGTTGTTTGGGTAGAGTTGATAACAGGTGGCCCTATCCAATGGCACATACACTTTCCAAAAAAGGTGCTGGGTCTACTTTAGTAACTAAAGTCATTATAGAAAAACTGGTTTCCTTCTATTTCTAAAATCTGTGATATTTCAACAATTAAATTAATGAACAAAAATTACCACTGAAGAGCACAAGGGCCACCTAATTTTGTTTTTGCAAATGTTGTGTTAGCCTCAACTATTTCTACCTCAGGAAACATGACAGAAATTAATATAAGGCACCTGTAAAATATCTGTGTAAGAAAGCAGAAGCATGTACTTTGAACCACACCTCAGCTTCATCATTCAAAAATACATACTTTGAAAGAATTGTTTATTTTGTGTTGAAAGTCTGCATTCATAGATTTCAGAAGAGATTTAACAGAACATGAAAACCAGATGACAGATGATGCCTTTTTGGAAGAGCCGAATTCTGAATTTGACAGTTAAGTTTGTACTTATCTGGTGTTTTACAGGTGGATTTGATTGGCCTATATTGTATAAAAAAACCTATATGAAGTAGGAAAAATAAGACCCAAAGAAGTTACAAAAATCCATTAATGAAAGAAAAAAAGAAAAAAAGTCTGAGATACAAAGTTTAAACCAGGAATAGAAGCAAGACAATTATTCCAGAGGTGATGAGAGCCTAGAAGAAGTATAAGGAACTGTATACTTGCAGTTTTATACCATATATTGTAAAATCCATAATTTATACAATTATACAATTCAGACCATGCCATCTTTACAAGAAATTTGCTGAGTTGCAACAGAACAGTAAGTGAAAATAAAAGTATGTTTCATAGATATGCAGTCTTTTTCACATGCCCAGGCACTCTGAAATTGTTACAACTATTACAGTGACTGGTTAGATAAGAACAAAAAAGGAATGCCTTTTTTACATGTTTACAGGTCTATATCATATTTTTAATTGGGCAAGCAATTCTATTCAATAGCCTGCCTTCATCTGATTCCTAGAGCTAGCCTTTTGTAACTGAGAATATTGGCTGCCACTGAGTGTTTCTCTTGAAGTGGCACTTGCCATTAAGTAAGTCTAAAACACAGGAATCCATTTTAAGTGTCTCTGAATCTTCAAAAGGCAAGTTCAGCGAATGACTGCAAAGTATATTATATATCTTCAGATATGCTGTCCAATATCCTATGATCATACTTACTTTGTATTTGGTTTTAGATTCTTAAAATTTCTTTTTGGTTTTATTCCTGCACAAAATTCTAAACTCCCATTCCCCAGGATCACAGAATAGTTTTTAACAGTATTTTGCTATCATAACTATTTTGATGGAAACGCTCTTAGAACAGGCACTAGAATATGTCTAATAAGGAAATAAATCTTACCAAGGGAACAAAGTTCTCTCCTGAGTTCATTGGCTTATTTTTTGAAATTTCTTTCTGGTAACTCTTGTCTCATCCCTATGTGTCAGAAGGATATGACCAATTTCACCTTTTGACTGACTTACGGAAAAAGAAAAAGGTAATGTCTTCTTTTTGGAACACTGAATGTTCAGAATGTGCCTGAAATGTTACAAAGTAACCGTGCTTTCATGCTGTTTCATTAACCTTGAACAATGGGGAAAAATTGCCCTGAAATGTACATTTCATTAATAGGTGTGGTGATCTCTGGAGGAAAAATGAAAGAACAGAAACATTTCCAGTTCTGTAAATCAGCCTGACAGAAGCAGATGGAACCATGTCCTACCTCTGATAAAACTATTATCTCTATTGTCAGGGCATTTCAGGACAGCTGCACAGTTGAATATTATTTTTTCTGGAATATCTGATGAGGTGTTTACAAGGAAAAATTAGAAGCACCTTGCGCTGCTGCGCTTGCCCCAAGCATTTACACAGATCTAGCAGCATACATTTGGCAAGCACTTGTCCATGAGTGATATTACGGGAAACTCTGATCTCATCTTATGGTGGGAGGCTCAACAGATACCCAAGATAAAAGCTAGAATAACGATGGTAGGCTTTGTTAATGGTGTTCTCCGTGAACCCTACTGAAATCATAGACCAGAGAGTTGACACAGATACTTGGAAAGCATCAGCCTGAGACCTTAGACACATTAGTCACCCATTTTTGACTAAATAACTTTTTCTGCCAATCAAGTAATCCACAGCATAATTGTGGAAAAAAATAAAATTACTTAAAGTGAAGCTTTCTCTGCCTTTAAAGAATATAAGTGGATCTGTAACTATCCTTTGTCAAGGAGAAACCAGAAAACTCTGAATTCTGAATGTCCCCTTCAGGAATTCAACCACCAAAATCTTTTCCCCTTCCCCTTCCTTCTTCTTCTTCTTCTTCTTCTTCTTCCTTTTCTTCCTCTTCCTCTTTTCCATCTTTGCTGCAATGACTGTGGTTAGTGCAGGTTGTGCAGTGGATGGCCACTGCCATCTCAGTCAGCATTTTAAACCTGATCTCAAGAAATAAGCAGCAGACAGCTCCCAACCCCCCACCCCCACCCCTTACCTCCATATGTTGTTCTGTTTGCTCTCTGATCCTTTGCTTGTGCCAGGATTGTCCATCAGCACCTGTTAATTGTCAGAAATTCAACTACGTTTAAATGAAATTTTACAGTTCTCTTCCACAGTGGATCACTCTCAGATTAATTAGAATTCGGTAGCAATCAAAAAACTTCATAGCCATAGGGGATATTAAGAGGTATTCTTGTCTAAAAGACTATCCTCCTTTTCAGATGAATTCCCAGAAATACTACATACTACATTCACTTCCCAAGTACAGTATTTACTACATACACTTCCTCGCTATGCACAGAGCTGATTTCACTATTTAGTGACTTCAGCAATTAAAATTCTAGGGACTATTTAATCATTCCATATTTCCATATCCACAATCTATACCCCAGAGAATCCTCTACTCCGTTAGTCTTTTTAGCTTTCTTGATGAAATAAGTCTTCAGATAGCACACAGCTGTCTTCCCTTTCCTCTGTCTGGAGGCAGCTGCAGGCCTGAAAAATTCCCTACCTCTTGGCTAAGACACCTTGTACCTAGAGGAGGGGAAAGTCATGCATATGGGTCTCCTGGAGAACAAGAAGCAGGAAAAGGGTCTCTAAATGTGCTTGAAGGAAGGGGACTCTGGCATAAACTTCTTGTCCTTTTCCTAAGTACAACCACGCTGAGTTGGAAGCTTTAGGCAAGAAGCAGATGTTGACTATTTTTTACAGATAAACAAAAAGATTTAAGCATGAATATACAGTATGCAGCAACATGTAATAAGACTGATTGATTGACTGTTCTTACTATTTTTGTTATTATTTTTAGCATTTCATTGATATTTCTAATGATATATAACATTAATGTAGTAATAACTAGCTAAAGAAAAAACAACATACACATTAAAAGACAATTATTCTTTACATGTAAAACTTGATGATCCTTCATTTTTTTGCATACATTTCTCAGAATATTTTTGTCTATCTACATTTCTTAAATCTCATGTCCAGGAGGTCATACTGCATTCCAAGCAGCAAAAAAGAATATTAGATGAGCACAGAGATCTATTTTGAACTGCACAGCCAGATCATGACACCCTCATTTGAAATACTGTGTCTCTATATTATACAAGATATCGCCTGAAATTTGAAAAAGGAAAAAAAACCCAAAAAACCTAGAAAGGTCATGATGAAACAAATAAAGAAATTGAGGATTATATTTTCCTAAGAGAACTATATAGAAAATTAGCTGTCATAAAAAATAATGAAAATGTAGCACCAGGCATTTAATAACCTGATATTTTGTAGAAAATTTGGACCTAATTCCAGTTCGTAGGCTGAGAGTTACCCTCTTCCAGAGATTCCTCACAGAAGGTCTTAAACGGTTCTTAAAAAGTGTCCAAGTCTCATATCGGCATTCAGCACAAGTGTAGATTTCATCAACTTAGAGGTGTAAATCCCATTTCAAAGAATATCCATTTCTCACACTTTTTGTCAGGGTTTTCCTTTCTTTTTTTTAAAGGAGATTTTTTTTTTTTTTTGGGGGGGGGGGGGGGAGAGGGAGGCAGACACATACCATATCCATACAGAGATGTAGTAAATAATAACAAAGGAAAATTTATTCGTAATTGTGCAGTACTTTTGTTTCCATTGTCCACATTTTACAAGCATACTCCTGTAAAGAAAATGCAGAATACTAAGAATTTACAAAAGATTGCACCTTGAAGTGTAACAGCTTGGAAACAACCACATTGCTTCAGCTGTTGCTAAAAGAAATGCAGGTTAGTCATTCTCTTTCTACACAGTTTTGACTCTTCTAAAATTTTTTTTATCCTGAATTCAGGCATTTTTCCATACTGTTATTGTGGTTTCTGATTCCCTCATTATTTCTGTACAAAAAAAAAAGGGAAAAAAAATGTCAGTGTCTCTTAACTTTAGAGGCATTCCTTATTTTGTCCATGTAGTGGGCACTTGTTAATGCTGTCAGCAGCCCTCCCATCAGGATTGGCCGAATGGTACACAACAGCAGTGAATGGGACCATGAGATGAGTAGGCAGGAAAGTGTATGGTCCCGTCATAAGCCAGGCAAGCAGTCCCACTAAATACACATTGAAAATAAACGTCTAATTGTGGACTAGGTAGACATATAAATGCCAATTTCCCTTTTGTCAGCCACAGACTCCTACTCATCCGTAAATTAATTACAAGGCATTTCTTTATGCTGATAACTATTTCATCAAACATTTCTTCCATCACACAAATAGGAAAAGAGTTATTCCCAGAAAAGTAATTAAATTACATGTTTCCCCAGCCTAAGTATACAGTAATCTGATTTACTAACATAAGGTGCCTTCTATGAATATATTAAAATTAATGTATTAATTTTATTTCTCAGAAGGAGGAATCTTAATATACCATAGAAATCAAAGCACCTGGGCTGTTACTCAAACATACAGCTGTATAGACAGATCTTGTGACAGTCATGATCTGGCCTTGGAAACATGTGCTGATTCCCCCTGAAAAACATTATAAGGAATAACTCACCATTTTAATCGTAGGAATTTTTAGGTAGGAATCTGAAACATAGGAATACAGTAGGATTTTGAAAGTGGAAAACCAAATGCTTATTTATCTTGTTTATAAAATATTTTATAAAAAAAGAAAACCCAACACATACCTTTACAGTTGGGAAAGGTTCAAGCTGACAGACTGCTGCTCCGTGCTCCTATTATTTTAACATAGAGAGCATATGAAAAAACACTGGGAACTGATCATTCAGATTTTTTAATCACCTGCTGAATAATGTCTATAAGATGGTTTAGTGATGTAAAAAATAAATTAGTAGTCTAGAAAAATTCACAATATGCAAAGAACATGTAAGATATCTCCCCTAGGTAGTCTTTGTTTAATTTTCATGACTTTTTAATTTTATTTTTGTTTGTAAGATGAAAACATATTGAAGTCCTCTCAAGGTTTTCCTCTATCCTTTTTTTCTTTGGTAAATCATCTCTTCTTTAGGCTAAGTACACACCCAGCGAAGCCTCTGTCCATGTGGTCCATGTATTCACTTTGCTTTCTAATGTGTAATTTGACCATTTTCTAAGGAAAAATAGTTATGTGAATTAACCATAAATATGAAGCAATTAATCTTAATTATACAGACATCCACTAGTCCAATTTATACCTTCTTAACGTCCATGACTCAAAAACATCCTTCAGTCAGTGAAAGAATTTCAGTAACTTAAATAATACTGAAATAAGTTTTGTTGCTTAAGTATACATTACAGAGCAATTGTTATTTTGCTGCCTAAACCACTGGTTTCCCCTCAGTGCTGGTGAAATGAGAAACAGGTAACTGGGCTGGGTAGACCCGTTCAGTATCGTAACATTGTAAATCGGGCCAAAAAATGAAAGCGTATGAAATGAAAGTAATTCATTCCACTCACGCTGTCCATATAGTCACCAGTGTCCCTTTGTATTGCAGGACTAATGTCAGCTTTAATGGGTGACAATTGGACTTAGATACTCTAGCAAAGATTTGACCCAAAGTGCAAGTTATGTTCGCAAAGATCATTAAAACAGTCATAAACCAGAGCAGAATCCACATTTAAAGGCTTATCCAGTTCAGAAGCTTTTCTTTTTTTTTTTTTTTTTTTTTTTTTTTTTTTTTTTTTTCCCTTTTTCTTTTGTCTCTCTCCACTGGTTTATAATTTAAATAGAGAAGGGAACAGTAGCCTCGGGCATCCAGATTTTCTGGATGTAAAACAGGACTTAGTTGGATTTCACATTAACTGCCGTGTTGTAAGGTCAGCCCCCAACAGCATCCAAACCAAGTCATAAATAGTATCTGTTAATAAATTAAGACAGATGGGTAGTGGTTTTTATCTGGGAAAGGTGTCATAGTTTTGAGAAGGTTTAAAAGTAAGAAAAGCTCCTTTTAAGCTTGAAAGAGTTAATGGGATTTACTAACCCATCAGTGCAAAAAATGTATTCTTGTCAAGGAAATAAGAGGTGGAGTGCTCATGCCTGCATATCACCCAGTGATTATACCTCAGGAAGCATTATCTCGGCTGGTCTGGGCCATCCCTCTTCCGACTGGTGCTTCCTCTGCAACCTCCCATCCTTTCCCTGCTGTTTTATGTGGAACTCACCAGCTCTGGCACTTTCCTTGTTTAAATCTCCCTGAGGGCATCAGCAGTGATTGAAGTAAACAGTGTGCTCTCATTTCCAACCTACAAGCATGCCAGAGAAAAGGCTTAAGTCTTGGCTTCCTTCTGAAGGCTGCTCCGTGCCAGACTGTGAGTACAAAGACACTTCAAAGAACATTTTGGTAGTGCCTGAAATTTCCCTCATTTTGAAAGAGTCTCTGACTCTTAAAGCACTGGTACCCTGGGCAAAGAAGCATCTCTCCATCTTTACCCTGGATTTACCTTTACCCGGGTATTGGCAGTTCACAAGCTGTTTTTAAGGTACAACTAAATGAAAAAAAAAAACCAACCAAACAACAAAAACCAAAACATACCTCAAGTGCTGTTCTAGAGGTTCAGTTATTAAAATGGCCTACAGGAGGGCTCTTGCAGCTGGATGTAAATTGAAGCAGGCCTGAGCCTATACCAAAGTATGCTGGGGTAGAGTATGCCAGGACACTGAAGGTAGTGTTCAGTCAGTTTTGTCCTCCCGTCTCATTTTGTACGATGTGGAATTTGCCTGGATCTACCCAAACACTTTTGTCATCAACTGCTTGCAGCTCACTGCTGCTCAGATGAGTTCCAACAAACCCTAACCTGATTATAAAACAATTTTTCGTTTTATACCAGTACTGGCATGTCTTACTTCCCTTGTAATATGGCACAAACACCAACTAAAAATCTAAACATCAGTACAGAAAGTTCACAGATTTTTTTATTATTATTATTATTATTATTATTATTTTGGTCATTCTCTTCTACAAAGTACCATCTAGGATGAAGATACAGTTTTAAGAAAAATAGCCTGTGTGTATTATGGAATGCACTTTAACATGACACTAAATACACTTTTTTTTTTATAGTGCCTGCTGGAGTTGCTCTGATGCTTCTTGTTTCTTGGGCTGCGTCCATTAAAACATTATGAAAATATAGTAATATCTGAAGATAATGGAATTTACTGCAGTGATAAGGTCATTATTTTCATTCTGAGCTCAGAAATCATTCCCCTACACACTCCATGTTTCAAAGTGATGTTTAGCATATGTAAAAGTGTTGTGGTGTGCTATTTTTGTGTTATGCTTCTGTGTTCAAAATTAACCCTGCTCTAAGAGATTTTGTTTATATGTGCTATATTATTTCAGACTAAACACATCATGTGACCAAGTACCTCAGAGTTTTGCAAGAAAGTTTTCCAAACAGATCCTTAATCTTGAGAAAATTGATGGGCATTCCTTAATAAATCCCACTAAGCATATCGGTTGTATGGCTGTGAAAAGGCATCTAGTCTGAATACGAGCAGTTTAGCCTTGTTCATCTTTGAATAATTCATGGTGCAGAATCAAGTCTGCTTCATAATCCTAAACACAGGCCAAATACATCAACAGTCCTTTCACTAAAATTGCAGGCTGATGACATCAGACACTGAGTTAGTAGGGTCTTCTGTTTGCCAAAACTCTTCATTAGAGAGGATGCCTATGACCTCAGTGCTGTTTTCATATCTGCACTGACAACTCCTTTCCCCCCAAGCCTGGCTAGAACTCTGTGAAGCATAAAGTTATGTACGCTCAGATCTAACTGTAGACTAAGGGTCTTTAATAATTAATTTTCCCAGATAGACCTGCAGGGCAGTTATAATTCAAAAATGTCGGTGGCTTGGGGATTCAACTCTAGGCCAAAATTAGGGAGAAGACGACCTGTACCTATTCCAAGTTGCATATTCCGAGTCTCTGGCATACATGCACACATCAGATAGTAAAAAACCATCTTGCTTTACTCACTGTGGCCTACTATAATTTTATCATGCGTAGTTTTCCACCGATAGATATAAAAAAACATTTCTTCTTTAAATGACGCAGCATAGAAGGCATGCACAATAAACTGCACATATCACAGCAAAGATTTAAAAGTGGATCAAACATAAAATGCAGGGATTTTGATGTAGCCCCTTTAATTTAGGCACAAAGGCTTGCATTGTTTTAAGGAACTGAGCTTACCTTATTTCTGACTTAATTGACCTGGGTTTGAAATGTTATCAGAGAACTTCTGTGTAAAAAAAAATATGTTCACACAGTGCTGCACCCTTCCAAGCAGGATTGCCATAAAGAAAGGAAATTTATCTCAAAAAGGACAGAGAGGAAGGGAGGGGGAAGACTTTTTTGTTTGGATCAGAGTGCACTTGCCTGGCTTTAAACAGCTTAACTTTGATCCAACCTTCAAAACCCCAGTACATTTGCTTTTACAGTGTCTCTATTCCTCATCTTTAATTCTAGTTTGCAGTCAGGGCACCCTGCCAACAAGCAGAGGAGAGCTCAGCACACAGTTTCAGTGTTTGGATTTGGGAATTCAGAAACTTCATCTCTCAGACTCTGACCTACTGAAAAAAAAGTCTACTGAATTTTGAGCTGATCATTTGTAACATAACCAGAAAAACAAACACACCGGCAGATACCAGGAGGAAGATACTCTTCTTTATAAAGGAAACAGCACTAGTACACAGGAATTTGATCACACACAATACTAGAAATTAATGAAACAGAAAAATCACTTTACAGGGATATTTCTTGGGCTTTCTCATGAGGAGGAAGAAGCTGCTGCCCTGACATAGGCTTGAGGAATAGCTTACAAAATATAAGTAGATTTCTGCTTGCTGTAAGTTTAAACTGCCTGAAAATTCATCACTGTGCATTTGGAAACTGGACTTCTGTGTTCAAAATGTATATTTAGAAACTGGGAAATCTTATACATTTCCTGGCAGCAACATCATCCTTTCTCTTGCTCATGAATACATTCCTCCAAATCCGGACATCGTGACTAAAACCTGGTGTGACCCTTTAATATTAATGCCAGGAAAGTTGATAATGTCAGATAATTCCTCTGTTTGTCGGCTTGTTTAGTTTTGCTAGAGTACTGGATCCTCAGCCCAGCTTCAGAGCCCCCACCAAAACAAACAAGTAAAAACAAACCCCCTAACGTGCATGAATAATTCCTCCTCAGTTGTTACAGAATGTCAACTATCAACACACGGGGTTTTAGTTAGCTGAAATTTAAAATCAAGTCTTTCCTCTTTTTTTTCTTAAATCTGATCAATGTTTTGACTGCTTTTTCCCAGTTCATACCACTAGCATTGCTGCTTGTGGCACTAATGGCTGCAGCACAACAATTTGCAATCCAGGGAAAGAAAACGAAGGCTTAAAACCTGCTTGAAGAAGTTTTTGATGAAAAAACTTACTTCTATATGAAAAAAAGATGCCTTTTCTCTTCAGTATTTAAAGCCAGCTACAGTCAGGAAGCAAACAAGCAGACAGTCAGACACTGTAAGAAGCCTGTGAGATTCACACCGGGTTTTATTGGCTTCAGCAGCATGGCCTCAGCCATTTTGAGACAACCGTTAGCTCTGCACCTTGCCAGCTAACAATTTTGCAGCCCCTAAGCACTCCAGCTTCTCCCTTTGAGATCCAGCTTTTACACAAGTAACTTTTGAGGCACTGTGTGTGGCAGCAGAACAGCAGTCTGAAGCTTGGCTGACTGCTATCAGTGCAGTAGCAATGAAATTCAAATAAGTAAATACATTTTATGGGGCTTATAAAAATTGGATTATAATATATAAACTAGTCATTCACTTAAGTGAGGCTATTCCCTTATATGCTTTACAGCAGAGAAGGAGAGAAGCATGTGTGTGTATGTTTAAATAACAACAAAAATTACTGTATAAATAAATCCAATGACTGTTTAGGCATAAGGTTTATGTAATAGGCAAATTATACATGACAGACAAAACTTTATTGTCTGAATTCCTGACCTCCTCCTTCCTGGAGCACATAAAAAAAGACAAGACATTTACACATTATATCACAACCAGTGTCTTGGATGACAATTTCCTTTCTAATTTTTACTCATCTACTTGAGAGAGCAAAGCCATAGTTAATAACAGTAATTAAAAAGCATATATGTGCATTTTATATATGCAACAGCAATCTAAATACGTATCATCTTTACAGTTTATTCATACTGCTGTAGGAGTCCCATATCCACTTAAAAGATGGAACTATCTGATGCAGCATCAGAAAAAAGCCTCTTGACAAACTTTACCAATAATTTAATGAGCTGCTCTTTTACCTATGTTATTTAGCTACTAATTTAACACACAATCTAGAAGCGGTCTTTAATTTAGTGGCATTCAGGAGACATGTTAGGACAAATGAAATTTTCTGCTTAGTCCAATCTACAGAAGGTTACTGCACTACACACTAAAGCAAACACTGACCGACTGCACTGCCACATAATTGCTGAAACAAGTAATGGTAAATTCCACAATAAGTCTTCCATTTTTATTTCTGTGTATCCTAGTGTTTTAGAGAGAAGTTGTTGTGTGATTTTTTTCAGTATTAGGTCCCTCTATTCATTTGCAGGCTGAAAAGTTTTCTGAGTTTGTAATGTAGGTCAAAGTCTTAATGGTGTATTCAACCAAGATGCGGCTATGCTTCCCTTTAAAACATTCTTGTTTCCTAAGCCAAGAGCCCTGCCTCAGTGCTGTCATTATAAATCTCAGGTTCCAAAATTAGTAAGTGGTAAAGGTGAAAAAGGATGGAAACACAACACACCCATGATTCATTATTCATTGAGTGAGATCTAATATTGGATGAGAAAACTAACAAGCACTTTATACTTAGAGCTGACTTGACTGTTTCTACAAAAACACCAAGAAAGGGCAATTTTCATTAGATGCACAGCAAGCATAGCTCCCACTCCATAAACAAAGATGCTTCCTCTTGCATTAGAATGGAGAGCTGGTGGCTTCAGCTGATGAGGGACCTCTACCAGATCTCTGCAGGGAGAGTTTAGGAAAGGCACACTGCAAGTGCAGGCATCAGGTGTTAAGATAGCACCAGTTAGCTTTGCTCAAGTGTCTTGGCAGACACCAAAGCTACTAATTCACACCAATGGTAAAACTTCTCTAAGCATACTTTTTCTTCCTGTCATTGAAATCTTTTAATATTTTTTCATGTATGACAGCAGTTCTTTAGTAGTAGAAAAGAAGCATTCAAGCATAAGCAAATTTACAGTTTTTCCTTTACATATAACAACATATTCTGGGAAAAACTGGTAGATGTGAGAAAGACCTTTTCCTAATCCAACAATGAGATTTCCTAATCTGAAATCCTTCTTCCACAATAAACAGGCTTCGTTAAAACAACAAGGGAAATCCATCAATTTCATGCTTTCCTTACTTGCTGCTTGGCTGCATTTCTTTGCTTTTATCTTGAGTGGTAATTCCCCCTCACACACACACACCCTCAGCCAGTCAGTTTCCACATTACTATTGTAGGATTTGAGTGCTGTTTAGCATGGAACCAGCATCAGTTTACCCAGCTTAAAATAATATTTTGCTAGTGTTCAATAATTGTAGTCAAAGGATGTTTTATTTGCATTTCAGGTAGTAAAGTAGTAATTTTTCCTCTTTATACTTGCAGGGAATTAAAAAAAAAAAACACAAACAACAAAAAACTAGGTTCAGAACAAGGTAAGCCTTTGTGTTACTCAGAAGATCTGAGGTCTGCTTAAAAAAAAATCCCAACATTCAAAATCTTCAAGACTCCAAGTCATACCTGTACTGTCGGAGATGGAGCTTAGTACAGAGCAGAGAACAGGAGGCAGCCCATAAAGGAACCATTGTATGGGAAGCAGCAGTATACAATTATGCATTTATGAAGGATTGACTGTTCTCTCAATTTTTAATCAAGCTTTGTCTCAAAAAACTATGGTCAAATATCCAAGCTGCACCTTTTCCTTTCAAGTGCATCCTTCACTTGATTTCCAACATAATAAATACATCCTTCTTTAGAGACACTCCATGCTTTGTTTTATTAATGAGATCACCTTCTCTCCTTCCCCTTCACCACCCTCAATAGGCTGCTTTTTTAATCTACCAGGCTGATTTCTATTGCCATTTTTATAAGAAAATTTCTCTGGACTCTTTCATTCCCTATTAATGATTAAATAGAGCTACATTTTTTTAAAAGCTCTTATTTTGTCTTGCCAAATGATTAGCTGTTTTGGATGCACCTTGGAAGTTTAAGAAAAAAAAATAGCAGAAGGGAGATGCAAAAGTACAAGCTTTTCTCCAAGCTCTTTTTTCCATAAAGCAAATGTGGGAGAAAAAAATTGTGGTAAGATCTACTTTCCACATGTGCTAAGTGCCCAAGTATCTTCACTACAACTTTTTAAATTGGTTGGTTTGAAATTGATTTTCAATTTCTTTACAAATATGTTGTAAATCATGGGCATATTTTCTATATACTGCCTAATTATGCTGCCTAGCTACACCTGTATTCATTTCAACCACCAATTTCCACAAAGAACAATATATTCTCAGTTAACACAGTTCTGCCTAGTCTGTCTTTAACTACAGACAGAGCAGAGAAAGTAAAATTTCAGCATTCACTTTATTAAAGGATAGCCTTTAGAAGTGCCAATCGGCAGACAGTTTGCTAAACACCATATGATGCATCCAAGATTAGAGTAGATCTTAAACCCAGGCTTATTGACCATCAGCACCCAGGTCAAAATGCTTAGTTAAGCACTTCTCACTTTTATCGTTGTCTTCAACTGTAATTCACATTAGGTTAAGCATCATGCTTTTAGTTTAAGCAGAAAGAAGTCTTAATTAAAAGATAGGAATACTTTTCATTATCTTAGGAAGATATACAATGAGAACTACATGTAATTTCTTAACACTTATGGTTTATGTTGGTATTCTTCACAAATTTGGCAATGGAAGTATGAAAGAATTCAGAAGAGTTCATCCGCAGTACGACTACCATGGGCCAGGCTCCCTGCCTGATAAACAGATTGAGCCTGGGAACTGGTATTACTCACTTGACATGGCTTTGTTTAAAAACCTTCCCTTGGCACACCCACCCCCTCAAGAACAGGCACCTTCCAGCAGGGGGAAAGAGGATGTTATTGCCCTTTTTCATTTAAGCTTATGCTTAATTTAATTTCATCATAGTCAGCAAAATACTTAGGCACATGCTGCGTTTTTCTCTCTTTTTTTTTTTTTTTTTTTAAGTGGCCACTTCTACCTCTAACTTTCACTCAGTCTTTATTTTTCAGAAAGGAGAGAGATTTACACATGTTTTTGTATCTCTTGGAGTACAGTGTAAACAGAAATCAGGTTTTTACTTGCGTGAATCTGTCCTGAAAGTGAAAAAAAAATCACCAAACAACATACATGCTCTATTCTTTCTGGGGAGCAAGATTTGCAGGAGATAATAGCTTTTTCTAGACCAGCTGGCACAGCTGGAGAAAAAAAATGAAAAAGCTTTTCATCATCCAAGCCTTTTAATTCTGAAACAGGAGCAGGAGTCTCACAAAGTAGAAGGAATGCTCTGTTTACTTTTATTAGGTCAAGCATTTAGATGGTCTGAAAAATCACATAATACCTTGGGACCCCAAGGATGTTCTATGAACTTGGGGGTTTTGTGTGCACAGCAGCAGCAGCCACATTCTGGAAGCAGGCTCTGCAGCTGGCAGTGAGCCGCCAGGAAGGTGGGCAGGAAAACATCAGGGAGCACGGAGGCTTTGTGCTGCCCAGGGGCTAAGCTTAAGGAAAGCCTGTCTCACTGAGCATATTCATAGTTCATGTCTTCTTTTTTTTTTTTTTTTTTTTGCCTTTTTTGTTTGTTTGTTTGTTTTTGTTTAGTATGACAAGGGTTTTCTTCCCCCCTCCCACTGGAAAGATAGATCTTATGCCTTACCTTAAACATTATAATAATTTTACCAAGCTGTATGTGGACCTAGTCTGTGTGTACAAAATAACTCATTCTTCCTTGCCCCCTTGAAAACATTAGTCTCCAGGGGAACATATGAGCATCAGGCCAACATGGCTTCCCCAAGAGAGGCAAGTCATCCACACAGAACAAAAATTAAGGGACCTGTTGTTAATTTCACATGTCTTAAACTAGTACCTCTTATCTGATGCAACTAAAGAAAATAAAGGTGCAAACGGACAGTTGGAAATAGCTGTTTTCATTGGAACAGTAATTAGCTGGAGTATGTTTTTTTCCTAAATAAGGTTAACATGTCTATTGATTGAGCTCAGCTCACTTGGATGATTCAAATTAAGCACCGGGCATTCAGGCCTCAATGTTCATATCTCAGTCACAGAAACACAGGCAAAAACTATCCTGAGATAGTTTGCATGCAACACTACTTGCAAGTATGCATTCATGGCAGCTTTTCTACTTGTAAGACGAGTGCTCTGAAACAGCTCAAAGTCATGATTCTAAAGACATGAATATAAGTTGTTGATCCTTTTGTTTTGTTTACAAGAGGGCAAGCAGGGACAAGAAACTAGAAGACCAGGATAGGGGACAGAGAGAAAAGGCTGGAAGAAGAAGTCAATGTGAGCAGGAAACTGAACAAGACATTGTGTAAAGGCAATAGAATTTGTAACCCTAAAGCAGATTTTCTTCAGAGCTGAAATAAGATGCAGAACTCCTGAAGCTCAGCATGCCTTTACTATCAGCATATATTTATGAAACTCAATGAGAAAAGGCACAGTTCATTTCCCTTTAAGGTCTGAGCTCACATCTGTGTTGAACATTAAAGACAAAAAGCTGTTTCCTACTCTAGATCTGGAGCTGCTAAATAATCAAAAAATCCCTATTAGTGTGCATGCCTTCAAGCTTATCAAAAGTTACAAAATCAACCTAACTTTCTTATACTTCTTCTGACAGTAATAGTGTTTATTGAAATAGATATTATGAATAGAGATTTTTTTTTCAATGTGGGTTAGATACATAACCAAGTGCACTGTAAAATGATGTATTCCGTTTGCATATTCTTGCAGTTACTACATGATCTTCTCTTCAAAATACTCCAATTTCAAAAAGGCTACGATCTCTAGAACTCTAAGACCAGTTGTTATAAGAAAGTTTTAAAATATTAAAAGGCAATATTTATGTTTTCTAATATATAATCTGCTTTTTTCCAATTTTTTTTGCATTCATCAACTATAAATAATAAAGGAACACTTGCTGCTTTTAATTGTTTCTGCTAAAGTTAGTGTGAGTGGGTTTGACAAAGTTAGATCATATGTGAAGGAAAGAGAATGCAATATCTTTTCTTAGGACAGAGAGATCTTTTCAGGGAGTTTCCCTTCTCAGGAATATAGAAGCTATTTTCATTCTAGAAATCATTGACTTATCCACTTCATGTTGCATTTATTGACTGGAAACAATTACCTTTTGAAAGAGGAAGTTTTCAATTTTAGTATGAGTGAGCACCATCTGGAATTCAGTGCCTTCAGGCTGCCTTAACTAAAAAGTTCAATAAGTTAAAGTCAGGAAAAGAGAAAGGGGGTGGGGGGTGGAGAATAAACTTCAACTTCAAATGTTTCCAGCAAAAATGAGACTTTTAGTCTTTTCTTTGCATGCAGATGATTATACTCATGGGACGGTTGTGAGTAGTGCTTTTTTTTTCCTTCCCATTTTCTAAGTTTGTTTGAAGTGTCAGTGCTGCACCATTGTGAGGATGTAGTCCAGATGTCATTATTTTGAGGTTCAAGACAGATGATGGATTATCTCAACATTGTTTATAATCAGATTGCAAATGTAGAACCAGCATAACAGCCTAGCTTGCCTTTCACTTTACAAGTATTAAAAAAATATGATAGTATTTTGTTCATTCAGAAGAGAGTTCTAGAAGTGTCATTTAAACCCCCCCATATTTTACATAAGAAGAAAACTACAAATTCACACAGAAACATTACATTCATACATAAAAAAAGCTTTCTTTTTTGATCTTCATACAAAGCATTTCAGCAACAGGCAAATTACAAAACATGTCAGTTCTGTCAGAAGAAATATCTCAAAATGAGGTCTTATCTGGATCTTATCCTAACTGAAGCATATAAACATATCATTGGTCTGAAAAAGAGGTCTGGAGATATTATGAAAACAGACTTTCTGGTACAATTTTCAATCCTACTCTTTAGGACAGCATTGGAACTACTGTCTTCCTACAGACAGATGTTTTTGAAGTATTTTAACATTTCTAACCACCTCCAAAGCCACCAGAGTTAGAATATTTTTTTAACAGAGTTGTCAAAAAATTTAACTGAATTGTATGCAGTCAGTTGATTTTTTTTTGTTATTATTTTACATCTTATATCTTGTTCTGTCATATGCCATTGACATTTATTAAACAATTACTAATCTTATTCAGCCATCAGTGGGTTTTGCCCATCTATTGTCTATTGTTTGCTTTTCCCAATAATTATTTCTTATGTCTTAATCTCTGGATGACTTGCAAAGCATCTTGCCCTCTCCTTTCTTCAAATACAATGCATACCTGACCTAAGAAACTGTATAAAGTTGGGTAACATCAAGGTTTTGATGTTACCTGCAAGCATTCTTTACCTGATCATGCATGAAATTCAACTAATTTTTCTTACTGTTTGTAGTGGTGTTATTGATGAATCAATCATAATATCTCACTTTCAAAGTTTTCTTGGCTCAGCTACAGACGAAGAGGGGGCGCTGAGCCTTTGCAGATTCAGGAGTGGGGAGGGTGGAACAACAAGGGGCAAACACAGAAATTATGTGACCAAGGGATGGACAGATACTGACTTACAACTATGGATGTGACACGGAATCATACGCACCAGATATAAGCACCACTAATGGACAGGACTGTGTCTGGCTGCCCTGTGTGTGATCAAAACTACATTAGATTAAGAACAGCTCCTTTCTTTGCTGTGGGGAGAAGACTTAGGTACAGAGACCTTGTAACCTGAGAAAGAAAACAAGGACAGAAAAGATAAAAGAACTAGGCTTTCAGAGGAGGATGAAAACATGTATACAGGACTTGCTCTGTTCGTTTTGTTTGTACACCGTTGCGTGGTCTGACATATTCAATTTTCTGGCAGTTTTTCCTGCTATTTGTCTTACTACACTTGTACTTAATGGTGTTCATCTCATAACAATGACACATAAGGACAGAGAACATACCTACACAGGAAGACACAATTTGGTCTTCTGCTGAGGCTTTATGAACACCGATGTTCTCCCTAACATCTCTAAACCTGAAGACTCTTCAAAGCAGCAGTAAGCATAACAAAACAGGCTCAGAATTCAGTGCATAATTCGGTCAGGTTCATCCATAGCTTTGGCAAGAGGACAACTAGGCTTCAGTTGTCTCTCCAAAGACCCAGGGTGATAAGAATGCACAAAAGAACCTGAGTGAGATCACTGCTTATGACAAACACATCACAGAAAGTCCCTTGATATAGAACTGCACAAGCCCCATGACAGTCTGAAACTGGCATTTAGAAGGGAAATGTTGCAAGAGAGGAGTCAGTCAGCCTTGTCAGTGCCAAAACAATTTTTGGCAAGATGATGGTGACAGAGATGGCTTGCTTTCTCAGGTGGGCTGCTTCCAAGTTAATGCTTCTTAAGGGAACTAGGGAGAAGCCGAGGATTTCTGTCAGAAGCATTAACTTTGTAATATAAATATGTAAAGATTAATGTGGAAGAATGAAAGGAAATAATTTTCAGAAGCATAGTTCATATTTTAATACATTTTTGGTTTATAGTAGCTTACTTCTCATTAAAATAATGCAAGATACCATCAAAATAATTTTTAAGTCATGTTCTAATGGCTTTCAATGAGGGATAGTTTCTAAACTTCCAGGTCAGCTGTGAAAGAGTGTAGTATTACAATCTAGATAACACCTCACAGGTTCTACAATGAGCCCTCTTGGAATTTCTCTCCATCAGCTGATGGAAAGAACTAAAAATTAATTTTCTGATCAAACAGCCCTGAAACAATCAGACAACAAAAATGTCTTTAACCAGTCTGTCTTCTTCCATTTATCCCACCAAGGAGTAACATGCTATAGCATATCTAAAAAACCCAGACTTTAAAAGAAAGCTCTGTCTTCTAAGTCTGCATTTTTACATCACCAAAAGAAAAGCTCAGAAGGGACAAGTCCTTCCAGACAGTGTGCTTTCCTCTGACTGCTATGATATAACAAACTGGTAAAGTTTGTGGTAGGTTCACCTTGGCTGGCTGTCATGCTCACCCAGCCACTGTCTCACTCCCTCCTTCCTCAGCCATGACAGGGGGAGAAAATAAGATAAAAAAGCTCTTGGGTCAAGAGGACCCAAAGTAACTTACCAGTTACCATCATGGACAAAACAGACTCAGTTTTGGGAAAATTTATATTAATTTATTGCCAGTTAAAATATGTTTAGATAATGAGAAACCAAGATAAATTGAAATACCACCCTCCACTACCACCTCTTTCTCTGAGGCTCTCAACCTCATTCCTTCATTCCCAACTCTTTTACCACATCCCTCACTCCAAAAGGCACAAGAGGATGGGGAACAGGGGATTATCGTCAGTCCATAATGGCTCCTCTCTGCCTCTTCTTCTTCCTCACACTCTTCCCCTGTGCCAGTGTTGGTTTTTCCCATGGGCTGCAGTTCTTCAGGGTAAACCTGCTCCAGCATAGGTCCTCCATGCCCACAGTTCCTTCAGGGCTTATCCACCTGTTCCACCATGGTCTTCCATGAGCTGCAGGTGAATTTCTGCTCTGGCACCTGGAGGACCTCCTCCCCTCCTGCCCTCTCCCCTCGGGGCCGGCCGGGCTGTTCCTGACCCGTTCCCCCTCAGCGCCGGCAGCGCTGCCCTCCCTCACGCAGATTTCCCCACGGCCATGGCGGCCATGGCGGCTGCGGGGGCCCGGCCGTGCCTGCGCTGGGGCCGTTGGAGCCGGCTGGAACTGGCTGGAACCGGCTGTGCCTGGCACGGGGCAGCCCAGGCCGCTCCCCACAAAGGCCGCCCCCAACCCCTGACAGACCCTCCGCACCCGCACCCTGTACAAAATTGCACCCCTAAGTGAGGGGACTGCCTCTGTGTCTCCTCTTGGAAAGCTCTTCCAACTCTTAACCTTACAGTTCCAATGGCATCCAGCCTTTATACGTATGCTGCACTATTCAGTTTTTGTGTTGTTTTCTAGTTTTACATCAACTATGCTCATATTTCTAAGTTTTATTCTTTTTCAGACCTCATCAAATATTACATTTGCTGCACTAAAATGGGTCATCTGGTGTAAGTAGGAGTAGCTCCGCTGAAGACAACCCCCCACTGAGATGTTTAGTAAATGCAGTAGTAGCTGCAGTGGTAGCTTAGAGCCACATGCATGATATTTTGCTTCACGCTGTTTCTATCTCAAAGGATAAGGTAAAGATAAGGTGATTGTTTTCTTTTTCACTTAGTACATACATCTATACAGCCAGATAACATTTTCACATAAGTTAGACTACCGTGTGTGTGACTGTCATCACCATCACCCTACATTCTGCCAATAGGGAAAGATAATTCATGTCTTCAGGTAACTGAGATAAAGCTTTTATTGTATGAAAACGGTGCTTGAATTCAACAGTATATTTTAATCCTTTCATCACAAGCATCTGAGAACAGACTGCCGGATGAACACAGTCCTGTTAATACCATTCTTACCACCCAACTGAAATGCAAGGAGAAGAAAGAAAACAAGGAACTTTACCTACAAAACACTAGCAGAAAGTTTTCAAAGGCATTTTAGTTCAGAAAACAGTTGAAAATATAGGTATTACCTGTTACATTGTCTTTTTTTATATCTACCAGCAAGTGTGAAACAGTAACTTAAATGACCCACTAGTAATGCTCTAAAGTGCACACATTTTGTAGCTGAGACATCCTTTTTAAACGGCTTTTTATAACAGTTCTTACTTTTTCTCCCAGCTCTACTATTTCCCCATGTATGACAGTCAGCCATGGATCACATGCATAGACTGCTGGAGAGTCTATGGGAGAAGCAGTCCACAAGACCACCTGGTACTTGATATGTGGCTATTCACAGTATCTTAATGGAATAAAACATTCGTTAAACTTCCATAAAACTATTGCAAAGCTTTTCTCGTATACTGAAGTGCTTGTAATTCTTTAACTTTATAGCAAATAAATACTTTCAAATTAAAGAATATGCTAAGTCATATATCTGATACATCCCAAAGCATTCATTGTTACTATTTTTAGGGCTGCAGCTCTTTTGCTTGAAACAGGGTAATTCAGAATTCTGTACTGTACCAATGGACCTAGTGGAAACAAAACCCACTCAAGTTTTTTGGTTGAGCATGATTCCTAAGCATGTCATTGTGTAAGATACATACAACTGTTAAACGCGTTTTGCTAGAAGGTGTTTCTGTAAGCTAGTAAAAAACTATCGTTCTACAAATTATCACCCATCGTGGACCAATGCAAGAAGTCATTTATCTGCTTGAAGAGCAGTGCAGAGCAGTCTATGGTCAGTATCATATAGTTGGTTATGCTGCCCGTAGTTCTCACGGGAAAATATTCAGGTGAATCTTGAATAAGAAAACCTTCAATGAGCTGTTCAAGCAATCCTCATATTATGACAGTGTATTTCCCTAATAGTGGACAAAGGCTAGCTAAGTGAGGTTGGCAAGAAAGATCACAAACTGTGAATGGAAGTACTTTGCATGGTAAGGTACCATCAGTTGTACCTTCCTCAGTGGGATTCAATGTCAAGACCAATAAAAACATTTTCGAGTAACTGACTGAATTACAACTTACTTAAGTGATGAATATGAATTTTGAAATTTAAAAGCACTTACAGAATGTTACAGATTTTCCCAGATAAAATACCCCAGAAAACATAAAATGTGAGACAAGCATTTAGTCTAGCACCTTGAAAAACACACGCAGAACTTGTGTTGTTACCAAAATAACAAAAGAGGGCAAATATGACAGCAGTCTTAAACTTCAAACCTTGATACCCCTAGGCAAACTAGTAGATGTTATACTGAAATGCAACATCATCAGTGTGTTAATAACTGCATTCTATGTAAACTGAGTAAAAGTAATTCCCTCTAGCAGTATGCTGGATTTGTGTCTCAAAATTCTGTCAAAGCTTTTGAAGAAGCCAGGTAGCACAGGCTTAAACAGTTGATGGCAGACCTGAATTGTCAAGGAGTTTTCCCTATGGTCTTTTATTAAAAGCTTTCAGCAAATGGTCTTTCACACAAGTATATAATTAGTTCAGGAAATTCATGGCCTTCGGCCTTCCCAACATGCTGTTGCAAACAGTGTAAAAATATTCAAAGCTTTAGCCCAGTACAGGATGAGCCTGTCAATAGCTACTGAGTATTTTGGTCCAAATACAACTTCTCATTCATAAAGGTCTTACACTATTAGCTGTTTGAAGTTGAGAAAACAAATCCATACACTAAATAATCTCAACATGCCTGGTTTATATATATATTTTCTTAAGAATTCAGTACTAGCCAGGACTGAAGATATGACACTGAACTAGATAGACCTTTCACCTGATCCAGTATTGAGCTCTTAGGTAAGTTTTAATTTTTATCTACACAATTTCCTTTTCTCCATCATCTTCTCTGCATCACTAGTTCATTTCCTTCTGCAATTCCATTTGTTCTGAAGTCATGTAAAACGTTTTCATCACTCACTGCTATTAGTTATCATTTGAGTGTACAATTATGGTCTGGGCCACAAACTCTTTGGAGAACACAGACTCACCAAAAGCAATGCTGTCTCATTGATGTCACTGCACCGGGAAGAAGAAAGTGGCCAAGATGTCTGCTGAAGCTATCTTGTACAATCAGAGTGCCTTACTTTCAAGTGCTTCTATTTGCCTTGTGCAACTGTGCAATATGGGCAGTTCTGAAGTCCTCAATATTCTGTTTTGAAGTACATCACATCTATTCAAACCAGCCAAATGTTTTTCCTCCTATTGATAGGTATTGGAGCATTGTCATTAGAAACCTTGCTATGCATAAGAATTCCTTTTACAGACAGCAGATAATCAAAACTCCAAGGAATCTTTTTGTAGGAATAAGAATATGAATAACCCTCTTGCAGACTTTCAAAGTCAGTGAATTCATTGCATGCCTTCTAATTAGCTAATGTTCCCAGAAGGCCCAAGTTACAGTGCACAATAAGGACAGTAAGATGCAAGTGAATTAAATACAAAGATATTTCAAAACTCTGTTATCTACATTATTCTTTTTACAGGATTAATTTGACAAGATCAGCTTTAACACAAAAATTTTAAAGACAGTGTTACCGATCATGAACCCTAGAACCTACTCACAGAAGTTAATCTGAGGATATTGCTCAGGTGCAGAAAATATGTTAGATCCCCTCCTTTACCTGTGACTGCTTCTGAAGTTCAATTTGACATTTCTACATCGACATATTCCAAAAGATTTTTTTAAAAAACCAAGCTACTTTTTTTATATATCTAAAAAAAAAAAAACAACCCAAACTGTTTGTGACTTCAAAATTATCTCAGTCTGTCCTATAACATTCAATCATAATTCATGGTTTCTGGGTTTTGTTACTTACAACAAAACAACCTAAGCCTTAAAGTACAGATTTTATACTATTTTGGAAGACATGCTGCCATTCAGTTAGCTTTTCCTTCTGCTTAAGATGTGGCCAGCTTCAGCTTTCAATATCGCTTGCTAAAAAACCTCCAACTCTGCCAGTTTACCTTGCTAAATTAATCTTTCCTTTTTCTAAGGGATGGATTAAAGAGATTGAAGTTATGAGTTCATTAAACTTCTGCCATTAAACCTTTATGGAGGAAGAGGAAAACAGAAACCAGATTCCCTTGGATTCATTCTACCTTCTGTCACAGGTTCATTAAGATGAGCCTCATTACCCATAGAGTTAAGGGGCAGCCTGATTTACCACTCTATAAAAAGAAATGGTTGAATAATCAACAACGTACATCAGAAAACTGTCTTGAGAAATACAATTGCAAGTAACAGCAGCAAACCACCTGCCTGGATTGAGCATCACTTCCTGCCTCAGTTTCCCTAGTTCTGGTGCATAATCGCAGCTACTGAGATAAAAAAATATTTTTACCATAAAGAAACTAAGAAAAACAGTAATTTTTCCTTACCACAAAACATGAAGGTATAAAGAAGACTAGGGAAGAGATCTACAGCCAATCCTCTGCTAATATATTTCATCTGAGAATAATTTTGTGAGTAGGTCATAGGTAGTACCCTCACAGGCCACCAGTGACCAAACACAAAGCAGAAGATTAAACTATTGCCTTCTGCCCCTGATTTGTCTTTTCCCCCACCCCAATCTCACTGCCATACTAACACTCCCTAGCAGTTTCAATTCCAGCTTCTTTCATTCTCAAAAGTCATCATCTTCAGTGTCTCAGCTTCACAAGGCAACAGCCTAGAAAGGACCCAGATACACTGTCTTCTCTGATCTCCAGTCCTGCAAACTTTTTTCCACCCGTGTCTTCCTCGCACCTTTTTCCTATAAATTAGGTCACCTACTCTCTCATAAAACATTTTCTCCTAAGTTATTAGCTCTTTCCCATTTTGACTGACAGATGTTTGGGCTGAGTGCTTAGCAAAAGATTAAACTCATCTAGTCATGTGAGAAAGAATCAGCTGAGCTGCAAACTGTCAAAGGCCATTTCATCCAGGAACAAGGGTTAATGTGCATTTGATACAACTGTCTACAAAACAGTTGTGCAATTATAGTATCATTCTAAAATGCAAACTTTTATTTAAAATTCACTACATGTATTAGACTGTCCAAACTACTGGGAAAAAATAATTACATTTTGGAGAGTTGCTCAGTCACCTAGGGAAACCAAGGATTTAACTGAAAATTTATTTGGAGTCTTCCCCATTGTTTTGTATAAATTTGTATCTTAGTTTATTCTAATTTTCCCTGTATGTCCCCTTCCTGTGTTTATGAAGCATTCTCATAGGCACTGTAAGACCTTGAAACCAGGTCCTTCCCCAAACACAATAATGAGTATTGTTCTCAGAAAGCAATGAAATATATAAGCCTTAGTTTCTCTTGCCACCTAATGTTCTCCAGTTGTTGGTTTTTGGGGTTTTTTTTTGTTTGTTTGTTTGTTTGTTTGTTTGTTACATTTTTACACAGGCTGCTGTGTAAAAATGACTGACAATGGCAATAAGCAGAGATATCTCTTTCTCCAATGATGTCTTAACAGCAAACAGTAACCTTATTTTGAAAAGAGGTGATCTATAACTTTGCCTTACAGGTACAGTTCTGTACTCCCTGTGACAGGAGGTACAGTACCTAATTTCTGGAGAGAAGTGGGACATCCCTGTCGGACTCAACACTTCCAAGGGGTAAATTCTGCACATCTTTTCTTTCCATTTTTGAGTTATTTCATTCCCTTCTGAGGCATCTAATGCTCCTCTGTAGGGGTAAAGAGCTTGGGAAACCAACACGTTTTCTGAATTCAGTATCAGTGTTAAACAGTTTGAGGATCATTCCTGCAATACTAAACACTGACAAGTCTCTATCTGCATCTAGCCTTCATTCTCTAGTTGAAACCCCTATGAAAAAATAATTCTGCTCAACCGAATGGCAAAAGTTGATGGCAGTTTGATATAAAGTCAATAGTGGGTAGATGGTTGCTACCTTAAGCGTGGAGTGACAATTAGATATTAAGGGACTGATTACATTGAGGTAAAAGTCATAAATAAAGATAGATTAATTACATAAAAATGTTCAGGAAAGTGTGTGTTATTTTTCTTTCTTGATCTACTTAGATTTATTAACATGCCTACTTGCCAAGTGAGTTTATTTTGTTATAATCACTAGTGAAATTAATGCTATCAAGCATCATTTCATTAATTAGCATCATGTGCCATATAAAGAAGGCTTTGGAGTGCATTAAAACAACCTGCATTGTTGGAAGAACAAAAGAATGCCACTGTGGCTTTGAAAGAAGTTTTTAATTAATTTTCTAAACCACAATATAATAGGTAAAGTTAAAATTAAATTAATTTGAATACTTTTTTTTTCCTTTGAAACTTTCTAGTAATCTTATCTGAAACTCATGACCAAAGACGATTATTAAATTTTAGGTAATATTTCAAAGAAAAAGCTATGGGGAGGGGAGTGTGAAGGAGAGGAGAAACAAGGCAGGCATGTGAGGTTAAAATTCCTGTCTGAACATGCTGGGGTCACTGTAGTTTAACACTCTTTCTTTTCCAGAATTTGAAAAGCGTATAACCATGGGGCAAAACAAGAACAGCTGAACATGCAATTCTTAACCTCGCACTGACCAGTATTACAAGGCATGTTGTATTCTTCAGTGCCTGCTAAAACTATAAGACAACACGTTGTCAAAAAAATTTGAACATCTGGAGGAAGTCTCTTCTCACCCTTTCCTCGTATACAAAAGTGACCAAGGTCTCACATCATCAGGAGAACATACATATTTCATGTGTAAAGACAGAAAAATAAACCCATTCTGAACAAAACATACTTTCATTGCTTCTTGCTAGTCAAACAGTATGGATGGCATGCAAAAAGACTTCAGAAGAATAATATGTGTACATAAATACATGCATGTACATAAATGTATATACATAAATATCTGGAATATATTGGCTTTTACCTTTAAAAGGTTTCAATGGTAAGAAAGGCTTTCTGTTGCAATTTTTTGCATATGAGAAACGTGGGTCTGACTCACACTCTCCTAAGGAACAGCTGTTGATATTTTAAGGTATGGCTGCCCCCTCAAGACTTGGCAGAGCTGCAAAGATGCAGGCAGGGATGCGATGAGCTCTGCCAGCCCAGCCCTGGCCATTCTGGCAGAGGATGCTGCCCTGCCCATGTGTCCAGCTGGGCAGGAGCAGGCTTTCTCTCAGTTCATGCTGGTCTCTCACCTGGACACCAGCTCTAATCCAGTCTGTTCAAATCAAGCGTGGGTCCAGCCTCCCACCACCTATATTTTACCATCACTCTGACCAGTGGCAACAGCCTCTGTGTAACAATCAACAGGAGACCAAGTTTCTGCATTTTGACTGTTGCAGTTCACAGCACAAACCCATTCTCGTCCATGGTGTAAACAATGTGTTCTGCATTTTTGATGACAGCCTTTACAGTGGGGGAATCAATCTTCAGCAAAGGAATGTACGGGTCAGAAATTACTTAAATAGGCACAGTGAGAGTTATTGAGTGACAACTTCAGGATGAGTGAACTATGCAGTTATCAGAGAGCAGAGGTGCTTAAGACACCTCCTCTGTCTTGGCAGTAGCTTCCCTGAAACTGAATCAGGAAGAGCTCTTGCTATAAGGAGTTTCACATTATGAGTTTAATGTTATTAAATGTTCTCATATATGCTTATACAAAATAAAGGACACTGCCGTGGCCACTGTGGCCATGGTTTGTTCTGATACTGGTTTGACTGAAGCAGGATGTATGTGCATACCTCTCACAGAGAAGCCACGTCTCTAGGATCAGCTGTCATCTGGCACAAGAGCACAGTATTTGAGCTGTGATCTTGCTTCATCCAAAAACTTGATATGTTGACAGGAATTATCTTGTTAGAGGAGCAGGCAACAAAATCATAAATCTTGCCTTGCAGAGCAAACTACGTGCCTGAGGAAGACTTTGTGACCTATCTTTCTGCCCTAAGGGATCCCATGTTTGGTCAAAACATCTACTTTGAACAGATGCTTGCATGTTAAAGTCTTTTCCGCACCCTGTTTCTTGAATATTTTGATAACCTGTAACTTTTTTTCTCATCATTTAAGATTTTAGGGTGGAAAGTAGGGGGAGGGGTGATTGTACAATTTTGTTTTTAATTTCAGAACAGTTTTAGTACTGTTGAATTTGACAAGAGAGCTGTATAACAACATATGTAATACATAACCTTTTTTTCCCCATGTTTTATAAGAATTAACATAATACACAATTCTGGGGTTGCTACTTCATGTTTTACTGCCACTTCCAGGTCTGAACAAGTGTATTGCTGTGGTATAGTGTGTGTGTGTGTGTGTAGTGTTTGGTGTTTATAGGCAACCTATACATGACAATTTCACTGTATTTTTTCACAGGAAAAAAAAATACATTTTTGCTCTGAACATAATGATGTTTCTACAAACACTGAACTATTTGACATATCTTATGTTTCCAGTCTTTTAATCCAGTAGCATGCCATTGCCATGACATCATGTATGTACATCACCTACTGCAATGACTAAGATTTAAAAATGCTAAATGTTTCCCTCTTCTCTCTTAAGTGTGAATGATGGGCAAAGAAAAGCCCCTCAAATGATCGCTGCACACACAAGCAGTTCAGTTCCCTGATAAGTCTGGAAATTGCAGAAAAGGTATGACAAGTTCCTCCTGCCACTTTTGATCTTTGTGATCAGAAAATTATTTTAAGTTGTCTAGGTGCTATGGCAACACCTTGCAGATGCTTCTAACACATTTTTCAGTAAAATAATCACCTCCCAAATTACAATATTTATATGTGGATATAAAGAACATTGGCATAGTTTCTGCACAAAATTCTGAACCTTGGTAAAAACTGTGCTTTTATTCACATTAACAAACTCAGTTCAGTAGTTACCATTCGCCTAATATTTCTTTCTACAAAAGAGGAAACTACAATTCTATCAACATACATTAACCAACTACCTTTCTCACTTCTAATGATTTTTAATATGTCATTGAAAAAGAAAATATTACCCTTTGCCAGGGAACCCCCAAAGATTATTCTGCTCTAAACAATTGTTCAACATTGAAAAGATCCTACGTCATTTTTAAAACTATGAACATTCTTAAAGTATGGCTGAGTTAGGTCTAGTTTCCCAGTTAAGCTCCAATCTTGCATCACCTCATTTACCTCCATACAGGCCAAGTGATGTCAGCAGGAAACAGGCCAAACACAAGAGTGGGACTTTATGAATTCTAATCTGGGATGGAGGCTGTTATTTTACTTATACTTTTCAAAATTTGCATATACTATTTTTCGCTCTAATGTAAGTAAGACTTCACTCACAATGAATAAAACGAAACTAACATTTAAAATACAGAACCTTCCAGACTGCAGATCTGTTGAGGCTGACATAAGAACACATCAACTCTTTAATTTAGCTTCTAACTGAAGCCTCTCTTCCTCCACAGTTTCACTTTATTATGTATTTTAATGGAGTATTTGTGTTGACTCTTGGAGACTTTATTGTTTAAAACTAATTCTGTCGTTTTATTGCAGTGTTTCATTGTTAATGCTGACATGATTCTGTAAAGTACAAGAAATAAAAAATACTGTGAAAATGTATATTGCCAATTACATTACTTATAATGATACTTGGAAACTTATCTTCTTGGCTAGGCATGTATTGCATGGATGCTGCCTTCTTTTCAATAACTGGACTCCACATTCTAATGATAATACACTGAATTGATGATGCATTAATGATAATGCATTGATAGAGAAAACGCAACCTGTTTATAAATTCTTTGCTCTGAGCACATTTCCTCCATCCACTCATTGGTGATAAGTTTTTTTTAGTCTTTTGGCATGCAGTCAAAAATCTCCTTAATATATCATTTATAATGATTTATGATCTAACCCTACAAGTTTTCTTTTTTTTAGAGTAATCATGTATAAGAACAACTCATAATTAATCTATATATAGAGATATATTATGGGTGATAGAAATAGAAGCTTCTATATCTGCAGTTGTAGCTGTAAGGATTTCAGTCCTACCACTAGTAAGGGGCTTGATGTGGAAGTAGAAGACAAAATGTTTTCATTCTTTCCTCCCAGTGGAAAAAAAAATTAAACATAAAGTACAAAATCTATACATTATCAGTAATCAAAACAGTACATAATGCTTATGCATAAAGAGGTGAAATTCATCTCTCTTCAGCAAACTTACCTACAGCATTTATCCACTCCTGAGAATCTGACTATGCTACTGCTGTTGCACTCGTCTATCACGGTACGTGACTACATCCAAAATTCTTCTGAGTAGCATTTTTTTATCAATTCAACATTACAGAATTGCTTAAACAAAGCAAGCTGGAGTTCTTTACATTTTGCTTGACTAGAACATTCCAAATTAGCCAAATGACAAAGAACTAGAAGCACTAGCAGCGTGTGTGGAGTCATGTGTTACATCATGCTATCAGGCCTGCAGTCCACCTGAGAGTAAGATAAAAGCTGCTCGTAAACTGGATGAGGCAAACTAAATGTCCATGGAAGACAGATATAATCTTTTACCTCCATGACTGTGATAGCACTAATACTGGCCATAAATCACACATATGAGATATATTAATAAGGGAAATCCTCTGTTGATGATTCTAAGGGATTAATTAGGAGCAAGTGAACTGATGAGGTGAATGAAGTGCCTCTAAAACAAAGCTAGAAATCAAAGATAGAATAACCATTTGAATTGCTGCCTCTCTCTGTATAATAAAAAACAGCTGTTCCTGCCAAGGATCAAAAAAATAGATTGCTATCATATTAAACAATGTCAAGACATAGCTGAAATACAACGTAAGATGGATGGCAGATGCTCAAAACATAGAAATCTGCCATAAAGAATGGTGTTTAATAGCATTCCTTGCTCAAAGGTGAGACAAAAACTGAGAATTAAATGCTGACAAAGAAAGAACATATGCTAGAAGTTCATCCCAGAACATATTAATGAATGCTAACTGTAAGACTCCTTATATATATGTGGCATTGAAAAACTTGCAGACATATATATTCCACCTATACACATGTAAACCAGAGTATAAGCACTATTACGTAATGGATTCTATGTCCTCCACACAATGGTGGTGGTTTAAAGAAATAGACAGGTAGAACTAGGAAGATTAAGTGACCCTCATGTGACAGATGACATCTGTGCTGATGGCAGGAACTAACACTTTCGGGAGCCAGTTCCAGAACAGGAACAAGTGCCCTTTTGATCACCTATTACCTGCCTTGGAGAGTTGCCCCAGAATAGTGCACTAGCCCAGGCAGTGGGCTGGCAATGGACATCAGCGAGACTGTGACATAACAGCAGGTCCACACCATTACATCTCAGCATCATGGGCAGCTCCACCCATTTGCACCTCACTGACGACCCACATCACAAGCATGCCATAGTCCCATCAGAGATGCTGGTGCACGGGCTCATTCCCAGCACCACCACTCAGCCTCTGCCAGGTGTCTGCCACACAGAGGAACTGCCTGTCCCTTGCTGGTGCTGATGTAGTTGGGGATATGGATGAGACTTCTACTCAGGGCCATTTCATACTATGAGTTACCCTAAATATAATTCTGATGGAGGGTGGTGTATTGTCCAATAACACAAAAAATCATGAAAATCACAAAAAATGCTTACTTGATAAAGCCCCACGAAAACTAGATATGTTGTTGATACTTAGATTGCTGCTCCAACATTCTCTCTCTCTTTAAGTGAAAAGACAAGCATCATAAGGACCAAGTACATCTCTTAGTTATACTGTGGTAAGCCTTCAGGAATTCATCCGATTGCACTACCACTGTTAATAGTACAAATCGAATGTAACATTTTTGAATGTATTAGTAACCATTGGATCAGCATCATTGCCCCAGACTGGTCCTACTAGTCACCCATAGTAGTATACATCCAGTAATGCAAGGATCTTAGCTTACTAGTTAAATCTTTCTTCCAACTTCAGTTAATTAAGTTCCTGTGAAAAAGAAGATAAAAACCCAAACAAACACATGATAGCAGGTATTGCTGGGGTCTTACTGCAGCCAACAAAAATAACGGCAGTTTTACTTTGAGGAAAAGTGTAGTGGAGCTTTGCATTAACAGAGCTAGTTCCACCCAATGTAGACTACTGCTACGTTACTGGGAAATTGCTCTTGGGAGGCTGATTTATTTCCCTGATAAATGTAAGCCTGTTCACAAAAGATTTTAAGGACTTTATTCTCCCCCCCTGCCCCTAAAAGCCAAAAACTCCAAGACTTTCAACTTTATCCATATATCTACATCTGTATCTATATCCACACACACATACGTTTGCCTTATTTTCTGTCAATGCAAACAAAGTTTAAAAGATCAAATGACTGGTCTGTGTTCATTTTATTAGTCACTAACAGAACCAGTGTTGTTATATGAGATGTTCACACGTCTGGGCCTCCACTTTGAATGCCAGGAGGACTTGGTACTGTCACTTTAGCACAAATTCGAGTTGTCTGCAGCAACCCTTTGGACTTTCTGGGAGTTACACTATTACAGGTGGTGACTCAGAGTGTCCTATAACCCCCATCAACTTGCATCATTTGTATATTTTGTATTACCACTTGTAAAGTTCTGTGGTTTCTGGAAACAGCCAACAGTAGGAACGTGTCTATAAAAATCTGTTAGTCCTTTAAATCAAAGCAATAAATAAAGAATTTCTTGGTAACTGCTCAGTAAAAAATGGAAAAGGTGTATAAGAATTTCCTTCAGATAAAGATATGTGGGTTTGATATAAAGGACATAGGGATCATGCTTGTTTCCAGTTTTGATGTCTAAGATGATACTTTCTTATATGTCATGAAAATCTTCTTTATGATTCAGGGAGATAAGCACTGGAGAGAGTTTTCAGCATACTGTAAGGATGTCACTCCCTGAGATAGGAAATGATCTGTCTATCATATTTTCCAGACTAAATATTTTTCAAAACTAGAGGAAAATCTACTTTAGCTTCTACCTTCAAAATGCTGTGTTCATAAATAAAATCTATCCAATTTCATTTCTCTCTCTTTTAAAAGTACTCAGATTGTGCCATCTTTACTTAGGATGAAGTGCAGCTTACTTCATTAATAGTGCCAGTTAGTTTCCATAGAGTCAAATACAATACAAGTAAGACAGATTATATTGCCTGTCCTCGGATGCACTTTCTTCTGTAACTTCTTTCCCTCTTTTGAAATGCAAGGTGTGAATGCAAAACAATTGCTGAATGGGCTATTTTGTATCCTAACAAAATATAACCAGTGACAGTCAAGTTTTATGGTATAAAAGGAAAATAAATAAAAGAAGCATGCAGTACTTGGAATGGAATGAACTGTAGAGAGACAGGGAAAGGAAATTATCCTTTAGGGATCTACCAAGTGGACTGTTACACTTTAAGTATTTCATAATATTTCTGGGGAGAAAAAAAATTATATTCTTCCAGTCATTTTACTGGCATCTTATCTTTCCAATGAAATTTCAATAACAAATGTAGTTTCTTCAATATGCTACAGTCAATTCCATGGGCATAAGTCATTCCTATTTTAAATTCAATGTCTTCTAACAAGATTTTTAATATATCTACTTATGGGAAACTAAGATGAACAACAGTTCAGATCATAAATTTAAGTTATTGTCTCATCATCAGCTTCAATGCAGTGACAACAATTTACATCACTGATAGTTGTGTCCATGTTATTCATTGTTTCATTATATGTGGTAGGGAAAAGGGGATGTTTCCAAATTGACTAATGTTTTTAGTAGCCTCCTTTGTATATATTTTTTCAGGGTTCCCAAAAGTCTTCAGATTTAGCTGCCAAAAATTGAAACCAAGCTGATAGTATAATCAGCCACTGTTCCAAGTCCAGATCCCTCTCAGTATCTGCTTAGGAAAAGGTAAATAAACCAACTGAAAACAGAGCTGAAATTACTAAGATGAAGGACCAGAAGCAAGAGTGCCAGCTGTGGATACCCACTGTAAAAATATTTAGACATAAACAAAAGCCTACCTCTCATTTCTCCCCACCTGCTTAAAAGGTAGTCAAGGCTTTCTGAAATGCTGATTTGATGCTGTGGTAAGACACTTGTATGTACACTGATGATAATATAGCAGTTAGAAATTCAGAAATGATACCAATACATTAACACATCTGAAACATTTTAGGAGTTCATTGTACTTTCACACTGGTTAGACAATCTTACTTTTGTCCCTGCCATATCTGGCAGTTGTACAGCCCATTTCCATGTTAGTGTCCACTGTGTCATTTGTACAGGCGAATAGCCAGTCATACCAAATAATTAATCATGAAGATATCTCTATTCCAAATAACTTTTTCTTTGCTAATTTCCTTTATACACAGTGGATTTAAGCTAAAGGAAATTAGATGACCTTCATATATACCTATATATATGTATGTGTGTACATATATCTGCTGAAGACTATTTAGTCAATGTTCATATTGAGATGATCAAACACAGATGCCTCAGCTTTCAAACGTGCTTCCAAATGTCATTTAGATTTTTTTTTCTTCTGAACACCAAAATTCCAGCATCTCTTGTTTTGATTTGTTCATAAATATAAAGTAGCTACAAATAAATTAAAATCTTTTTAGGCAGGATTTTTTTCTAAATATGATTCAGGGAATAAAAAATATTCCTGTATTAATCCAATATTACAAATATTCCATGTCCCATAAGGATGACCAGTTAAATCATGTAAGCATTATTTACTCAATAAAAACTGTACTCTAAGAATATTAAACATCAAGAATATTTATAATTAGTTTCTTATCATCTTTTCCAGGAAAGGGACATGGGTTAAGTGATTATAACTTAAGAATTTGTTAAATAAAATTCCTTGATAATACATACTAACAAGCTAATACTAACTGCTAGTTTGCTTTTAAAAGAGATTACCTATAGACCTTTGCATATGCAAACTCCTGTGTATTCACTTACGGCTTTCTATTAGCTACGGGCTGGTTTCACAATATACACCTATTGCTTCGTAGTTTTGCAGAGTTTTGCTCAGAAATACATAGAGATGTTATAGTCTATATTCTGAACTTTTTACAGTGAAGTAGGAAAGTCAAAGGGAAATAAAGCATTCTAAGATAAACGTATCAGCAAGATGATCTCTGTTGCACAGCTTCCTCCTTTTAAATACAAATTTCCTTCTGAGAATTCAGTATCTATTTCTGGTCATAGGCCAAATTTCTGTCAGCGGGAACACTATTGAGAAAGGCTGCTGAAGGCAAGAGAGATATTAAATATCTAGAATTTTGATTATATGGACATTTCCACTTGAGGCAGTCAAAACATTTATAGCCATGGGGTGGAATGCTGTTATAGATTAAAAGCTGATTATGTCATATGAAAAACAAAGTACAAATAAATAGCCAGTTTTCAAAATGGAAAGAGTTTAGAATGGAGGTGTTCCAAGCCCCAGTACAGGCACAAAGATCATTTGGTATGCTAACAGAGATTTAAAAGCCATGATCACCGTCATGACAGTATTTACTAGCAAACCCACGGAGGCTGTCATAAGAACAAGTCTAAGAAATAACAATAAACACAACACTCTGGGTAAATAGTTGATGTGGTGAACCATGAAAGTTGCCAGTACACGAGAAAAGTTTAAAATTCTTAAGTATTAATCAACCACATTTAGAGTTTCAGGAAGAAAATAATCTAAAACACCAACAGGTACCTAAATAAAACAGTCAGCTCATTCTCTGTCAAAATCAGAAGGACAAGCATGATACTAATCTGCATGGGAGTGCGGGGATAAAGGGGAAGGAAAGTATGCAATACAGTAATGATCTTTTTTTTTTCCCTTAAATTAATTTCTTTTGATCCGAACACCTCCAGTGTACATTATGAGAATAAGAAAGGATCCTGAAAGATCATTATTGTGGGTTTATGAATACTCTCTGTGTCTAAACACTTTGCGGGTGGTTGGATTATGTATACATGCAGGAGTAGAGCAAAATGTTCTCTCCTCTGCAACACAGTTTAAAGGTATTACAGTTCTTTATCAGTTTTTAAAAGTGTATTTTATACATTTTACAACACTATACAAGGCTAAGACAAATGTTAAAATGAACCAGATTCCATGGGCTTATGATTATTTGGGAAAAAGTACAGGGAGGTAGAAAGAGATATAACCAAAGAATGACAAAACCATGTTTTCAAAATGAAAACTAAAATCCAAATACTGCTCCTTCTTGATCTCTGCTGCAACACAAGATAGGGGATAATTGTTTTCTGTAATGAATGTAAACATCTCTGAGCTCGAGATAACTTTGGTTACAAGGATGTTTTCAACAACACTGAAGGACAATACCACCTTAAAAATTAGCCAACAAATATACCCTAAGTATCAATCATCAATGTCACTAAGTATCAGATGTCACTCTCATAACAATATCTTAACAGGTTACACTGATACCATCCTATACCAAAAGACACCAAATCAAATGGAGGTATAACCAGCAGAGGAAAAGTAGCTATTTACTAACTGACAACAATCTTCTAAAAAATCAGACAAAATTAATAGTAAAATACTGGAAAAGATATTGAACTGTAGATAAATATTCTCATATCTTCTTGGCCAATTCTAAATTGAGAGATTTATGATTTTATATCAGAGAAACAAAGGGTTATAGTGTTTAAATGTCACTTATTAGTAGCATGGATAGGAGATGTTCTGAATTACTGAAATCTGACAAAGCTAGACACCTGCTTAGAATTTTTGTATCCATAGCCAATAAACATATTTCATCACTATGGTTGCAAAAACAAATACTGAATAGCAAAATGTGGTTAACTGAAATAAAATTATTGAGAAATAGAATGACACACTGTCTGAATCAGATTAGCCACCAAAATATTTGAGCAAAAGTGGATTAAACTGGATGAAATGATGGAGTTCACTGTCTTAACTGTTCTAGCAAGATACATTTTCTTCTAAATCTAAACTGCAGGACCTGGAAGTAATTCCTACTCCCTTGATCAGGGAATACAGTCCTGTCACATTCCAACTGCCACATCAGAGCAAGACCCTGTTATGAATCACCCCCCTACTGTAACTTCATTTCCATAGAAAGGAAACCTAGACATGTGGGTGAACCACATGTGACATGAACAAGTGAACCGCAGCTTTATGAAATTCATCTATTCTTCATACTTCTCTTTCATTCCTCTTCATTTTCTCTTAGTGAGGCCCTTAACATTTACAAAAAAATAACTCAGATGGTCAAGAATAATGTTACTGTACAATTGAAACCAACAAGCAGTAAGGCAACTTGTTTAGATGCTGCATGTTTGCACACACTGGAGTGTTGTTGAAATAATTTTTGTTTTGTAGATCTATTTTTTTTCATTGATGGAAGGGACACTGTGTAATAAATTTAACCTACTGACAATAAACTCTTGTTCCCTATTCACTGGTGGGCCACAGGTTGAAAACTACTGGAACAGAATCTTATTTTTGCATGTTACACTGTAATTTACAATTAACCTGAGGAGCATGTTGGACCTGCAGTACTTGACAGGAATTTCACCATTGACTGCAGTTTTATGGAGAGTCAGATGTTTTCTTTGGGGGACAAATAATTCAAGAGTCAAGGAAAGTTAAGTTTGAATAATATGTATGTTTTGAGTCTGATCCAAAGCACACTGATTGTCAGAGGGAGTATTTGCCCACATATTCCTCTCCTAGCAAAGATAACTTTTATAAGAACCAATCATTTTAATGACTTAGAATATAAATGGATATTATGAGGTCATAAAGGTATTTCCTTTCCCTCTCCTGCAAAACTATCGCTCTTGCATTGCACAGCACTACATATTTAGAACTAGACAGACTACTCACAGAAGTATGTTGCTATTCACTATAACCTACAATGGCAGAATTCAGTCTTATATGGGTAGTTATTATAATTATGTCTCCATATCATCTTTCTGTAAATATTTAGCTATGCAACACCACCAGAGGCAATATACCAGTTTACATGGATCATTGAGTTGTTCTGGCATGCGCATTCTTACACTATGTTCTTATTTACAATTATCAGTCAAGAAAACTATCACTAAGTTATGCATAATTTTTAATGGATGTTCTCTTCACATAATTTATCATGAGTCAGTTCCTCCGTATCTTTCATATAATTTAGCATATTGTTCTGAAATAAACTGTGAATAGCAATTTTCTGAATAACTGATTGTTATCCTGCTGATTTTATTCTAGCTGAGGGAACCCACACCTGGTCAAGCCTGACCAGTGCTTTTACAGGACAACATGCTACAAGCTGCTTTCATCAGGTAATCCCATACCATCACCTGTGACTGAGGCACTGCCCTACTGAAGTCACTGTTCGCTTAGACCATCCCTGGCTGAAGACATTCTTGGTTTGTCTATATATTGCCTCCATGTGGAGTCAGACTTCAGACAGCGCATCTGCCTGGGTCTCAGTGACTAGGAACTGATGCCAGGTTCCACTGAGTACAGATATTAGTTATATATATGGATGTAAAAATCAAACAGATATCCAAAGCAACTCACAGCTCCCTTTGTGCAGGTGTTTCATCACCCTCCAGTTTCAGCTAAGAGAGTAGAGGAAATGCCAGGCTAAACTACGCAGTGAAACATGCCTTTTGGGTGCTCCTAGAGTGCTGTCTTGACAAAGACACCTCTTTCCTCTCTCCATTTAGAAACATGATCTGCTCAGAATTTACTTGTCAGCTATACTGACCATGCATCTACCATAGCTAGGCCATCATTGTCAATGTCTTACTCGACATGTAATCAACACACCAAAAAACTTCAACCCTGGCCAGAATTCCTCTCCTCTGGCTCTGCACATGTGTGTGAGGGAACTTCTCCATCTGGCAGGAGTATTTTTTGCACAACGTGAGAGTCTCATAACCCTACAGCAGCACAGGAACATAGCAACTTCATTTTTCTTTAGTTTAGTGAGCTCTCTCATTGACCACATAGGCCTGTCAAGGCCACATGAGCTTCCTGACTGCAAGCATTTCCAACAGCCTCCCAGTATTGGATGTGCTGTTCAAAAGATTTCTCACTGAAGTAATTAATGAATGAACAGAATTTAAGTTTCAGCAGATCACATGAAAGGGAGAGTCTCTTTCAGAAAGTAGTTCATGACATGTTTTCCAAACTGATAATTTGATCCAGAGTCAACCTACCAACAGCTGAAGATCCAACTTAGTGCAGGCTGCCAGTGAGCATGGACACCTCATGTAATCTGTTTAGTAGCATCAAACCTGCTGCACAGGCCAAAAAGATTATAAAAGGATTCTGAAGCACTAAAGTGAATCCTGGTGCCCTCCTTTGAGACCATAATAGTTATACAATGTACTGTACATACATGCTTATATAATATAAATAGATAAGTTCGTACCTTCTCTTGTAAATAGAATCTCTGCACATTAATGTAAAGGGTAATTAAAATTCCCTCAGACACTTCAAATGAAAGGAAAAGAAAATAGTAGTAAACCAGGTTATTTTATTAACCTCAGATAGATCCCAGTGTTCCAAGATAAACAAAACAGGTAGCTTTAATGGAAGTATAGTTTTAATGGAAGTAATTCAGAGGAGGATATAAAAGAAATTGTGCTATACTATTGTTCAGAATATGACATCTCCCTTCAAGGATTTATTTGCTTTTCAATAACAAAGGGTTGATAATTGAAACAAAATGCAATTTAGTGCATCATCACTGGTAAAATGTATCCTTTGAGGATCCTTTCCAAGTGGCATAGTTTGAAATGGAGAACTTTATTCTTCCTAAAAAACTCTAATACTTCCCTGTATTTGTTCATTACAAATCAGAAAGAGCTTTAAACCATTATCAGCAACAAATCTAAGAGGTCAAAACTTAATTTTAATGTTAATCAAGATATCAAAATATCAATGGTTGTTTCCATATCACAGGAGATGCAAAAGCAACATCAAGACTTGGGTAGCATTCCATTCACAGTAATCTGTGTAATTATGTTATATATTAGTAGGTTAGTTTTAAGTTGGAAAGTGCAAATAATCAAAGCCTCAGAGAATTAGGAATCTTATGTAATTTCAAAGGCAGTCCCCAGCTGAAACAAGAAATATTAATTATATTGACATATGTCATTTGTAGGAACTGCTAAACAACATAACTTCTTATTTTATGCATATCTATATACACATGAAAGTTCAATATGCTTTTTATGTGTGGTCATGTCTTCTTCGTTCAGTGACTTATGACCTCAGCCAAAGCAGGTTTTCGCATCATCACACTTTTACCCACTGTGGGTTTATCACCAAATAAGCAATAATAAAAAGTATGATAAGATTGTCCAATGAGACTTCTAGGAGCATATAAATACACTGTCTTGATTCATGAAAGAATAATTTAATTATCTAAGCATATATTTTATTATTATTCACATTAAAAGTATACTTAGGGACTCTAACAAGAACAAGGCCTCATTATGCTAAAAACTCTATGTACAAAATCAGAAAGTGACCCTAAGTTAAACTGAATAAAGTTTATATCCTCAGTCATGCAAACAGAGCTCACTACAGGATGAAAATGTTCATTACTTTTCATCTTTATAATGTCTTTAAAAAATTTTCTCTAAATGCAAGGTGCTGCCAGATCACAGTGCACCACTGAGATGTAAAAAAAAAAAAAAAGAAAAAGAAAAAAACACCCAACCAAAACCCAACCTTTATTCAAGTATAAAAACTCCTAAAATATTATTTTAATTTGGAAATCATTAAATACAGAAAGTTATTATTGAACAACTGTACTGAAGTCCAGGTTAGAATGTAGAGTTAATCAACTAAAGATTTCAGAGGAAATTTCATGGAAGCCTGTGCTTAGTTTAAAGTATATGGAACCTACTGAAGCCAACAAAATTACTTTTCAAAAAAGATGTTATATGTGCGCTTAGGTGTTTTTCTGGATCTGTGCCTAAATCAGGAGCTTCTCCTTCAGAAATTATTTTTTCAAAATATATTGTATTTATGTATATTTTTATTTAGATTAGTACTCATATTGTTTGTTTGTTTGTTTGTTCGTTCGTTTGTTTGTGTTTGTTTGTTTGTTTGAAATCAATCTCTCCACAAAATGTCAGCCTTCACTGATAAACCCACCAAACACTAAAGAGAAGAAATAAGACAGAGCAAAGTGAGAAGACTTTGGAGCTTCTTCAGAAAGGACATAAATGGAGGAGGGGTCAGGGACCGACAAATTGAAGTTGAGGGTGGTAACAGTTTCAGCAATGCATGTGTGTCCAGTTAATAATTCCATTTCATTTTATGGACACCAAGCTTGTAAAAGGCAATGTGAATTAGACCCTCCATTTGTTCATAAATGGCTGGAGTGTAGGAAATAGCCCAGAAAGTATGGAAAAAGCAATCAAAGGACCATTAGCAGTGAATGGCACTCTCCTGCCTAAAAAAGGGGGAACTGCCAATGGGGGAGTCTGCCAGTCTTGGCCACTGACTGAGCTGTGGCTTCAAGAAAATGTGTTTTAAGGACAAAGCAGGATGGGAGTGACAAACTCTTTGTTTAAACTCCTTGTTTGCCCATCTATGTGGAAGACCTGTGGTTTCCTGCAACTACAAGGGAAAGAGGCAAAGTGAGTGAAGACAATCCTTGGCAGCATGAGAAGAAGAAATAGAAAATAAGGATTAATTCACCTCAGCATACACCAATGGTTAGACAAATTCTGCTGTCTTGTGCACATGTCTAAAAAATATGTTGAATAACAGTTTTAGCTAAAAAACAAGGGGGAAAAAAACCCAAACACATAAGAAATATCCCAAAACCCACAAAAGGAAATTGAGGGTTGGAGAAGATGCCTTACAAAGAGAAAGTGAGAAGCTCTCTCTACTATTTTCCAAACAGGAAGATAACTTGCAATGTATTAGTATGCGAAGAAAATACTAAATGCACTGAAAAGCTTTTTAATCTAGTGAGGAAAGATCTAATTAAAACCAGTAGCTGTGCATTGAAACCAGACATTGAAACAGAGGCAGGGAAGCATCTCAGCACTGAGACGATTGCATAACAGAGGTGACGCATTCTCTGTCTGTTAATGACATCAGACCAAGACTGGATTTCATTGTGCACTCAAAATGATGTAAAGGTGTACATAAATTACAGTTGATGAAATATGGTATAAAACCCAAAAATCTTCTGACCCTACAGTCTATGATTTCAAATATAAAATCATCTTACTGAAAAGAAACCCTGAGTTTCTGCTTTATGTAAACTGACACATTCCACCACTGTTGGAATTATTTTTTTAAATTAAATTAAAGAATGCATGTTGTGCATTCAAAAAATCATACAGTTTTTTTGATCTTTTATTTGTGTCTAGTATTAGAGAACAAGAACAAGGAAAGTTATGTAATTTCTCTAGGACACATAACTGAGCCTTTCCCTGCTCAGTTGTACCTGGATGCTGTATATCTCAGCTTCCTCAGATTATGTCAACCTCTCAACCAAATTCCATTACCATGCAGTAATGAATGAACAGGTTTTTAGCCTGTAGTATGAGATCACAGTTTTCTCCTAACTTTAAAATTGCTATAAATTACCCACGAGCACCAAGACTGTTTGTTTTTCAGTAGATGTGTTCATCCTTAAAGAATGTCTAAGAGCTATAAATAACACTTAACCACTTCATGATTGAACTGGTGGAATGAAAGCCAGAAGTCAAAAGCCAAATGCTTTAGCTATACACCATAAGCATTTCTTTAAAGAAAATAAACTTCACGTACTTTAAAACTTAAGGCACACAGGCTCAAAGACATACCACTAAAAATCTAGCGTGAGGACAACCTCTTTTGGTATATCAGAAGTTTTTGAAAAATGCAGACCAAATTCCACAATGTTCAAATGGGTGAAAGTGTATTGATTTTCACAGATATTTATCTTTTTGTACCAGCAGAGAGGCTAGCCATAGGGTATCACAAGGCTCTTGAGTTGAATACATCTCAGGACATCTCTTTGGCCTTTGCTGTCCCACCAGAAGACATGAGCATCCCCAGTGTGCCCAGAGCTCACTGCACTAGCAGCCTATTATAATAGTTATTGAACAGCTTTCAGTCAATAGCTGAGACTGGCAATCACTTATCTCACTTGTTTAAGATCAAAGAGGCTGATTTTGACTGAGAAGGGTGAGACGGCTCCCACTTTAGTGGTTTAGCTGGCCTTGTCAGAGAGATAGTGACTTCTTACAGGATGATGTTAAATCCCAACAAATGCAATGAACCGAGAGAAGTCATGCTCATAAAGTCAGAGTTTCGGGACACAGATAAAACAAACCCAAATAAGATTATAAGACTAGGTGCTTTCATGATGTTGTATCTAGGAGGTATATATTGGCAATTTAAAGATTCTGAGGTTCCGGGTTAGTACCTTATTCTCATTTATCTCTGAATTACAGGAGTGCTGAGAGGCCAGATTTAGCATGATTTTGTTGATTAGGCACTCTACCAACACCCAGCAAGCAAACAGTCCCTGCACTGAAGAGTTTACATTCTGAATTAAAACAGGAACAGAATGGAAGCAGCCAGGAAAACCAGGCAGGGGAGGATAGAAGTTATTTACATGAATCAGCTCTGGAAGGAGTTAGCCAATACATAAAAGCAGAAATATTTCATACTCCCTGAAAGTACCAGATAGTGCCAGGTCCAAACCAAAGCAGTAAATACATTTGTTCAGCACTTTGAAATCTAAACATGAGATTTAGATCTAGGCTATGGGGTGTTGGTTTTTTGTTTTTTTTTTCTTCAGAATAAACCTGAGTCAGTATCCAAAACCAATATAAAATATCCATCACTACAATCCTTTAGAAAAACCCAACCACCACCACTCCCCCCCAAAAAATCTGTTTTGTGAAGACAGACAAAAGCAGGATGTTCTTACCTTTAAAAGTAATGGGAAAATACAGTTTACTGCTATCTAACTGCATTACAAACAGGTGATGTCCCATAGATCACCCTTCTCAGTTGCACCACACTGTGTGCACAGCACACTGCTGAAGAATGGTTATCCCTCCAGCACAGGTCTGAGATGGTACATAAAGGTTACTGCTGGTGAGATACTTTCCTTGGCTAGGTGAACATAGGATGATGTTAAATTTTATTGTTTCTTTGGCCTTGTACTCAATCTGTTACGTAGAATAACTTTAACTGATCAATAAATGTACATTTTTGTTAACTAATTTTCCATTTCTTTTAGGGGGATTGCATACATATAATTATTTCCCCGAAAAAAAAGCTCTTTGTGAAAAGAGGTGTTGCAGTGTCACAGATCCTACATTCACAGCTTGTACAGAAGACAGAAGTCATAACCTAGAAAATGTTTTCATTCAGCCATTTCTTACAGTACTAGGAGACTCAGAAAGTATAAATTAAAACTGATAAATTTTGAGAAAGCATTTTTAATTGCTGAGCAGAGGGTTTTTTTCTGTTGCTTTAAAAAATCTATTTTTTTCTGAAAACTTTGATCAGCTAGACAATTTTTCTTATAAACAGAAAACAACATTAACTACACTATGGTGACCATTCGGTCATAATTCAAACATTCCACACACCTCCCATACAATGTACCTGCATTATCTTTTCACATAGCTTGTGTGAAGTTTTACATATACATACACAAACCGAGAGCACACATATAAAACAAAATTTACAGAGGCTGCAGTTTTTCATGGAAATATACCATGTACCAAGATAAGCTAAGAGTTCTGGTTTCTTGTAAAAATGTTGGAAACAACTTTTTTGCCTGACCATCATGGAAAAAAATCTAACTGAGGTGTTGCAGTTTGAATTTTGTTGTATTTCTTTTTTTGGCTTTCTGAAGTGAGGGAACAGGTTTAAATAAACATTTTGATTTGGGTTCTGCAAGGTCTTAGAAAGGGGTAGTGTATGAACACTGACGTATTTGGACTTTACGTAAAGATACTTTGCCATTTTTGAAGCCAGATCTAACCTTTGTATCAACAAATCATACACAAAAACTTCAGTCTGAGCCTCAAGGTATGAAAACATATACTTAAAGAGATCCTTTGTATTTGGTTTTAAAAATACACTCATTTACAAGCAGATTTTGAATGTCTGCCACCAACTAAGAAAATAACCTTTTAATTTATTTTTAATTTTCTTAAAGATGGGTCTCTTTTAGCAATCTATAATAATCATATAGTATATAAAATAACTTAAAATCACATATATTACAGGGTCTGTCTAAAATCCACAAAAGCATTTACAGTTAAGCATGGACTTAATATCCTTTTGAAGGGCTTCATGGCATTTATACTGTATTTTACATGAAAATAAATTTTACAGGTCATACAAACAAGTTAAGCAAATTAATAGGATGTAATTTAGATATCCAGTGATTTCAGTCACATGAGTTTAATTCAAACTGATATTGTTTGATGCATATCTTATTACAGGCACTTCTGAAGACGAATGTTTGCTGCTTTAAGTCTCTGTTAAAGTAACAGTCCATGGAAACTGAAGGAGGTCAGGTGCTCCAAAATTATCACCAATTTTTCTGTATCATAGTGTTTAGCTTACACCCTTATGATGATAAAAGGGCAATCTTTACATTCCTTCTATTGGTGCATCATCCCGTGTCTGTATGTGGTCTTCATTTATGGTCTTACCGTCCCGCCCCATCCGACCCCCCCCACCCCCCTCCCTTCTTCATGGTCACTTCAAAGCCTATTGCCCCTTTCTTTGTGTGAGACCTAAGGACTATAACTCTGAGTGGCTGTTGTACTTAGCAGGGGAAGATGTGACCATCTTTCTTGCTCTACACAGAAATCTGGATCATTTCATCAAAATGGGTAAACAACTATTCATGAAGTAAAAAAAAAAAAAAAAAAGGACAAGTTATAAATCAAGCCCTGTCTTCTGCTTATGAAAGAACATCTTTATTTCAGTATTGGTAAATCTTCTATTCACAGGAAACAAAAATATCTGCAGAAAATCGTAATGAAAATTAAAAGGTTCTACAACATTCATATTTACCCTGTGTGGGTTTGGTTTTTTTTTTTTTTTCCACCTACTGAATGATGAAATACACATCTGTGGGCAGTGGCAGCACCACGTAACAGAAGCCACCTCCTTTCACCTGCTCTCAGAGCAGAGGTTCTCAAAAAATGAGAGCCTAAATGATAATAAAATCCACAAATTCCACTTTGTCTATAACATGACACTTGCCAAGTGTGGCTGTGCACATTTACAACTTAAAACTGATGTGTAGTAATTGCCTTTTGAAAATCCCAAAGACATTTTTACTTTTCTTTTTTTTTTGTACTGGGGAGAACTCCTGCTTCTGCAAACATATTTTGGGAATGTGAGCAACCTTTCAAGATCAACATAAGTAGGCATGGAAACAGATCAGCACCAATTCTAATGCAAAAGTGTATCCTTAATCTTCAGGTTTTATTTTTTTTCAGATTTTCATACATCCTTATTATAACACTTGCATTAATTCCTATGTATAAAAATGGGAACCCTGGTCCTATATGCAAGATTTATCACTGTAAACAGCTTATGCAACTCTGCATTGCTGTCAGACTTTTTTTTGTCTGATTGTACAAGTATGTTGCTACATGCAACCACAAATATTTGAGCTTTCAGAGTAAATATTTTCTTATTAATGAACATTTTCAGAACTCAAAAGTAGCAGCCCAACAAAAAACTAATGAACTCCAGAAAAGCAGGTATCCCAAAAATGATGACTCAATATGACAAAGGTTGATGAACAAAGTAATATTAGCAACAAAACATCTAAATTCTGCCTCTGATATCACTGGATTTCAGAGAAACACATGAAAACAGCAAAGCCTCAGTGTCTGGCTGCATGAACAGCCTCTAACATATTTACATCAGCTTTTTCTCACCTGTGCAGCACAGTGCTTCACTTGGAAAAGCTGGGTTTGAAAAAAAAGCTGGCTGAAATGCAAGAATAATCACATACAATTCAAGAAATACCCCTATAGTTGGAAACATATGTATGTTAATATTCCCTTTGTCTAGAATCAGATGTGGTTTCACGGCTTCAATTCTGGATTGCATTGCTCTCTGGAAAAAATGGATGATTTCATTATTCCTAGATTTATATAGCTTCTATCTCTTCAAGGGAGTGCTGGCAGCAATGTGGCGAGTCTGCATTTGAAACTCTTGTCATCGACTATCAGTTATTCTAAAATTTATTAGATGGTTTTTGGTGGATACTGATCCAAAACCTAGAAAAGTCTATGGAAAAAAAATCCCATTCAATTTAATAAGGTTCTTTTGATTGGGCTCTAGCATAGGATATTCTGTAATAAGAAATGGGCAAAAACTCCACACTTACTGAAAAGGAAGCTGGAATCTTCAAGTCTGTCTACCTCCCTTGGCTAGAGAGGGCTTTATCACTGGGTTACGTATGGTGAAATCACCTTCTGAGAGGAAATGGAATACAACCTAATGAAAAGGAGACACACATCTGCATTTATAGAAACTGTCACTGAGTGCAAAACACTCATATTTCTGCTGAAAAAAATAATATTTGCATGTTGTCGTTGAACAAAGTGGACTAGATTCTGCAAACTGGTGATCTGAAACAGGAATTGTGTGGAATCTGGGATTTCACTGGGGGGAGCAAGATATCGCTATGAATGAATGAAACAGATTAGTAGATCACTATGCAGTTGGAAAGGTGTTTTGGGTGGTAAATTGTCCATGCTAACTGGGGAACTTTTACAAAGGCAAGGAGAATAAAGCAGAGGAAAGAGAGAGATTTTACAGTTGCAAAAAACCAAAAGCTTTACTATTGTAAGATGAAAACGTTTTTTTTTTTCTTTTTTTTTTAAGGATTAATAAAATGCTTTCCAAATCAATGGAAAAGAATTTGTAATGATCTCTCCATCCATGGAAGCTGGAAAGTTTTAAAGTTATGCTAGGCCAAATAAGTGATTTCATGAAAACTGAAAGCATGGAAATATATACAATTTTGTCTAAGTGCTACAGATGAATATAAAATATAGAAAATTCATGTCATTATTAAAACAAAATATTTTAGTGAGCCTTACTGTGCTGAAAAAATTGTCTCAGTTTTTTAAATAGACCGTCTTTTCCAGCAGAAAGTCTTTTCCACCAAGGACTTGACTGACCAAAATTTTCCTGAGACAACTAACCCTGAGGAAAAATTTATTGAGAAAAAAAGCCTGACTTCTCTAAGGAAAAGTGATGTTTCACAGTAAAACCTGAACACATCAGATCAGATTTGTTACTTAGGAAATGCCATTAAAATGCCTCAAAGACAGTCTAGACAGGGTTTCTGATGCCCCGTTGGCCTAGGGGTTGGTATTCCCCAGCAGAAGAAATTTTCATTCAAGCTGAATCCTTAGACAACATTTCCTAAAAAGGTTGACTTACAAGAAACTGTGATACAGTCATTTAAAAGAATCATGAGAAACCCTCATTACTTGAATAGTTAGAACATAGCAGTATGCACACAAGGACTGTATTTACTAAACAAATTTGCGTTTTCACTGAGCGGAAAAGCTAAAATACTTTAGAAGACATTTTCATTCACAGTCTTAGATTGGGTCAAACTTGTAGCTCCCAAGCAAAACTTCCATTGATTTCAACACATTAGGAGACGAGGAGTGGCCAGATTCTCTGCCCTTCTGAGCTGCGTACAAAAGTCTTCATACAGCCAACAAGTGCCGCCTAACCTAAAAGATCAAGGGAAGGCTTCTCTCTGGGAATGGTTCATAGTTTAGCTGTGGCTTTCCGGCCCCGTGGCAAGCTCAGGTTTACTATTCAGCTATTCCAGAAATTCTATTTACATTGTAAAGCCAGTGAAGGTGAGACCTAAGCATGCACCACCACACCCTGAGGCCTCCCTTCCCTTCTTTCCTTTTTTTTTTCTCCTTCTTTGCTTCTTTCGTTCTCCCTCTTTCTCTCTCTCCTTTTCAGAGCAGCAATACAGGTATGTGAGGAGCCATGTATGTTCTCTAAGGAGGACAATGAGGAAACCAGTACTGTAGGACACACTGCACAATGCAAACTCCTCACAGTAGAGGTGGAGAAGTTACTCAATTTCCTTTTAGAGTAAGGAACTGGGATAACCCAGAAGCACTTGAATTGGACTAGCTACAGAGGTCCCTTTCTAGCTGAATCATGTTGACCATGAAGGTGAGCCAGGATTGAAGGTGAAAAAATAAAATAAAAAATCAAGAGCCACAGTTTAGCAATGTGTACCCTAGAGTTTCAAGTGCAAAGGTACTCTACTGTAATAAAAACTTTGGAGTTTTACAATAACTGCATCTCAGCTAGTTAGTAGAGACCCTATCACGAGTTTCTATAGAATGGAACATGATTCATCTCACTTGAGTAACTGTTTAAAACAGGTCAGGTGAATCCTCTAAAAGTCCCTGTTTCGCTTTACTGACAATAAAGGGAGCTCAGTGTGACTATCTCCGACGTGAACATGTCTTGCGCTGGCAACACCTTGCTTGGGGCCAGCAATGCGAAGAGCTTTCTGCTGCATTTTGTATCACACTTCTATTGAACTCATACCTGAGGAAAACACAGGTTGGCTGTTTGGTACTTATACAAACCTCAGACACCCATTATTTTTATGTTTTGACAGGTAACACTGCTACTTGTTTATTCCACAAGAATCACGAGGAGATAAGCATTGCACAATTTACCTGAAAAGTTAACATGGTGATTTTTGAGCATTGTGCAGGCCATATAAAGATTAAAAATAGTAAATACAGTAAATATAATAGGTATATTAAGATAATTAAAATAAGTAAAAAATAAACAGAAATCTAATAAAAATAGGAAATAGAGATAAACATTCCTAAATAAATGTTACTTGAAAGATGGGTTTATATGATCATATGTAGTAATAGTAGTGGTCATTGAATAGTGACTGTATACTTTTGCAATTTATAACTTTAGTGTTAAACTTGTGCAACAACTAACCTTTTTCTTGTATTATATCAGTTAAACAGTTGAATCTCTGTCTTAATGGCTGATAACTACACCTACTGAAGTCAACATAAATGAACTGCAGTGGCTCCTTAATTGGAAACATTAATGTTTTGAGATTGCTTAATATATTCTTTATGTTTTAATCTGAATTTGGGAGTAACTTATGATCTACAGGTCAGAGTACGCCAATCTTGTAAGAGTTGAGTATCTCTAATGAACTGGATAGTGTCTAGTTTTAGTGTTGTATTTCCAATGAGCCAAATTCTCAATTTACTACAATGCTCTATTAAGGGGCAAATACCTAAATACAGATGAATGCAATTTTCACTATGTACAGTGGGTTTTTATAAGACAGAATTAAAAAGCTGTACTGCTGATCACAGTTACACTGTATTTAGTAACTTCAGAGGTACTTAAAGAGGTGATAAAACAGTTTAAAGAGTGACTAAATTAATACCTTTCAATACAGGAAAGTCTTTGCATCTATTCTGAGTATAGGGTTAGTCCCTTTCACTACTGTTTTGCACAGTAAAATCACAGGTCATCTGAATTACTGGTGCACGATGTTACAAGTTCTCATAAAATCTACCAGGTATCTCAAGGCAATTATCTGGCAATTATCCTGCTACTGGTCAAAAAAATCCCCAAAAGGCACCATCTTTTTTAGTCAATCTTATTGGAACTTCTCTTATGCCCTGATACAGCAGTTTGTTTTATATATATATAATATTAAAAAAAAAAAAACCACCAAAAAAAAAATAATGCTTAAATATAGTTTGAGACTTTACCATTTGAGTGTAATGCAACTCACCTGCATGTTTAGAAAAGTGAGCCAGTGATGGCAACATGCAGTAGTGTCCTGTAATGGTGCTTCCACATCCTGCAGTGGGTTGTATTTTCAGCTTGAAGGTGAGAAATTTCTACATGAATGAACAAGGATTTAATTCTATCAGTAACACCTTGCTCCTCAGGGTGACAACAGATTTGGAAAGTTAGGTGTCATCATTTGGAGAATACACAATTAGAAGCACGGAAAAAATAAGGCTATTACAGTGTTTGAAGGCAGTTATCACCATTACAAGACATTCGTCCTTCCACAGGGAAATATTTCAGTAACTACATTTCTGTCCAGTTTAAATCTATCTCATAACAGTAACTTAACTGTTGATTAAAATGAGAACATAACACACTTCCTCCCTCAAGAGAACAAAATCTTGATTTTACAGAAACTTTTCTGATCAGGAGAAAATCTTTCACTTTTCTGTGCCACCCCTCACCTGTGTGCCCTAAGGGCGGCTTCCTGCCCTTAGTTTTCCAAGCCTTGTCAAGCTTGCCAACTGTAAATCCAAACCCATCCTGTTCCCTAACAATTTACAGTAAATCTTGGCATAACATGACCTTTTCCCAGTCACACTTGATGACAAACACAGTATTATTTACACCCTGATCATTTCAGACCGTGTTTCTTCAGACAGAGACCATTTTCCTCCATAACTGATTATTTCACTGCATGAAGCCACAGTGATGTCAATCATTTGCAAAGCAAGGGATATGGACAGGCCAGAGCATTCCAAGTCTTCTCCCAGTAAAAAGCTGAGTTTCTTCTCATTTCTGGTTGAAGAAGATCCATTGTATGGAACACAGCACCACAGAAGTGCAATAATTTGTGCTACAAACTGACAGAAACAAACGCCTAAAAAGAAAAAAAGAGTATCACTACCAATTTATGAAAGCAGAGCTGAAATTCTCTCATATGGTTATGACTTCTGGTTTTGGCAATCGTCCTGTTAGTGGTTAATAAAAAGCAGTTCTTTTTTTTGGCAGTCCCATTTAGTGCTCTGTTTATGCCCTGATATGATAGTTCATAGTGTATTTATTAACAACATATATTTTGGACTTTGGAGTTGTCAGCTTCCTCAGTGTTCCACCTTTTTGCAGAGAAGGCACACAGACCTTTAGCAGACATGAACAGAAGCAAGACTTGAGGGCTTTAGTGGCTGCACATATTTCTAACAGTTTTGTACTCTGAAGGTTTAAATCTTGTCTGGGGCCTCCTTTTTGCATTTAAATAATCCCTGTGCTCACACATTTCACCCTGAGTTCAGAACACAACAACCCACAAAGAGAAAAAATGGATGCAATAATTGTTAACGGGACACAATTTTCAATGAAAACAGCCAGGCATATTCCATGTTCTCATTCATTTATCACTCAAGAAGCTGATATTCAAAGGGTGAGCAAGCAGTGCCCAGTGAAGATACATGACAGGCGTGCACACACACATGTGACTTCATACCTCATCTTCAGATAAACACACTGCACACAGCCTGTGACCATCTGTTAGGACTCGGTATTCGCTGGCATTTTTAAGGTTTTAAGGCAGGGTTTGTAATAGCCAGAAAAAGTGATTAACATGTTCACTGTGCTCTGTTTCTTTATCTGAGGAAGGTAAAAATTCCTTGAAAAGATGTAATCCATCATTGTCAAGGAAAATATGCTGTGAGAGGGTATTGGTAAGCAATGTCCCTTTGCTTGGCATCTCTTTGCTTTTATGGGTTTGCTTTGGCAAGGGAGGATGGCACTCAAGGAACTTTAAACCCTTTTAAAAAAAATGTTGTTTTTAGAATAAACAGAGCTGGATGCAGGTCTTGCCTAGAGGAGCTTATACTGCTCCATGCATGTTTAACGTTGCATGTTTACAAACTATAAAGCAGTGTGGGAGCATGACTAAATGGTACTACCCTATGTTACTAATAAAGAAATAACCCCACAAAGATTACTGAGTAAAAAGCTAACAAAAACTGTTTAACAATCTACTTTTTTACACAAGGAAGTGCACAATGATCAAAAAAAGCTGAAATATTAGTGAAGGATGACGGAAAGATGAACCAGCTGATACAGGCTGCATTAGCTTTGAAAGCCACAGTGCATTGGGGCAGCAATCTGGCCAGGTCAGGTGAGAGGAAGGCTTACATTTCCTCACGGAAGCTTCAGTTTAACTTTTTTGACCTCAGGCCCATGTAAGCAGCCCTGCACAGTGCAAGGCTGTGCTGTATAGATAACCTGGCTCCCCCTGGCAATAGGTAAAGGGTCTCTATGCTGGTTCCCTTGCAGCATCACCCTGCGCTGCCACAATAATTGCAGGTGGAGACTGGCACATGAGAAAGCCCGGCTTTTTGAAGTTGAGTGGTGCCGTGCATATATCAGGAATGCTGTTAGCGCATGGCATGTGAGATGGAAGCAGGGCGAAAGAGCTTTTTCAGTGCATTTCAGCCCTGACAGAAACAGCAGCTCTTAGTTGGGTCCCAGGCCACTGAGGAAGCAGAAAAAATGTGTGCAAGCTGCCTCCCAGCATGGAAGCATATTCACTTTTGACCAAAGAACCACTTCAGTTTTCCATAAATGATAAATGAGTCACCCCCTGCACATCCTAGTTTTGTTTGCAATATGTAAATTTATTGCCAGGCTAAAAAAGAAATTAACTCTTTTCAATCAGTGTAATTTCTAGGTGGCAAATGTCTTGTCACTGTTTAACGGGGCTTCCTTCCCCTCTTCTCTCACTGCTGTCTTTACGGACTCTGCCCAAAGATCTTAATAAATGGAAAAGAAGAGAAAACTGTTGCATAAGTGTCACTAGTAGGATACAGGCCATTTCAGAGTAGCTCAGTGACTGACCCCAGGCTGGGAACCACCACTCCCAAGACCAGTGTCCCCTGCCACCTCTGCTCTCAAGTGGAAAGCCACTACTTAGGGACACATTTGACAAGTGGGATGTACATTTATGGGATTTGTAGAGCAGGATTTTTATTATAATTCTTGCTTTAATATCCAGATCTGTATTTTGTTATAAACAAATAAGCTCTATTGGAAGGCATGCCTCTAGGATCTGCATCAGGAATCTCACCTGCAGTGAAGCTGAAGCTCTGTGAGGCAACGGCTGACTTTTTTAGGGGAGCTATTCTTCACCTTAAATCCTATTTACATTTTTCTTGACACTGGTTTTGATGAGTATTAGCCACGACCAAGTAGAAAAAAGCCTGCCTTAAGAATTCTCTTTTGGGTCTGTTTTGCTATTTATAGTTTTCATATCTTGATGGAGAATCCTAGAAGTAGGCTGTCTCTCCCAGATCCATCTTTACTGTGGGAAAGGTGGAGGAAATTTGCTACAGAAGCTACTTTGTTTATGAAGTTAATGGTAGCTTATTTTGAAGGATTGGCATAAGGAAGTCACGAATGTAAACTGATTAATCTCATTTTAATTGAAGGGAAGAAAGAGGACATAGGTTTACTTGATTAAAGGGAGACAATCCAGTAGACTCTCATCAGAAAGTCCAGTAATAGCTGGGGGATACTTAAAATAATATAGGCTCCTATGCTTTTGAAAGAAGAAAGAACACATGCAATGAGCAAATCAGGCCATAATCTTTAGTTTCATGATATCAGTGCTGCAGATTCAAACGCTATTTAAATAAATTTACATTTATTTTAAAATGAAGTAAGCTAATCACCAATCCCTGCTGAAAATGGCATTTTGAATGATATTATATGGATTACTTTTAAATCTGAAAACATGCAGACATTGTTTTGTTCGCTCTGCAAATGTTCATGAATGACTGCCCAAAGGGGTTAATGCACAAAGACTGGGATCAAAGATGAGAAGCGTCAGATAAAGCGTGAATTTAAGGCATTTTGTTGATTGTCCCACAGCTGAACAGCTTTGGCTATCATCTTTCCTTCTTGTTCTGTTACTTTCCAGCTTGGTGAGTTGGTCTGTAAGTTCACTCTAAGAAAAGACACTTTTCAACAGGACATCATTAATTTAAACTTTCCTGATAACTCCTGTGTAGTTTCCACGTAATTCTGAGAATCTCTGTTCTGCAATGTACTGCTCTTTTCCAGCTCAGTTACACTGAGCTGAGATTGGACTAATGATATTGCTTTGGGGTTTGTTTGATTATTTGGTTGGTTTCCCCCCCCAAATGAGCATTTGTATGAAAATTACATATTTTAATGCTTTATTCTGAGAAGTGATTGAATTATTCAGAATGAAGGGATCTAGTGTCACTAATGAACACCTGAAGTCACTCTGGTGTTCAGATACCTGAATGCCACCCACGTTGTCATGGAGAACCTAGCTGCTAACCTTATGGCCATGAAACCAATATAAGCAGTCTTAAAGAATGGACAGTTTTATGAGTAAGATAAAACAAGGAAATAAGTGGGTTTAGAATCTCAAAGCCAAACATCGAAAAAAATGCTTCAATTGCCTGCCATTGAGAAAATTAGAGCTACTACTGACACGCTAAATTTAACTAATGTGACTAGGCTTCCTATTGAGCAGTTTAAGAAAGTCAGCGAAAACATTTCCTATTGTATCTACACCTGCATGTTATACAAAAAAGTACAGCTGACCCACTATATTCCTTCACATCTGTGCAAACTACCTCAGTAGAGAGAAGCAGCAGCCCCATTGTATATAATAAGGCTATGGAACCAGTTGTTCCAATTAACTAGCCCAATTTCAGGTGGCCTGGTAAGACAGAATTTACCAAATCAGATGGGAAGTTTTAAACACACGTTATCCATATTACTTATAAACTGACCTGGAAAGCTTGCAGCCATAACATCCTTTTTCAAGAAACAGTTGTATATCCTATAAAGAAAGGACCATTCTGTAGCTGTAAAAAAAGAGGTTTGTTTTTTTTAAAAAAAGAGCTGCAAAGAAAAGAGGATTAAAAAGGTAAAAGAAAGCCCAAGAAAATAACCCTTCTGCATGCAGCTGCTTGCCTGGGTGTTGTGATCTGCAGCTCCTTCAGAGGATTTGCTCTCAGAGGCAGGCCTGTATTACTGGCCAAATATTCACTTCCAGAGGATGTTATTTCTTCTGAAATAAATAAGTATATACATTGGCAACATATGAAATTCAATTAAAACCTTAAAATGTGTATTATTCCAGTAAGTTTTACTGAGATGCAAATATTAATTTGCACTTTCTTCTTGACGCATTCTTGACAGCACAATCTTCAGTGTCCATGGCTAGGTTCAGGGCAAAGATCACTTGCTAGAAGATAGCTATCCCTTATCCAAACCTACATGATTACTTCTTTATCCCTAGTCCCTCAGCTGCAATTAGAGAAGCAGGAACTTTATACCATAGTGGTTGAACTATACCACTAACCTTTTAATTGAAAGTAAATGATAGAGAGGTAGCAAATGAGCAAGAAAAACTGGAAAACACAGCTTCCTTATGTCCCTACACATTACCTATCAATCCACACCTCATCAGTAAATATAGCGGTATTGACTAGGGTGTACCTAATCTTTTCCATTGAAACAGAATACTGAACCATTGAAGACTGGTTTGAAAGCCTGACCCACACCCTAGTGCCAAAACTTTTTTCACTGAAAGAGTAAAGGAGGTTGACAAATGTCACAGAAAGGCTCTTGAGTGCTCTTGAGTGGTAGGCAGAACCTCAGGCAGCCAGAAAGCACTGTCACTCGTCAGTGTCATTCCCCGTCTTACACCACCTGAGCATCCAAGTCTGGCAGGCAGCTCTTGGCTAACACCCTGCCAGCAGGATGCTGCTCTTCACAAGCAGCAGCACAGGGTGCTCCCAGGGCAGCGGGTCTCTGCCAGAGGCCAAGGTAGCCACCTCCGCTCCACGTCTTTCCATGAAGCGCTTCTGAAAATATATGTGAGGTCAGGATGCTGCACTGCATGCTTTGAATGCTAATGGCACTTCCCAGGGGAGGTTTAGTTTATCAAGCCCAGCAATGGCAGAGCAGCCTCCCTGCTATCTGGTTTACAATCAGCCTGTCAGTTGCGGAGAGAAAGCGATATGATGGATACATTGCATCCTGGAGACGTGTTGCTCCCGCCTCAGGGAATGGGGCACCTGACCCAACAGAGTTATGGACCAGTCCCAGCTTTTGTTTGCCATGCCTGCTCTTCACCTGGAAGAAAGCGTGCACATCAGCCACAGGTTGTCAGCTCTATAAAATTTACATTTATAGATATACAGTTTTGGGGCTTTTGAGTGTTTTTGGTGGTTTTTTTTTTTTTAATAAATATTAAGTTTACCTCAGAAATAATCAGATTACTTCCTATGAGACAGATTTACTCTCTTTTTTCTAAGGTGGATCTTCATGTGTATATACATATATATTTATATTAAACTGCATTTAGTCCCTACTACTTATACTAAACAACAAAGTATTATTTAAAGCGGACTATAGACTGTGTCAGTTTTTAGTAATCCCCAGGTTTCATGGCATAATTAAAAATGTTTAATTAATTTAACATTGGAAAGTTGTTCAGAGCTATTTTGTGGGTTTTTTTAATTCCACTTTTAAAATTTAAGCTACTTTTTTGGCCTTTGTAAATACTATGTTTTGAAGTTAGCTGGCTGTATATCTGATCTTTCTAAATTACTTGTATGTTTGTTCTTATTCCCTTTTACATTCACTAATACTTTAGATTTAATTAAAAGATTTATTTATTTAGTCTCAAAGTAGCCAAAGACAATAACTGTTTCTATGCTGTTTGCTTTTAGGGAAACATGACTAGAGCCGCGGCCACAAAGGGTTTAATTTTACGAAAGAAAGCACTGAAAATACAAACATTAAAATTTTAAATAACTACTGAAGCAAATAGATGCGAACATATACATTCATAAATCATAAAGCCAGAAGAGACCACTGGAGTAACTGAGACTGGTCTCCTTTACAGCACAGGTCATAGGACATTCCCAAATTAATTCTTGTTGGAATAAGTGCATGCCTTTTATAAAAACATTATACTTTGATAGAAAAATCTAGTGATGAAAAGACCACCGCAAGCCATGTCAGGGTGGTCCAGTGATTAATTGCCTTCATTGTTAAAATCCATGACTCATTTCTAGACTAGATTTTTTCTATGGTTGACCTCAGTATTAAATGTAGAGTAAAAGTCTCCAGTCACAGATGTCTAGAATAGCATGAGGTGATTCCTTCTCTGGAAACTATGGGTTCTTCCTGAAAAATCTGATGTAATTTAACAGTGTCCTACAGAAATGAGTAAAACCCGACAAATTCAGAGTGAGAAAAATTTCTTTTCTAGTTTGTCGATGCTGTTTTTCATGTGGTCAACAACTTTACCACAGAATTATGCTTAAGACAACACACTTGCTGTCTCACCGATGCAGAGGCAACCTCAGACATTGCCTCGAGGCGTACCTGCAGACCTGCACCATGGCTGCAGGTAGTGCTACTGTCCTGATTTCTGTAGTCCTCCTTCCCACCTAGGCAGGAACCCAGCCCAGCAAATGTCCTGATAATCATCTTAATGCTCCCTTCTTTTGCAATATTTTCCCATGTAGGTACATAAGCATGGTGCCTGCAGGCCTGGAAGAGCATGAGGTCTTGACTTACTGGACACTAGACCAACATGTAGCAAGAACTGGGCTCCCACGTTCCCCACAAATGAGGAGACACAGGCTGAGTCAGAAGGCAGCAGCAGCAAACCCACGTTTCCCTGGTCCTGTGGCTGGGGAGAGGGCAGCAAGCCCTGCAGCCATGTCACTGTGAAGCCAGAAACAAAAAAAACCCAACACATGAAGCGATGCACTGCCTAGAAAAGCTGCTCCCACAGCTGCCCTGCAGCCACCCTGCCTGTGTCCCTGCCTGCTGGGGGGGAGGGGGGGCGGCTGGGTCTTGGAGGGAGGAGGGGTGCTCCCAGAGGCAGCCTATGCTGCTCCCCAGGTCCCAGCAGCTGGTGGTCCTTCACACTGATTTTCTTATCACCACAAAGTTAAAGCTGAGCCCCGCCACTGGACAAGCTCTCTCAAACTGCAGCTTTAGCTCAAGTCCGCAAGTCTCCTCCTTTGCATTGGTGTCTTTTATTAAAAATGAATAAAATCAGACAGAATGGTGTGCACTGTACCATTGCGCAGGTGAAAAGCCTATTCATATTTCCCAATGAATATATTTCTGAAACTTTTATTAAAAATGAATAAAATCGGACAGAATGGTGTGTATTGTACCATTGCACAGGTGAGAAGCCTGTTCATATTTCCCAATGAATATATTTTTGAAACGCTTGGACCTTCATTCATTTCACTTGGGTGGAAGCTCACCTTTGAAGTCATTGTGGAGATAATATGTTAAGGTAATGCACAACAATAATAAATTATGATGTTGTTACTGAGCAACTTTTTTTGTTTTACATTTTTTTCATATTTTACATATATGGAGAAATATTAGCCCTAGATTATATCTATTAGGAAAAGAATTATATTAGCTTTCTGGGCTGCAAATTTAATATGCACATTTGCCAGAGTGCTGGGACTCTGCCACTATGCAAAACTAACTTGTGATGTGATTTGTTTAGGTCTAATAAAATTGCTTTTGTAAATGCACAGTGGCTCCAGCTTATCTGCAATCCTTAATGTTGAAACACATTAAGTTTATAGACTTTGATCTGAAACATTTGAGAGCATGTTACACACAGAACACTATCAATACTATATCCTGTTAAAGCAGAAAAATATTTAACATTCTAACTGCTATCAATGACAATAGAACAGTAAAGAATATTCATATTTCATTGCCAAAAAAAAACCTTCTCAAAAAAAAAAAAAAAGAAGTGAGCATTCTAGTCAGAACAGCATGACTTTTCAAGCATCAGTTAAACATGTTTCAGTATCACTGAAATTCTCATAATTGAAACATGTAGTTCATCTCACTAGAACACCTAAGGGGGCACAGGCTGAGCACTTCAGCTCTAGAATAAAGCAAAAATACTGGCTTTAATTGCAGTAAAAGTACGTTATTGTCAATACATGTAAAATAACACTGATTCTTCACTTGGGTTGCCTAGAAACTTTGTCTTTGACCTACAGACCTGCTGTTACATCACTGAAAATAACGGAAACTTTGCAACTCTTTTCCATGTGCACAACTTCAGCCCGCAAGGATAGGGGTAGCAGCTGTGAAATGTCTCCGCTGCATCCCGCTGGCACAGACGGGCCTCTAGCGGCAACCGCTCGGTCCCTGAGCAGTGGGCAAAGCACAGTGCAGAGCACAGGGACAAATAAGAAATTCAGCAGTGCTCAGCTGTTACTTTTCCCTCATTTAAAAACACAAGTTCTGTGTACATGCAGCGCACAAAATTAAGATGTTTTTTATGGTAGTTTAAGTTTAGAAAAATCCTTGCTTGAAGGGCAGCTCTCTACCACAATTATGATTCAAGTGAGACCCCAAGTATCTGTGCCTTCTAATATCCTCTGTAAATAGTAAAAATACCTAAAAAGGCAATTCAAGGAAATTCCATTTTGTAGTGTGCAAAAGAAAACTTTTGGCACAAATCTTGTTTTCTTCTTTTATAGTTATACTATATAAATATATATTTATTTCTATGACCAAAGAATTTGCTGCAGGTATTTTTTCTAAGGAATGACCTTCAAAACAGATGATTTTAAAAGAGTCTTTTACACCCATTAATTTTGCAAACTGTCCTTTAAAATACAAGTGGTGTTCAAACAAAGGCAGCAAAACCCTCCTGAACATGTCAGCAGTATGGAGCAGCAGATCACAAGCATTTAGCTATTATTTAACTTATTTCAATGGTCAGAGAACTCTGAAGCCTAAGGAGGGAGTACCAGACTGACACTGAAACCCAGTTATTTGACAGCAGATCATTTTCACAGCAGTATACAATTAATGTGCCTATTACATAACCCCCAACCCTTGCAACACCTGCCCAGCTCCCAAAGGCCACTGGTTTCCTGCCAGGTTTCCAAAACTCTTAAGGTTCCTTCCAACAGCCTGTTCAATGCCGTTACACCTTCAACGTATTGAAAATTGGAATCAATTTTAACATAAAATAAATGTGATATGCAAATAGAGATGCTATTATGTGGATGCATGTATTTACCCATTCCATTCAACTGAACTCTCTTTTCTCCTCAGTTTTAAAAAACTGTCACTGACTTTTCAACTTCTCTCTCATCTTATATCAGACAGTCAAAGACCAGTCTGCAGAAGGGTCCACAGCAGAATTTTTTCCCCTTGGTGAAAATGAGCAGAGCCTCAAAAATATATTTCACTTTAAGGTATGGAGCACCCTGAATTCTCATACATTTATAAGGGCATATTCCTCCTGACCACATTGCATGAGGACAGCAACTTTCAGAACTTGGACCTCCGGTTTCACATTGGTGGCTAAGGCACAAGGAGTATCAATAGAGTAAAATATGCCAGCTTTCTACCGTGTGATTGTATTATGGTGGGAATAGTGGGTTTACTTGAAGAAGAAAGATAAACTTCTTTTCTTTAATTTCTTAACTGCCCGTGATAGTATGAATTATTTCATATAAAATAATGAAGTGATTGAGGAGCAAGTCACTGATCTGAGCTGGTTTTCCTAGTTACTACACACACCTGGTGTGTGTCAGTCAGCTTGCTTGAAATTGCCCAGGCCACCTTAACTAAAGAACACCCACAAAGCTGCAGAGAAACTCCTGTACAGTTAATTACAGAAAATTACTTCACAGTCTTTCACTGACACCCAGTGGTCAGACAAAGGGTTTTGTGGGAAAGAAGAAAAGCTACAGCAGCCAAGTACAGGCTTAGGACATCTCTCACTGGAGACCATTTATCTCACGGTAGAAGTAGTTGTTTGCTTAATTGGATAAGAGCACATACGAAACTTAAACTTAGGCTTGCAAAATCAGCAGGTCAAGTTCTGTGCTTAGCTCCACTTGGACAATATCTAGTGAAGGTAATAGGAATCACAACCAAAGGAAGAATCTAGTCCTAGGAGAGGATGTGGTTTTTTTCAGGCTTGTTCCTTTTTTCTTGGCCCACTGTACCAGACATTAACAAACCCTGCACTAAAAAGGATACCAAAAAACCCTGAAATGAAAACAAAACAAAGAAACAACTTAAAGTGCAATTATTGTTTAAGATTTCTGATTAGCTTTTGTTTATAAATTGCAGAACCACACTTCCATTTTAAAAAAATATCCTTGCTGGCCTTTTCCTGCATGGTAAAGTAAGATAGCTGATCTGCTGAGGTTGTGCCTTGTGCAAGCAGTACAGCTGTCTGATATTAAGCAGAGCTGAACACTAACACACAGACAAGTCTGAGTTATTCTGACCCCCAGCCATTTCCAAGCCTCTGATAAACAAGTATTCCCTCTGCACCCTCCTCCCTCCATGATGGCCAGGCACAGGCAGCATTTGTTTTTGTCCTTTGGAGAGGCACCAGGCAGGCAGGGCTGTCCACCTCCAGCTGGTGACAGGTAACCAATTTGATGGGGGAAGAAATAAGAGGGAGTAAAAGTACTGCTTCCCTTCCTCCCTGCAGTCTGCAGTAAGGTACCATGACCCAAAATACAGAGAACCCCAGAGGAAACACAGCCAAGTACACCATAATTACACATTCTGTGCTGTGATGCTGGCATCAGTAACACCATTGCTGCCATTCACAGCCTGGAAAACTGCAACAAAGTAGTGTGGATTTTTTTCTTTTGGCTTTTCATACCAAAACCTCTGAAACACATCTGTACTGAAACAATCTGGCAAAAGGATAACTAAGAAAGCCTCCTGGCGGTACAGAAGAGCTAATGAACGATGGGTGTGGATATACAGCATGCGGTTGAGGAACAGTATAGATAAATACTTAAAAACAAATTACCAAACAGAAAACACCAAGAAATTATCAATCTTTATTGTAAAAGCAGAACATTGGGCCACATCACAGTTCAACCCAATTTGCTTAACTTTAGTAGGAAATTGCAAAAGCAGCTGCTTAATCACTTAGCACACTTTGCAAGGCACTGTGGGCTGTCCTCCCTTCTCTTGATGTGGTTCCTCAAGGTTTCAGCTCCACTATCACCACTAAATGTTGTTCACTGTTACTGGGAGGAGGCAGGGAATGTAGACAGCTAGATGGGGACTGTGTACCTCAGTCGGGTAGAGGAAAGGCCATGCTACTTTTAACTTACGCTACCTATGCTGAGCACTGGGAAGCGGGCTGGGTGCTGTCCCTGTTGCTCAGACCAGCCAAGGATGACAAGTTATTTTTAGGGAGCAAAGTCAGCTCCACTTAGGAGCAGTGATGGTTATCCCAGCCCTTACGCTTCTACACCTGCAGAAGGACCTGCAAGCCTGATCCTCCAGGTCTCATTTTTTGCCTCCTTTTCCATGCTTAGCTCATGTCCTTATCCTCTGCTTCCTATTACAGAAGAAGCCCGAGTCTGGCTTTTTATCTGCGGGTAACCACATTTGTATTTGCCTCTGTTACTGATAAACCTGACACCAAACCAATAAATACCCTGTCACATCTCCCCCGGTGGGTGGGTGGGGGGCAGCAGGAGGCAGCAGAGAGCAACAACATCTGCTGCAGATGTGCAGCTGACAATTAGTCCAAACTACCAGCACACTGGGAACAAGAACCACCTGATGGCAAGTTGTATCTCTCTCTCTCTCTCTCTTTTTTTTTTTTTTTTTAATAAACTTGTAGACCAGAAAAACCACTTTGCACTTCCAGTAGTGTGTCTGAGGACAGTCTGTGTCATCAGACACAGTACTATCCTCAGACACAGTACTATCCAAAAGTTATTTGTACAGTACCTGCAACGTATTGAAGCAATGAGAAGACAAATTTACAACGCATGTAGAGCAACAGCTTTGATCTATTACTAACACATTATGGTACACACACTTACCCTCTCTACATCTTTCCAGAATAAAGATCACATAAATCAGTTTTGGATTGAACTCTACATGGGGAACACTGTAGGTTTTAAAAACCTAGTTTTGCATCAGAAATGGAAATAGCACTACTTCTAATGATGTCAAACACTAATTCACATGGCAAATCTCTGCTGTGAGATCTCTTCCCGCCTTTCTTGCGAAACTACAATATGCATATGAGTAAAAGGCTAGTCAGTGAACCAACAGCATAGCATACAATTTTTGAAGTTTTAACAGAATTTGATTCCCATTCATACTTTTACTTCAATATTGGATGTATTTTAGTACTCAGGACCCATGTTACAGTTTTCTATAATGATGCAATGTACCATAAGGCCTGCTTCTCATTAGTGACAGCTTTACCGAACTAGAAAAAAAGTATCAGGCTCTGCTCTCAGATGTTTGAGACTGCTATAATTCATCACTTGTACATCTCCATTTGAAGTAGGCACACATCATCATGTAAGGATTAACAACTGGGGTTTTTTTCTTTTATAATAAAACACGTATTCTTCAAAACACGTAAGCATGCTTATTCTCAATGTGCAATAGGCAAGCATAAAGACTTTCATTAACAGAGCATGAGTTACTGACCATAATAACACAAGATTCATCATCCTTCACCTTTTTATTCTTTTATGCCTAAAGGACCCACCTCTTTTTTTCACACAAGTGGCAGTCTTGTAGCAATTTTGTTGAGACTAGATACAAAATTAAGATGTAAACAGGATGCCTTTGTAACAAAATCTCCACCATAATGGTAACTACTTGGAATCAACCAAAGATGCAGCAACATAGTCTTAGCCAAAATATTCTGAAAGAAAGGGGAGGGGGGGGGGGGGGGGGCAGGTAATTGATTGATTTCCATTGGGATTATGCTGGGTTGTATTTGGGTTATTTATGTGGTATATCCTTTTCCTTGGGGTATAAGAGGAAGATTTTTGAGAAAAGATGCACAGAAAAAAATAGTGTTGGTTTTCCTACTGTGTTTTTAATGAGATTGGTAAAAAAATACTCCTGAAATAGTCTTTAAATTTTGAAAGATGAAGAGAGATTTATATTTACATTTTTTGAGGTCTCACTATCTAGTTAATCCTACAGAACCTAGGAGAAAAAGTCAGAAGTTATGGCTATGGACACAGAAGCTACTGAGAAAGCTTCACAGGTTTGCCTTACACAAGGAGTCAGACATACCATTTTCCAGAAAACTCTGCTCCAAATGTATTCACTAATTTAAAAAATTATATGCATTATTTTCTGCTACTCTACTAATTTGACTCTGAGGAAAAAAACTAAAGAAATTTCTTCTGTTCCTGTTCATGTTATAGTCAGGAATATTAAATATATTTTTCTTGTGTTTCACAGATTAATTTAAAGTTCATTTTTTTCAACTTTATCTCCAAGCACAGAAAAACCCTTCCCCCCGACTTGAAATTAAGCCCTTCATACTTCAGCGTTGCTCATTTGTTTGTCTTGCCCTTTATAAAAGACTAATGAGATAACTGAGTGATGTAGTTTGGCTGCTATTCAGCTGAACTCAGGGACAGAGAGAGAGAGAGAGAGTGCAAGTGTTCCCAAATGAAAGGAGGAGAAAGTGCTTTAGATTATACAAATAATCATCATTAGTTTTGTTCCGTCTCAGCTACTGAATCCAAAAGCTGTTTTACCCTGGCAGATGAATGAAATCATGGAAGAGTGAGCCACTCTGACACTTGCAACAAGCCAAATTTAGTCTAATAATTTTGTTCTCATCTTCAAGAAAATGAGGCCCTTAAGAGAGGTGCTGCTGTTCTGTAGAATGTTATATCATCCTGACTCTCTCTGTCTGTAATTTCAGATGAAGTCAGAGAAAATCTTCATCTGCAGTCTCAGAACCAAGAACCTAAGAAGCTGTAAGAATCTTCCTTTGAATGTTTTTCTTCATTTCTTTTGTATCCTCAATTAGTTAACCTGGCTGATGGTTCACAAGCATCTCACAGTTCCCATTTGCATGACAACTACTGATTTCAGTTGGCAGACTTTCCGTTTTGCTCACACACTTGTGAGACTAGTATTCACAAATACAACACTATAAAAGCTACATGTTGAAAATCATTGAGAAAGTACTCTGTACAAAGTCATTGCGTTACAAGAGTAAAGCAGACAGACACATTGTGTCAAGCCAAGTGTTCTGGTTTGCTATCTAAGTAGGCCACATTTTAAAAGATTATTTGGAATATTTACAAAGGGTAATTAGATATAAGCCAATAAACCCCAAATTCTGAAAAAAAAAGCAAAGCTGACCACATGAAACTGGAATATGGCCAAAGCCCTAAATGTCATGTTACTCTCACTAGTCTGTAACCATCTGACCTTTATGAATGCTGGGACAGCATAACCCCAGCAAGTCAATGGAGCTCTGCCAGTTCCTACAGTTCCTAACATATCTGGCCCTTTGAATACATTTATTTTCTCACAACCATTGCAAAATTCAAGAATTACTCCATGTGATTTGACAAAAAGGGGGGGGTGGGGGGGGGTAATCAGCATTCAAATGGTCAAGGCATCAAATCACAGTATGAGCTTTCCAGAGTGAAATTCAACAAAACACAAAATGACCAAATCTTGGCTATGCATGAGGTCACACCGTAAAGACTTGCAGCACAGTTTTTAGTCCAATCAGTCTTAAGGAAAAACTGAACAAGCATAATTCACAAGTTCCCGAGTAGCCCATCTGTTTTCTTTGCCAACGAGATGAAGTCTTTAAATTTACCTCATCCTGGGGATATGGGACAGTAACATCAGGGTGCCAAAGAACATGTTTAATGTTTGTCTTACACTGCATACAGCTGAGCGGTAGGACAACATTATTAAGTCTCGACATTGCTTTTCACATTTAGATTGTACTAAGAATTTTAGGGTGCCTGAAGAAAACATGCCCCACTGCCATACAAAGCTCCATGCACTCAGTCTGTTCTCCTCCTGTAAGCATTTGTTTATGCTCCCTTTCATTCACCCTTTCGGAGTCACTTATTCCCCTTCTCTATGAACCAATCTCTGAAATCACATTTCTTTAAATCTCATTAGAAGCAATGTATATTAGAAGTGCTTATACTATCTACATTAGTATGCAGGGCATAAACAAACTCATGAAAAGATTCATCTGCAGCCTGTTTTGGGCTGGGACAGGAGGCCACCAAGAGAAAAGCCAGAGTGCTGCAGGAATCAAAGTCTGTGACTTGATAGCTTAGCTCCCTCTCACTTTTACTGGTTTCTTTCTCTAGTAGAGTGGTCTAAGATATCAAGAAGTTAAAATAGTAATATCTGTCTTGTGCTACACTGCCTCCCAATGTAGAGTGGTGGGGCTGAAAAGGGAAGCATGAAGAACAGCTTTTTAATAGCAAGGTTTTGACTCTGAGCTGTTTTCTTACTCTGAGTATGACAGCTCCTTTACTTTCTTGGACAGAAGTTAGCCTGTAGCTGGTCCATGCTAGCACAGATCAGACTCAGTTCTAGGTCCATTTTGTACTGCACTGCAAATTGTGCAGTCACACAAAGCTGCAAAATAGGCTTCTAAATCCCAGTGTAAGTTTTATAAATCATGATAATGCTGTGGAGTTAGTTTTTATTTACATAACATTTCAAGCAATATATATAAACATTTGTAAATTGTACAGAGGGATGTCATGTGGTGTAACTATCCAGCAGACGAAACACCACAAAAAAATTCTGGCCCACATGATGCTAAAGACAGAAAATCAGTAATATTCAGTGAGATCAGTAATTTGTTTCTGAGAGCTTTTATTATTTCAGTGTAGGGTGTTAAAAGAGTGCTAGATACTTTAACTGCTACACCTGAAATTTCAGAAAGAGGTGGTGAATTTCTGACACCGTTTTAATTCAGTAACTTGAAATTCCAAAGTGTTGATGGAGGAAGCTAAAAGGTGAGACATTCCCTTCCACAGGGAGCACTTGAGACATGATCCTTCCTGCATTACCCTTTATTACAGAATCTGAGACACCTGTAACTCATAGTCTACAGGATAGAGTCTCAGCACTTTCTTCTAATTAGGAAAAATAGTCCAAAAAATCACTCATAAGAAAAGCTAGGTTACAAGCAATAGATGGTCAAGAAGTCACTGAAGAAATTCTGCTATGAGTTATACTGAAATTTAAATCTTGGAAAATCCACTAAGTTTTAACAGAGGTACACAAGTCTCAGCATTTGGGAAAAGTTGGGAGTACTTCTTCATGAAATGTGTGTGTTATTTATTATTATAAGTAATGATATTTGGCACAAAGCCAGAGTGTAGGATATATACTACCTAATGAAAAGAGGGAAACAAATGATATGGAGTTGTTCTACAGGACCTCCAGATGACAGCTGATTTCTAGTACGCACACAGCTGCAGTCAAAAGTTTTGTAAAGAAAAAAGACTACATATTGTACTGAAATGTAAATAAGTTTTCAGCCTGCCTTAAGAAATCCAGTCTACAGAACAGAATTCAGTTAATCCTGTTAAAAAAATAGGAATCCGAGTATCACTCTGTTCACACGATGGCACTAGTGAATTCGAGTTCATTTCCACCATTACATTTGATGCTGTTTCTCACAGCACTGACATACCCAAGTCAGTATGTTACATACTGGATGGATGAATTCTAGATGAGTGAAAAAAATTTATCAGGCTCAAAGTGTAATGGCTAGAGGCCAGGCCACCTGATTGAAGGCCAGTTACCAATGGAATTCTTCCAGGACCTTGTTCTGGGATCTATCCTGTCCAATATCTCTACCAGCGACCTGAAGGAGGAGACAGAGTGCACCCTCACCAAGTCTGAGGACATTACCAAACCAGACAGTGCAACTGATAGGCTTAATGAAAGGGCTGCTACTCAGAGGCATCTAGAAAAGCTACAGGAATGGGTCACCAGGAGCCTCGTGGAATTCAGCAATGGAAAATGTGAAGTCCAGCACCTGGGATGGGTTGTTGATTTTTATCAATGTGGGCTGCAGGTTGAATGGCTAAATAGCAGCTGTACTGAGAAGAGCCTGGAGACTTGCCCAGACAAAGCACTGTGCAGACTGGTCTGATTCCAGAGCTGTCCCTGCTCAGGGCAGGGAGTTGGACGGGAGACCTCCGGGGGGCCCTTCCCACCTGAGTGACTGCTGTCTGTGATCAGGTTGCTTTGAACAAAGCACTCATAAGATGCCTATCAGTGTATTAATCTGTGCCTTTTAAACTGGAAATCTTATCTTGACCTGTAGGAAATTAATTTACCCCTTCAAGAGTGATAGAGCTAGCCAACATAGCTTGTTTGTTGTTTCCTAAATATTTAACCATAACTTATATTTGTGAATCAAATATAGCACCATACCAAATCATACCCAAAGTTCTATGGACAAGCAAAAAATTCCTTGCAACACATACAGAAAAATAAAAATTGAAAAGTGCATCTGAACAGTGATGGCCTTGGCTGCAATACATTTAAAATCACTATGTGAATGAATGCATACTCTTGATGACTCATATTTTAAAGAACATTTTACTCACTGCCACTCTGAGTATATGTCTTCTATAATAACGATTGAAATAGCTCCAAACTCCCAAAGTAACATCAGAGTCCAAGTATTCAGATACTTTAACATGAATTACAGGCAAGTCACACTAAAAGCAAAGTAATTACTTATGTGTGTTGTTGCTGTCATATATGCTGTGTTTGAAGAACTGGAATGTAATCAGTTATCAATACTTTCCTTCTAACTGTAAAAGTGTAAGAACTTCAAAGGGAGTGATTAATCACTGCTGTGGGAGGAAAGCTTAGGAGGTATGAGCAGACATTTCCTGCATTTGATTGAACAAAAAAACAACAACAAAAAAAAAGTAGTGTGATTCTCTTCATATGAAACAAACATGGCAGGCCTCCACAGAAAACATGCCTTATGTGAAAGGAATAATTTAATGTGCTTGCCAATAGCTGTTTCTTTAAAGAAAGGAAAAAAATATCCACTTTCCCCCCCGACACACACATATTCTCTCTTCAGCACACCAAAGAGAAGTCAGATATGGCCTTAGAGGAATACTCCTGTATCTGCTGAGAGATCAATAACACTGGTTAGAGACTTGATGGTACTGCAGGTTTCTAAAAGCACAACTCCAATAAATGTTTCATGACAACAGAAGCATCACAGATGAACTTGGAATCAAACAAATTCTATAGTACTTGGTATAAACCTATATTACACTATTTTGATCACTTGGCTGAGAAGAAATGGGATGAGCACATCCTCTCACATTCTCTCTGTGCAGTAACACTGCAGGAGATAGGGCTTAAACTGGGTGGAAGTAACCACTAGCTTTTATGTGCATCCAGATATTTTGACTAGAGCTTCTACTGAGGACATTTTAGCTGATATATGGTGTCTATAATAGTCAAGGTAGATACTCAAGAATGGGCAAGACAGCGACCCTAACTCCCATGTCCCCAGGTTTTCTGGCTCACCCCCTGATGGGGTGGGAGAGGCAGGGCACCTCGTGCCAAAGGGACAGAGCAGGCAGGAAGGGAGCAGGCAGGTAGCTCCTATAGCTTTAAGCAGGAGAAACATCTCCTTAAAAAAAAGGACTCTTTTGTTCCTTTATCCTTACCTGACACCTGTCCTTTCCACTGATTATTTGACCATACCTAGCAGATGATCACAGACTTTTCACTGATGACATTATCACTAAATAACTCTGATAAAACAGATTTCCAAAATGTAAAATGCTCAGAACAAATGCCTGTGGTAGAGGGTGAAATCCAGTGTGAACCATTATCATTAGCCTTTTTCTGCCACCTGTTTGAGTGTCAGTACACCATGAAGATAAACTTTAGCTGACAATTCAGACTCCTACACTCAAAAGGAGTTGGTATTCTAATACAGATGGCAAATTTTAAGAGAAAGCAGAATGCCCAGCACAGTACAGTAGGATGCCAGTAAGGTACATGAGCCTTTCCAAGTTTCTGTAAATATAAGTAATTTAGAACAATACTTTAACCTGATTCTGTAAGAAAATCATGCTGTTGAGGTCAGTGTGTGTTCATGTATGTAGGAACTTTTCCCTTAATCACAGTTTTCTAATTCCAATCAAATATAAGGGGTCTCACATAGAGATCTGGCAAAATATTGAGTTCCTACAAGATGAAGAAAATATGACAATGCCTAGGAAAGAGTCTACCAATGCCACCTCTGAGACAAGTGCTAACTCATTTATCATTTATTAGACAAAAATGTGGGAGGAGACCCTACATGGGAACATTACTTTCTACTGCTTGCTAAGCTTTTTGTTCAAAAGTGAAAAGAATGCCATAGACCTGACCCCAGTACTCTCTGCCTTTTGTATTCCTTTCATTTGCAACAGGTGAACTTACTGCATAAATATTCTAAAAGCATTACTTTAGTCCTTATTAGCTGCTTAACTCTTTCATAAATCTATTTGCAGATTTGTAGTCACTTGTTTTGTTTGTACACTTTAAAGCAAAGCACACAGTATCCTGCTTAACAGACAGTTTTCAGTAGTTAACAGTTATAAAGCATATTTGTTATTACACTCTGAAAATACAACACACACAAACACAGTTCAGGTGTCTATATATATCTTGATCTTAACAAAATATTTTTTTCTCTCTTTTACATTATTTTAATGTAAGAGTATGCTTTATTTAGAAACTAAGAAATTTCTCAGGTGATCACATAGATCTGAAGTGAGAATCAACAAAACAGAAGATTTAACACAAGGTTACAGTTAATTTAAGATTGCTTTTTGTTGCCAATTTTCCCCAGTTATTGTGCTTTCTCTTCCAAATGTTCCCTATTTTTTCCCCAGTAGAGTCATTTCTGTATTTGTCTTTGCCAGAACACTAGCAATTCTGCCTACAAGCCAGTATTTTTTCTTCTTCTGGATCTCTCCTTCTTTGCTTTGAGGCTTCTCTCATTGTCTTCGTGTATATTAGCATTAATTTCAGAGCTGCAGTGCAATTCTGTAAGAAAGCCCCTGATTGCCTCTGTTTACCACATGTGAGTTGGGCTCACAGAGTAGTTTTGGTGCATGCCTTTCCTTCCAGAGAAGACTAAAGGGCACCTCTACATTAGCATTTGAGTTGGACCAGAAGTGCAGTTTTGAAGTCTGTCTCCTAAATATTACCGGTTACTGTGCTTTGGTTCACTTTGGAGAGGGTCCGTGGAGCACGTGAGTTGTATTCCTTTCACGTGAAAAGACATGGGGAGATGACCTCCAGGAAAACATCCCATGCACTTACCTACCAACCAGCACTTAGTTCTTGGAACCAGACCAGAGCTAAGAGAAAATAACTGCCGCACACTGACAGATCTCATATAGGCTTAATCCAGCTGTTTGCTTTATGGATGTGCTCCTACAGGACCACAATAATTGCTAATGTAGGCATGGCATGATCGACAAGTTATGTCTTATGTTTGCACTAACCATGCTGCAAACATAAAGGTTTAGGACAGTAATTGATTCTTTAGGCAGCTCCAAACTATATGCACAGTGGGGACGTTCAGTCAAAGGGAATGGGCTCAATCAAACCCAAATTATAACCTGAGCCTCATATGGGGTACATGTAGGGGAAAGACCTCGGCCCCACGTGCTCTGATCTATTGATCTGCTCCTATTGCTCTGAAATACTTGCGAACACAGACACAGCCCATGCCTGTCTAATAGTTCACAGTTCCCTGCGTTGCTGTCTGTTGACCAGTGCTTCAGGATACCTTTTCTTTGCAGGATCCTCTTTAATAAGCTACGCCCTTGTGTCAAATAGCTACTAATCCCAAGTAATGGTAAACGGGAATAGGCAATGACATATACCAGTAAGAGTAAACGGGAGCAAGCAATGACATGTTTTCCTATTGTGGTGCAGTCACAGCTGAAGGTAGAAGTATGTGTAATATCCTGCTTTAAGCATCCTCCCTGTTGTCTTTAGGACAATACCCCCTCCCTTGCAAGTTTTTTACCTTGTTTGCTTGCTGCAGCTAAATCCTAGTAACTGTTAGTGCAAGACAGGAAGTGAAAGTATTTGGTTACTGTCAATCACTGTTTATGTTTATTTGGGTTTTCTCTTATTTACTTTGTTTCCTCATGTTGCTGTTCCAGACATTTTCATCTCAATCACCATTTATGTGACACAGCCTATCATGAATTACTTGCACATTAATGTTTTAAATTTCTTTTTAAAGCAGGTCTACTTGAATTCTTATTACTGAATAAACCCGAGTAAATGACTAATTCTTGATCTTTATGGTGCAACGGAGTGACAAAGGGTGTAAAGAGGTGAACAAAAGTGAATCCATTCATACACTTCACTCTGATCCGCAAGTTGCATTACAAGGCCATGCTTCCTAAAGGTTTAACACACATCACTTCCAAAGTAGAAGCAAACTGCACCACTTGGCCCAGAGAGATTAAACTTCATAGTGCTGTTTTCCCAAGTCTTCTTCACTTTTTCTCTGCTTCTCTTACTTCTTTTCACCCTTCCACTTCTCTGACTCTGTTCTCCACAAACTTCACCCAAGCTAGGTAATCTTTTACCTTTGGGTCACGTATGGAGAGCAGGTGGGGCATGGTTACACCATTAACTTAAGACAGTACCCCGCAAAATGAAGAATGTATCGCCTAAATGAATTAGTCCTGTGCTAACCCATGATTACTCTGTATGACAAAGGCAGATAAGCTGTATTTAAAACATCCATACAGGTGCCCACTTTCCAGTGCAAATTGCTCTCAAAGACTTAGTGACACCCATGAGAACCAGCAAAACCTATGACCACAGAGTACCTCAGTGGTGCTCATGGTGTGACTGCCTACTACTACTTTAGGTTGACTGATTACCTCTAGTAGGGATGGCAGTGGAATCCTGCCCTGGTCTGCAGAATTATTGGTTTTGCTACAAAATATATTTATCATGCTAACAAAGTCAGTACATCTGCTGAGAGAAACATGACAGTGATTTCTGCGTAGATATTTTGGTTTAGTATTAATAATATTTTAATGAATTTAATAGAAATTGCAACAACAGCAAGGCTAATATTTCTATTGGCAGTAAACCATACTCAGTCAAGGAGTGGACATCAACCTGTGAGACAAAAAATTGAGACCCTAGTCAGCCATATGACAGAAAGCTTCCATACGAAATCATCAAACCCCCAAATAAATTGCCAAATATAGAGCGCCTGCAGCTTGAGTCAAGGGGGATGACAGAATAGGGCAGGTCCCATCATTTAGGGGACAGACAGGATTTCACTGGAAAAAAACTTCTTTCTGGCTGTTGCAGAGACTCAAGCGGTGCACAGCTTCACTGTACTGCCAGCAAATCCTGAACCAGCCAGTTGCCATATCTCCTCAATGGGATACAGATAATGAGCCACTCTGGCACTTCTTGATGTATTCAATCTGTAGCTATTTGCTAAACATATTTTATACTTGACCAGATGCTCATAATTTCCATCCCCTCCCTGCCCCTTCCCAGAAAATAAAATTAACTTCTTTTCTGCCTCATTCTCCTTGATCTGCATTCCACCAGCCCCCAAGATCTCCTTTTTCTCACCTTTTGTGCCTGAGCAGTGGGCATGGTCAGAGTCAACCAGCTGTGTTCTCTACCACCAGAACTGAACTCACATTTTAAAAGCTGGGTGGAAGGTTAGAATTCAGGTCTCCTGAACCTCTTCTGTTAAGTAAGTAGGTTCATATCTTCACTAATATGAAAGGGGAAAACATTGCCAAAGACTTCAGTATGTTAAAAATAAATCACATTGTCTTCAGTGAATTTGCTGTTTCTTGCTGTAATTTTGTCTAATTTACACTACATCTCCATTTCCAGGCTCAGGAAGTCACAACAGCTTTAAACCATACAGCTATGAACAGGCATCAGCACGTATGAACATGACCTTATGCACAAACATATAAGCATATAAGCATGGAAAAGCCAGCCCTTTCCCATTACTCAGTCTCTATTGCCTACACTGATTTGTTCTGCACTGTCCTCCCTACTTTTTTTCCCGAAATATTTATTGCAAAGGGACAAATCAACTCCAGCCTGCTGCAACCTACTCTGAGCTTCCTCCTCCAGTGGGGCTCCCATCCCAGCCCCAGGGAGAAAGGGTGCTACAGACCCAGAGCACAGAGCAGGCACCACACCAGCATTTCCTGGAGGGAGCAGGGTAAGCCATAGAGCTTAGATAAAGGTTTCCTTTAAGAAGACAGAAGAAGTCAGGGTTTGGATTCTTCGTGAAAGAATGTCAAGGTCATTCCATTCTAATCATCATGGCAACTGTTGGGTCCCTGTGCCCAGTTATGAAAATACTGCACACACATGGCCTGAAACACCACACAGATATACTAAGGTCCTCCAGAGTTGAATTAAATGCAGGTACTATCACTTACATGTTTGACTTTATGGATAACTTGCAATAAGTGAAAATAATGCCTGAGTGCACAGTCAAGACCTCACTCAGAGCATACTGTAAAAGAGATTATCTCAAATTCACGTAGGTATTATTGACTGTAATAGAAGTGTAGAAAGTATTCTCTACTTCTTATCATCTGTTATAAACATTTCAATTGTTTCCAAACTTTTTTTTTCATTGCATAACGAGTGATGTTGATGTACAATTTTCCAGAGGAAAAAGGTTCATAAGTAGTTTTCAGGAACATTAGGTAAAGCTGCCCACTTCCATGATCCCAGGAATATCTGAAGAGCCAATTAAAGGATGCATTTCAGGAAAGGTAGACATGTTCTCCAGAGTACCAAAACATTTACAGTGTGTTGGACATGCCCATGAAGATAACAGATTTCAACTCATTTGTTCAGAGACTTTGGAAAAAACAAAGAATAAAATTATTAAAGATAAGCACTCTTTCATGCCTGTTTCAGCACAGTGTCTTGGAAAATGTAGGTATTTAGACAAACATTCTTGTATTTTCTTGTCCATTTTTGTTTCATTTGATCACTAGTTGGTCACGTGCAGCGAACATCTCATTTAAGACACATCATTGCATAAAAGCTTTGGCCTTGGAGCACCTGTTAGAGCTGGTTAAAGTTCTTCCCCCTGGACACAAGCTCTCTCAGCTGCTAGTAATTAAAAAAACAAAGCAGAACTACCACATGGACTCAGGCCCTGAAAGAGGGGAATGCCAAAGAAAGCAGCACAAATTTTACAAGGATGCATGTCATATTTTTTTCCCTTGGCAGTAAAACCTTAGAACACCAGGGTGAATGCCAGCTACTCCAAGTATCAAGAAAACAACAAAATTTCCTGCAGGTCTTCTAAGCTTTGATTGGGATGGGAAGCACCTAGAGGCAAGCCATAATTCTTCAAAATAACTAGGTTTATAAATATGGATAGAGAGAAATTTTATAGTAAAAGATGTGTTTAAAAGTTTTGATCAAGTGGAAGTGGCTATTGTTCTAAATATATATATATTTATATATATTATTTTACATATTTATATATATAAATGTATTTCACAGACTTGCACTAACATTTGTTTTGTTTATCATTGTTCTTGTAAACCATATCATCAAGCTGGTCTTTATTTGTCACTGTAAAACACTTTAGAAAGCATTTTTAGATTATGAAATTAATACATCTGTGAGGGATTATTTATTTCAGTAACGTCATCTGTGTGCAACCAGATTTACTGACTAAAGAACATTTTCTCTGGCAGCATATAAACAACTTTAAATTTGGCTTTTATCACTGAGATTCAATCCAATTAGAGTTGATTTCAATGGAAAAAATATGCTGATTGTAACAGGAAGAATCAATTGAGTAAGTATTCTGTGCTGCAGAAAGCAAAATTAACGAGAATGGTAATGTAGCACATGTACAAAATATTTAAAAGTCAAAGAGATAATACCTTAAGGTACTTGTGGCACTTATGAACCTCTCCCAGAGAACTTCACAGGACACAGTAAGCAGCAGCAGAGTCCTCAAGGGGTACTGAATATCATACATTATTTTGCTTTAGTGGACGCTTGGCCCCACTAGTCCTCGGTCAGTTTTCCCCCATCTCAGCCTGTTTGCAGGATAAGATCCCTCACACTCACAGACTTAGTCAATGTTCTGCTCTGTCAGCTCGAAAACATATTGCTGTGGAAAACAAATGGAAGAAATGAGCAATGTTACTGTTTGATAATGGTAAAGCCAATACTTTAACTAGATAAGTTATAAACCCACTACAAATAAAGATTGAAACATCAGGATGAGACAAAAAATCCTGGTTAAGGAATAAGGATGATAAAATTATACAGAATACATATATGATTATAGTACTGAAATGTCTTTAAATCAAGTCCTGGCTGATGAGTGAATGAAGAGATGTGAGTGGAATCATTGCCTTTAGAAGCTGCTCAGCACCTGGCAAAATGAGATTTCCCTCAGAAGCCCCAGAAATGTCAGGAAGCTGGTATTAGCCTCAGAGGATGTGGTGTTGTGCTTTTCTCTACCAGTTTTTTTTTTTAAGTTCCTGTTTGCTTCACCTCTCTGACCATGGAGTAGGTCATGCCCAAGCTATGGCAGCAGGAGAATGAGGCAGCAAGGGAACACACAGCAGGGAAGCACTGAAGTGATGTGGTTAAAGCCACCCATTCTGTCATATGCTATATGCTAAAGATGGGCTGTCAAAAACCTGAGGGGCGCTTTTATGCTGAAGATCATTATTTGTAAATATTTCAAGAAATCTTTGTTTTGACTACTGTCACACAGCAGGAAAAGAGAACAGAAAAAACACTAAAAGCAACTTGACTTAACAAGGTGAAAGTAAGCGATGGCATGGAGAAGGGCTAGGAGTCTGATAACCTTATCACTTGTGCAGCAAGTCCTACCCTACTCAGGGTCACATCTAATCCCTTTCTAAAACAGGCACTGGAAAAAGATGAAAGAGCTGATATATCTATAAAGGTTTAGCAAGTCCAGAGACAGAAAGCAGCCTTCTACATGAGAATAATATAAACAAAGGAGATTAAGTGTTTACAATAGTTCTTTGAGAGAAGGAACAATCCCCAAGTTGGCACTACATTAGAATGATTTTAATCATCCTAATGGAGGAGATGGATGCTTTGTGAAAGAAAAAATCCATAATGATACTTTTAAGAGTAGAATTACTCTCACTTTCTTAAGTAAAAATCCTCTGTTTAATTTATATTTTTTTTAAGCACATGAAAAAGGAAAAATTAGTCCAGTACAGAATGGGGACTATGAATAATTCAAGGTTGTTGAAAGGAAGGATGGAGGACCAAGACAGATAAAAATTTCTGCTTCATTGCAGTCTGAGGCTTCCTTGTGTAAGGGTTTGGTTTGGTGGTGGTATATTGGGTGAGGGGGTGTGTGTGTGAGTGTTTGGTTGGTTGTGTGGTGGTCTTTTTTAAAAAAAAGGCAAGAAGTGCTTTGTTTGATATCCCCTTCTCTACAAGTAGAAGACTATTTCATAAAAACCCGGTCCCAAATATTTTCACCCAGAGCTCACCTTATCAATTTTAAGAGCAAATAGTCTTGCCTTTACCAGCTGCTGTGCTTTTGCTATCTGACAAAAATTCAAGATCCAGTCAGATTACTCATAAGTTTCATACAGAAGGACTGTGTGAACAGTCACATATCACCATGGTCATGTGTCACCATTTCATGTGGCTTTTTACTACTAGAAGCTACACAGCCATGGTCATGTAGGTAGAGACAGCATAGAAAAGGACAGAAAAGAGATCCCTGGGATTGACCTGACTTTTTGTGTTCTGTGGATGGAGAGGAACAGGAGGCTCAGGTCCTAACATCAGAATCAAGTTTTAGGTGTGATTTCCAAATCACAGCTGTCTTCAAAGATGCAGCAACATTGTGCATTTCAAAGCCACAATAAAAACAGAAATGCAAAAACTTATGTTGCTGGCTGGCTCAGCAATGTGCTGCTTCTCTCCTAGGCCCCTCTCCTCTCTCATTCTAAAAACTGTTTTTCCTCCCTGCCTTCTCCTGGCTGGTGGCCAGCTTGAAGGCCCCCAGACTCAACAACTGGGGCCCTTCCACTCTAGGGCAATCACTAACATTGCCTAGCTTGCTATGCTCAGCAAAACAGAAACACTTAGACCAACAAGGTTGTGGACCACCCTGTCTGAGTTCTAGTCATACATATGTTTACTTTTCAGTTTCCCTTTTACTTTGGTGTAATCCTAAATTCAGAAGCTTCTGCCTTCACAAGAGATAGATGCTGAGAGTCAAAGTCCAGAAACCTCCAATGGTTCATTGAACCAAAGCCATTCAACAATGACTTTGAGTTTTAAAAGCAGTTTATCACATTTATAATAAAACTGTGTTATTACTGCAGATTAACTTGGAATCTTGTCACACAAAATAAAAAATAAAAACATCTGAGGAGCATATGATTCCTTTCAGCCCTGGTATATAAGGCAAGGGCTCAACACTGGCAATTGCATGACCTGAACTAGGCCACTCAGATTTGACTGTATAGATTTCTGAAGATCATAAAGGAATCAAAAACCTGCCAAAGAGAGTTCAGAACCTCGTGTTTCTGAAAAACATACAACAGACAGTATTGTTACAGCATGATACTGCTCTCAAAACAAAACCAAAACATTCTGTCTAGGTTCCTGTGCTGCTCCTAATTCCGACTCGGGTGCCATATGGCCTATAGTGGCATGAGTAACAGACAGCCCCTGTTTTGGAGCAAGGAGCATGGACCCAAGCAGGTTACTAATAATATTAAACTCAGCCAGCTTTTCCTTTGGACTCTGCAGGTCTTTGAGTAAGCCTGAGATTTGGGAGTTATTTATTTTTTATTTTCTTTTAAAACTGCAAAACCTTTAACACTTATCTGGAATTTTGAAAAGATGGCTTTATCAATGATTTCACTTCATAGCTCTTCATTTCTCTATAGCAACTGGACTTTCTGAAATAAAAAAACCTCAGCAAAATCCAAGCAAGCTCTTGTTTTCTTTCCTATTTCTTTCTCCATCTTTCTAACAATATCCTAAAAGTCCTGCACTCACTATTTAGAGCTCTTCACACAGAGGTGAACAAATCGCTTTTTTACAGAGGTTTTTTTTTTACAGAGTTTATGGTTGGATTTGATGAACTCACAGGTCTTTCTCAACCTAAATGATTCTGTGATTCCACAATTTCTATATCCCATGTCTAGCTTTTTCTCTTAAACACAGTTACATTCTGAGTCAGGACACAGGTCTCACTGACAATTTGCCTGATATCTAGCAGGCTGACAATGCTATCAAATATAAATTATGCTGCTTGCGATTCTTCTTTATTAAAACTAACAAGAGTTCTTGCCGGATGAAAATAGATGGAAAATACACCCACATATATAGGTTGTAAACTTATCTTTTCTGTCTGGCTCTAAAAGGTAGTGTCTAAATGGTGTGCTAGATACACTGATGTATGGGTCCTGGGTGGGAGGCCTGGCCTTGTTTTGATGATCTATCAGGACAAGTTTTGCAGCTACAGCATCACCCCACACAGCCTGGTATGCCCCAGAGGAAAACCCCAGTTTGTTGCTGGGAGGAAGCCGTGGTGGACCTCAGCCTTGAGGGCATCTGCTGAGTGTACCCTTCCTGCCCTCAGCTGGCTGGCAGGCACCTCGTAACTCCACCAGCGCAGCAGTAAATGTGCTTTCCCAGAGCCTTTGACATGTGGGGTTTTTTTCAGGAGTGCCTTATCCTAGCACACACAAGTGAACTGTCAAGTCATTGCTTTGTTGCTCATTTTGCTTGAAGACAGAAAATTCACACGGAGACCGGGGCAGTGCCATTATAGCAGCTCTAAGGGAGAGTTAGTGCTACCACTTTATGGTCAAGACCACATCCATCTCCTTCTTTCAAAGAGTTTCTGTGCTGCTGTTGTGATAATGGTTTCAATATTTGCTTGAATTTATTTAAATAGCTCTACCAAGGAAAAGAGAAAGCAAGAATAAGGCAAACCTTTTGTAAATGCATAACAGACGCACCAGTGCATGCTGGGACGAATGCAGAACAGACTTGGACCTGTCATCACACTTCTCACAGCCGCATTCCTTCCCCAGCTCATGTGGCCCACACCTGGGATGCACTGGCAGGGTCGCTTGTGAGGCTCCCGGGTTCAAAGCAAATGCTCATACCTTTGTTCCTGCCTGCAAGATTTTTTAATTTTAACCTTCTTCCTCCCTGTCATCAGTGTTGTCTTTCACTAGTAGTGGCTCTGACTATATACCAAGGCATGCTGGATGGATTTTTATTATTTTTTTTAGTATACAGGACACCTACCGAAACCAAGTATAGATACGAGAACTAAAAGTTAGATGAAAGTCAAAGTTACAGAAAGTCAAGTAGCTAGAAGCATGAGGACTCTTGGCAATCTCTGGACATGTTACTTTTAATGAATACAGATTCTTCTTTGAGATGATGTGAAAAGTCAGAACTTCATTCTCTTTTTTCTTTTCTTTTTTTTTTTTTTTTTTTTTTTTTTTTCCCTCCAGCAATGACAAAGGTTTACTTCAATCCGGTTCAGTAACACTGAGGAGTAAGGGTGAATGATCCATCTCTAGGATTTTTGTCAACTGGGGGACTAGTGTAAGCTGGCTGCACAATAATCAAAGATCAAACCCTCATATGTACCAAGGCTGCAAGTGGCACTGATGCACAGCGACCTATCACTGTCAGAATGTATAAAGGTATCTCGCTTTTATTAATAGCCCTTGCTCTAACAGGAAGGGCTTTCTTTGAAATCTGAGGCTTAAAAAACATAGGTTTCAAAAACCTGGGTAAGGGGCGGGGGGGGGGGGGGGGGGGGGGGCGCGGGGGAAGGAATGAAAAAAAACAAAAAAAAATCCCAAACAAAAAAGGGAACAGCAAGGCTACAACACTCTTTCCTGTTTGTAACTAAGCCAAATAAATTTCTTTGACTTAGGATTTACCATCCTGTCTGTTTCCAGCTACCCGTAGTGCAACATGTGGATACGTAGCTGGAAGCTGAAGTGTAAGAAATACCTATTCTCTCTCTGATGCTTTCCATATTGGCTTTTACATTAGAATAATGTTGCTATGATTAAAGTCCACATGTAACTAAGGCAGTATTCTGTGCATTAAGGTCCATTTTAGGGTATGCATTCCTGCTCCTATGCCTTTTTAGCAGCTTTCTTTTTCTGAAAGAGAACAGATCAGGGCAAAAACTGGCCAGAAAATGTGATGTGACCAACAAACTGTACACTATACACTTGTCATGCTTTTATAGATCCTATGGTATTTTAATAGCATACTGAAGACATTGTCTACCCTTGGTTTTCAGAAAGTGGCTTTAAATACATTCTCCTTTAACAAAATCTGATTATATAATCTTCTTGTGACAGTCCATCATTTCATTTTGTCTGTCCTCTGTCCTCTATCTGTTCTGTAACTGTCTTTAATGGTGTCCCGTCACCCCAGGTTTGTCTGCATTAACTGGTATATATCTGACTGGTCAGGGCTAGAATTCCTGGTTTTTCAAAAGCATTATTCTTATAGCAAGATAGGACCTTTCTAAAAAAAAAAAAAAAAAAAAAAAAAAAGAATCACTAGCTTTGCTACAAAGCATACAGTCTTAGTCAATACCAAACAGAAAGGTAGATTTTAACAGCAATTTTATAAATCTCTTGGTGACTTTGCTGAATCTGTAGTTAGACTTAGCTCACGTCACAGCTCTTATTCATTTTAATTCTTTCCAATGATGAAACTAATATGAGCTTCACAGTTTGCTTATTTCACTTTACTCATATCTTAATATTCAGTTCCATGCAGACAATGTTAACACTGAAGCACTAAAATGGAAAAAAGCTGAAAAAAATTGACTCATCTAAGAGGAGGCTACTATGCCTTCTGCCTTCCCACTAAAAGTTACCTGCTCTTTTTCTATCCAAAGATAAAATGAAACTTATCAACCTTTTAATTTGGGTGTTTCACACAGGTTGCAATGCCACAAAACCAGATAACAGCTCCAGAAAGCACTTAAGAGTCACAAGTGAAAACTGAAGTGTGATCCACCTTCTACCAGTTCAGCACCAGTGCAACCCAGACACTGGGAGCCTATGAGCATGTCACCTGCACAGTCTGCACTGAAACTCAGCCTGTCCTTGGCACTTATGGGACAAAAATTAAGGCCATGACTCTGTTGCAATGGTATCTTTTTTTCTGTGCTCAACAGGAAGACATACAGAGATATATACCACCCTCAAAATATCCCACAGACTCAGAAAAAAACCCCCAAAACATCAGCCACATTGGTGAGAGAGGTAGGGAGAGGAAAATTCTCCAGATAAATGAGACAGAGGAATTGGTACTTCTCCCCACTCTGCCAGGGATGAGAAACAATCTCATTAGCTACCTCTTCCCCAAGTGCCATGAAGGAAGAAAAAATGGGTTTTTGTAGCATCCCTGATAAGATGACTATATTTCAGAAGACCCAGGAGAGAGTCCCATGAGTCCCTGTCATTGCTCGTAGTCATACCCCATCTCCTGTTCTTCCTCCCAGCTGTTCCACCACACCCTGATGGCATTAAGGGTTTGAAGTTTTCCCGTGTTTTGCAACAAAATGTGTGTATTTTCTTTATGCATCATGAAAATCCCACCAACATTCAGAATTATTCTTTTTTCCAAAAATCTGTCTAAAACTGAAAAAAAATAACACTGCAATGACAGTTTAATGGCTTAGTAAAGCTGGGAAAGATTTTGGAAATGCAAAACTTGCTTAGTTTAGTCCACTTTTATAAAGGGTAAGGAGATACTATCCAATTATGATAATGACGACATGATGTGTTAGCCATCATCATTATTCTGTGTTAAACAAGATTAGCTAAACATTTAATTTAAGAGTGATAAGGAATTTTAAAATGAAACTTCTCATACATCTGTTAAAATAAAGCCTGATCTTAGAAGGGATCAACTGTGTGAAATGTCACAATTCCAGAAACTTGATGGTGAAGTTCTTCAACAGTCAATACTTCCTATATCTTCAGTTTTTCAATTAAAAACCTATTTTTCAATTTTTTTCTTTCAAATTGTAACTTATACCAGAAAAATTGAAATAAAATTTGAAAATTTAAAAAGGAATCAATACCTTTCAAACTCATCTTAGCAGACCCATCCAAAATAATCTATTAGCAGTTTACAGTTCTGAAAAGTCTGGGCAGATAGAAAAGCATACTACAGATGACCATAAAGGTCCTTTTCAGATATAATCAACTAAAACAAGATCATTTTTATGTTTCCAGGGCAACTATGAACTATATTAAAAAACTACGTTTTTAATTTTCCAGATAATTTGAGATTTACTGCAGAATACTGACTTGTCCTACATTCTACTTGAGCAAGTGATTAAATTTTTTGCTGATGGCAACACATATTGGGTCAGGTTGAAATTTTTACAGAGTACACTGAGATGTCTCTTAACAAAATTATATGAAGTCATTAATTCCACAGAAACAAATGTGGAAATTAACGATGAAGAATATGAGAAAGGACAAGGGCATTTATATAATCCTGGAAAGATTAAAATAACGTTATAGGGAAGTATGATTATTTTCTCTCCTTTACAGATACTGTTTTATCTGACTGAGAATGCATATATTAAATAGAAGGATTAATTTCTGTGGCTTACATCAACATTTTCAATTAATTACCTGTCACTATGAAGTGAAAATTACGAATTAGTGGAAAACTTCTCTAGAACAATGACATAAAGAGGCTGTCTGCTTTTTTTCAAATATCTGTCACTGCTTTTTCTCCCCAGAATATACAGCAAGTCCCCTTTCTTAGCAAATTTGAAGAAAAAAAGTCACTCAGTAAGTGTAAAGTGATGTAGGAACTTGCCTACATCAATAAATTCAAGTAAAAGACATTATGTGTGAAGTCAGTAGTAACCAGTAGCCCCCAGTTTAGGCTGGAGGTAAGGATTATTTCCTTCTTTGACAAAACGCTTCCATAAAAATGGTTATAGTAGTAAGCGGTACTAAATCCTTTGGTCAGGCTTCCAACAATGAATAATGACTTATCTCAGTATTCATGTACTGCATTATCTTCAAATAGCATTTCCTCAGGAGAGAGAATGAGATTATCATCAATGTGATCTTGCCATGACAATTTCATCACTTTTGTAATACCCTAGTCTTGAGCAGTAAGTTTGCTTTGAAAAATCAAGTATAAAAGCCAGAGTAACCATAATGATTTTAAAAAATTATAAGATTTCTTGAAGGACATCTGTGTTTTAAGCGAAGTAAACACAGTAGCAGATATTCTAATACTGAATACCTTCAGACACACAAGACCTGCATCTTCCACATGAGTGCATACCCATTAATTTTGGATGGTGGTTCTAAAAATTTTTAAAGTTGAATAACTTTGAGAAGCAAATTATGTTTCAAGTGATGAGGCAGAGAAATAGAGGTTCAATCACACAGGAGATAGTTAATTAAAATTCTTCATAAGATCTGAAATTGGCCAAAAATGGAAGGTTCCATTCACATTAAATTTGAAGGGACAAGGAATATGAAGCAAATGTCTGCTTACATAATTTCCCTGATTTAAACCCTAGACAGTGATTTGTGGCACTGGCCAAACATTCCCTTAGGTTACTGTGTCCCATTAGGGAAAGAGAAATACAGCTTTTTGCTACTCTTGTTTTCTCCAGATTTTTTATGGCTGTGTAAAACTGATGCTCTTCCACAAGTTAGAACGACTTTAAAGCTGTTTTATAGCTGTCTGCCAGCTGGGGTTTCCAGAGCATCTTCTCCATGCTACACAAAATAGAAGCAATTTCCCACAGTACACAGGTAAGAGATTGTGTGGGCCATTGTCCTCACCAGTAACCTAAGAACCCTGCATGGCAGCCTGTATGGCACCTGAACTGGGAGTACTGGCTGTGGACTCATCCATTATGTAGTCTAGTTATCCTTTTTCATAGTTTCATAGAACTGGTTGGGTGGGAAGGGACCTTAAAAATGGTCATCTCGTTCCAATAGCCCTGCCATGGGCAGAGGAAAGGTGCAAAGCCATCCCTGTGGGCTCAAACCACCAGCTGGCTAACAGCTGAAAGCGCCAACCAGCTGTGCCACAGACTCAGCTATGGCATTTCTGGTTTTCTGTAACCTTTGATTCCTCTCACATTTATTGGTCTCCCACCATTTATCCTACGAAACTAAGGATACCAAAGTATGGCTTAGCAAATTATTTTCTTTTTATTACATGCCCTCCTTTTCTTTGCACCAGTTGTAAACTTTTTTTTTTTTTAAAAAAAACAAACTTTATTCTCATTTTCTGGCAGCACTGTACTCCAAAACAGACTAGGAATTTTAAGCTGTATTGCTGATGGCCTACATGAAAAATGAGCCTGTAAGAGTCAGATGAAATTTAAAACATCTATTTAAGGTAGAAAAGACTCAAATCCTCAACTGACACTTAGATGTCTGATTACAGTTTTAATGTAACATCTGTCAGTCTTATTAGAGTTGTGTTACTTCTTGTTTCAGCTTTAGTTTGTACTATTGAAAATTCCCTTTTCTCATTGCAAACAATGAATTAATCTGCACAAAAAGCTCATAATATCCTGCAATCTTCCGTAACAACAAGCCAATAGGAAGGTTTTTCTAAGCTGGGTTTCCCAGAGCCATGCATTCTTCTATGAGGTAACATGGCAAAACAGAAGAGAATTTGGCTCTGGAATGAAGGCTTTTCATTTCCTCTTACTACCAAATACAAGTTTCTTTGGAAAGTCTTGTACAAAATGAGTTCTTTCTTGAAATGTTAAAATGCTTTGGAATAATGTCAATTGGATGTTGAGTTTCCCTCTTTTTTCTGATAAAAAATAGAGGTGTTATTTCCTAGCAGAGTGTAACCTTTTGAATTTTTAATGCTGTAGATCAATTTGTATTGCTCTATAACTGGTAATGGAGTGTTGTGTTCTGATTTTTGAGTATTTGGTACTTTTTATCTTCACATCATGATACTGTCACACTTCACACAGATATCTGCGGTCATGAGCTAAAGATCAAGCTCGTCCTCCAGTCCACATTTCCACATTTCCACATCGACTTGATCTTTGGCTCAATGCTGGAATGAGTTACTTGTCTAGCAAGGAAACTCAGGTTTATGGAGACTTTCTCCATTGATTACGTGCACAAATTGTTGTATAATCAAACTCGGTTGCTTACCAACACAGGACAACTTGTTCTCTGAACTCAAAGTTTCCCTGAGGCATGACTGGCAGCAGCAGTACAGACGGAGTGTCAGACAGTGCATCAATATAGAAACAAGACACAGAAGTGGCTCTGTCACCTGGAAGGCTATTTTTTTAATCAATAAGAATTAGGAACCATCTTTATAACTTGGGTTTATATCTAAATGATAACAGGAATCAACTCCCCACCATGTTTCATCTGGCTAACATACTTAGGTTCTAGATTCTGTTCTTACATTTGATAGCCTAAACCTGTGTGTAGATAGAGGAAAAAAAGCCAAATACAGCATTTCTGCAAGGGTTTTATGCTATACCATTACACTGGGGGAGCGGGGTTGTTGATTTAAACCTCAAGGGTAATAAGTACTTCTAATACAATCAAGCTTGAGATATGCTTCGTTTATAAAACAAAACTCCTTCATTCAATTCTGGAAAGTAAAATGATAAAAAGACCAGGTAACATTAAGTCTGCAAGTCATATAATAAACTCCAAATTCAAGATGTATGAAACTATACATAAAAACACGTTCAATGTGTTTTCACAACTAATGCATCTTGGTTTATGAAAATCACACATTTATTGTGAGATTTTATTTTTCCTTCTATGCACATGTAGAGTATCACTTGCCATTAGAGGTGGTGAACAATTTCTCAAACTTCTGACTAAATTCTCAACAGTTTTTCTACACATACCTCTGCAGCCAACCCTATTCCATTCAGGGGAAGGTCTCCCATTAGGAGGAAACACAGCCAGGAGCAAAGATATCTGAACACCAGACACCTTTTCCCATCTATTAGGTCAAAATACATTGGAGGGCTGCAGTCACATTGTGTTTCCAGTTGCATGGAAAACACTTGTGTATCTTCTAGCAAAACCTTCCATGCTTCATTTCATCACCTGTGAGAAACACCATTACGAGCCACACTTGATACCTTCTGGAAGACAAATTGGCATTTGACTTTCCAAAAAGGAGTGTAAGCCAATTTATAGTATTAAACACATGTGGCATGTTACTAGTAACAACAGATAATCTAATTGTACAAAAAAGTGTGGCATAAGGTGCAAACTGATTTCATGTCTTTACTATTAAATTCCCATTCCAAGTTTGACTAAAGAAAAAAACTTTGTCACACATGATGTAATTATTATGAAACTTTATTATATTATTAAATATTTATAGATATGACTAAAACTCTCATTAAATATAATGTTGATGTGATAATAAAATTCATAAAAACTTTGCCCCTTTTTTCCCTAACTGCTGTCCATACACTTTTCTCACCAATCTCCTTATTTAACCTGTAGTAGTGGCATGAACATAAATGAAAATAATCCCAAACACCTGTTGTTTTTATAATGTATTTAAAATTAATTTTCATTTGCCTTCTGAAAAACATCCTGGAAATATGTAGGTGCTGAAACCCAGGTATTTGGCACACAGCTGAATCAGATGCAGGTGGAAATTAGCAGTGTGTATTTTCTAAAATCAGTATTTACTTTCTCATAATTGCAAACAGCTTAATCTTAATAAAGAAACATTCACTGTTCTGAGTGGATATTTGCTTTGCACTTAAAAATAAAACTGTCAACTTCAGGACTTTACTAAGGTAAAAGCACACATATCTGGAAAGCCTGGCTTCTGGCTGCTAGACAGCAGTACCCTTCACCTGAACTTCTTTAATGGAGATTCTCTCTTAACTTTCATAGTGGTGTCTTGGACAGCTTGAGGAGCCCTTCTGAGAGCTGCCTGTGTCCAGAGACCACAAAGCCCATGTCACGTCAGGAGCTTTGGGGATGCGTCACAGTGAACAAGTGGTCACAGGGATGTCCCAAGTACCTCACCATTCTGCTGGACAAGCAGCTCCCTCCTAACCAGCACAGGCTTACCAGCACCATTGGGCTTCATCCCCTCATTCCATATCCAGCCTCTACAGCAACCTCAACACTGTCAGAGCTGCAAAACTGATCATGAGCTGGTGAGTCACCAGAAGCTGAAAAGTCTCCCACAGGCTGCTACGGCAGTATAAAACTATTTTTCCTTTGTGGATAAGGCATATTAGATAAATTGTGCAGGAATCTGAGATATTCCTTTGCATTATGAGGACTTTGAAGTGGCAGAATAAATATTGAACGTCAAGCAAAACGTCAAGACATGAGTCAAAAAGATTAAGAAAATGTCTGGTACTAACAGTGCTGATCTGCAGTGGTGTCATACCTATCCAAAAACCTACGTCAGTTTGCGTGGACAAAGTGTACCACAAAATTTGGTTTTGTTTATATTTGAGGCAAACACGTCTTGGGCTGAATGGGAAGCCACAAAGCTGATGTAAAAAGATTATCCCTGCTGATAAAAGAGTCATTCAGAAACATCACTAGTTATCTGAGAGGTGAAGGAGCAGAACAGGAGGATCAGTAAGACTAATGGGGGGAAGTACAGCTGGAAGACTTGGCAATGCTTTTCAAGTTTTACAGTACTACTACCTGGTGCTATTACAAAAGTAAACGTAATTTTTTCTTTCTTATGCAGCAACAGAAAAAAAAGAAGTTGTTTGAAAAAGCTTCTGATTGCTGAGAAGGAATCTAGGCATTAAAAGTAATGTGCAATTAGTTTTAAAGTAAACAGAGTTTGAAAGAAAAAAATTAATACCTACAAACAAAAAAGATGTAACCCAATACTTGAAATTAACTTTGTCCAGTATTTAGCAACAACAACAACAACAAAAGAATAAAAAAATAGTAGATCATAAAATGGAAATAAATAAACATATCCACAATTAAGATGCTTGGTCTTGAAATAAGAAGTCATAAATTATAAGTACGCCATGTACTCCAAGTAGTTCTGAGCAAAACTGATACTTGGCTCCTTGCTGTAGATACAGAGAATCAGACAGAGATGCTCAGAAAAGATTCTTCCAATTGACCCCTTTAGGTACTACAGCCTTGGGGTGGCCACAGAGGACAGCAAGCGTACAAGGCAATAAGTATATTGGAGCTTCCTTTACTTGTCTTTGCATCCAGTGAACTAAAATATCCATTGCAAAACCAGACTGTTTATCATCCTATGAGCAGTTTTAACCTATAACTGATGTCAAATATTAATTGATGTCAGCTAATTCTGATTTTCAACAATCCTAACGCCTACCCATCTTGACTTGAAGTCAGAAGTAACTGGGTCAAAAAAAACCCTTTGTTTTTCTGCCATTTTCCATAAAACCAGAAGCTATTTGAATTTTAATGTCTGGTTTGCCTATAAAATTGCAAACTATACTGTCAAATGAAATTGCAGTTCTTACAAAAGTTTATTGCTAAATTAACAATGCTGAGGTTAACTTATGAGGTTCAGAAAAAGAACACTATGGGCTTTACTGAACCATGGTTTTTTCAAGTGCCTGGAAGTACTCAAGCAAAATTTTACAAACCAGTTCAGAAATTGAACTGTGAATTGATTCAGAATGTATTACCATTAGAATAAAAACTTTTTAAAATTTTAATTAGCTCATCTATGTACCTGGAAATTTAGCACCATTTAAACACTCATACCTGAACAGTGAAAAATATCCTTATTTAATAGCTATATAGCTGAAGTTCGTAATAGTGCATACCATCAAGAAAACAGGAAAGAAAATATAATTTAATATAGCTGAATTTGTTCAAGTACTACAGCTATTAAAGTAATTCAGTTTTTACATTACTGTAATGTAAGGTCAGCGCCTCTTCATAGTTGACCTTTTCAGTTTTAACATTTTAGCTTAAAATCCTGTTTAAAGAAATATATTTATCTTTCAAACTTTTGAATAGAATTCATATGGCCTAGGTTAGTGGTCTGCCTTTGGACTTCATGGCTGTGCTTTGTGGAAGGGCTCTGCTGACACCCCTGAACACCTGAGGCAAGACAGAGAGAAGGTCTAGTTGGACCCAGGCTTTGTAATTCCAGTTCTGAAAACACCTCCAGCAGCATTTCATAGGTAAGTGGCCTTTTCAGCTTGTATTTTAGGAAATATTTAGTTTAAGAATATGTAGGTTCTTAAAATAGGGAGAGCTGTTTGAAGAAGTAAGGGTTTCCTTCATCCATTGGTTAGAAGTTGCAAAGGCTGATATGAAGGCCACAGAAAGGAAAAGGGTGCAATTTCATTGGAAAGAGACCACAGAAAGATAAAACACCCAGATGGAAAATTCAGATTAAGTTTTTTGTTCACCTGTTAGGCGAATATTAAACCAGTGGTAGCTAACTTCTCACGCAACTCTGTTCTTTGGTCATGATTTCCAACATTCAGTCTCTGAACTGAAATGAAAGGAAGAACACATGTCATTAAAATATCAATCATTAAAATTATTAACATTATTGAAATTTAATATCTTTCAAGTGCCATTGAAAGAGGAAAAAATTGAGTGACAGGATTAAAAAGCCAAACAAGAGACATAAAAGAAAGAGAAGGAAAGCAAAAATTACAAAGTGAGTAGTAGTAAAGAAAAACCCTCTATACTACTTCAAACTATTGCCCTGGAGCTGAGAGAAGGGAATATAGAAAAATGAAAATTAATCTGTAATTGACAACACTGATGTTGTCTATGTAAAACAAAAGGTCAGACTATGATCCACAAGGTCAGTTTAATTCATTGTCAGACTACGCCATTACTTTTAATGTAGTGTAAACTATTATTTTCTAGCAGACAACACATGCAAGATGGTCTGCTTTATTTACATGCTATTGATGGTTAACAGTGACCACTGAAGTAAGACAAAAGAATGAAAACTGATATTTATCATTAGACTACAGGGCTATACAATTAAAAAGAAAATTTTTTTTGTGGTAGAGTTGGAGTAATTGCTAAAGCATAAACCAATGGACAGGGTAGTCGTCCAACAACCTAGTATGGACATGGTTTTACTCTCTGTATTCATGCTATGCACAACCTTGCTCCTTGAGGAGTTATGCAAGGTGTAAAAATCCTTCTAAGAAGTAAAGATATGACAAGTTTTGTGAATATCATCAGTTGCCTTCTCCCTTCAACAGAGGCCCTGTTAAAGAAGCAAGTCACTGGTTCCAGCATGCTTAAAGCACTACATGTGCACACAGACAAAAAAGCTGTCCTCACAGATTTTCCTGGACTTGTAGCAACCTTCACTCGGTATCCCTACACCAGTGGGCATCTGGCTTTATCCATCCCCCATGCCTGTACCTGCCTCAGGCAACTGCAGCTCATGAGTTTCTTCTGCAGCTCTCTTCTGTTGTCACATCTGCACTTCACTGGCATGGTGTAGTCCTGAAGATAAGAACTATGTGTAAAAGCTCTGAAGCTGTTAAAGTACAGTTGTCTGAGGAACATTTTGTTTCTTCCTTTTTTTTTTTTTAGAAAAACATATAAAATAGTCTTAATTTGTAACATTTATATAGAATACTTAAGAAAAATAGATTTCCTTTTGCATTAAGTAGTGTACACTACCTTTACACTTTAAGCCTTAATGAACTCTTCCTCTGTTATACAGAGCCTACAGCAAAAAAGGATTGACATTGGAACAACAATTTAAGGTAAATGTCAAGAATAGCATGGCCTCCTTTCTCTAACTGACCTTAATGAATTGTCGCATTATCCTCCCAAAGCAACATAACCACTGCGGTGGATGCTCCTCAGTAGCTTTAATCTACCTCCCACTTGAAGGAGAATTAATTTGCTATTTATTAATAATTTACTTTTTTTTCTGTAAGCTGATAACTAGCATGTATAACAAAGCAGCTTCTTTTTACTCTTCCTTGACAGTCATCACATTGGTTGTGCTCCTCAGGGAGCGTGAAAGTCCATGTGCAGCCCTTTCTAACTGAAGTGCAGTTAGCTGAAGTTTGGTATTGTTTCTAGTATCTGGCTGGTTCAAGACTACAAGACTAAATTTTTCTAGAGAACAGTATGTGTAAGGTACCACAATATTTACTTCGAACACAGCCCTGATGTCGCTAAAGTAGAAAGGTGTCACCTTTGATATCAGTGCAAGTCTAGGTGCAGGCTCAGCTTTTCTTGACTTTTTCCAGGGTTGGAATCAACAAGCTGTAATTCTGACTCTGCTGCACTATGGCGATATTTGCAGCATTTTACTGCTTATCTTTCTAAGCACTGAGGACCACAATAAATTTTAGTAATATATAGGGTAGGAGAGTTAAACATTAAATTCCTTTTCTATTAATTAACATTCTTTAAACAGTGTTATTCAAAACATACCTGTTTGTTCTAAGTATCAGTTCTGTGCACTGTATTCTGTACAATTATTTACATCATCATTATCTCTGTTCTATACAAAACTGATTTAATGTCAATTTTCTAAAACAGAAGGAAAGACGGTTTTTTTTTAAATTGATTTCCAAAATGGTATTCTTGATAATTAATGGTATTCTTTCTGTAAGCAGATTCAAAACCAAAGTAGAAACTGCAAAAGAATTTGTGGCCTCTGGATTTTTGTTGAAAAGCTAGACCAAATTATCATTCAATTGAACTTTCCAAAGATGGTAAGTTTTGTTCAAAAATCTACTTACTATTTTTTTGTCCAAAAAGTGGTAATACTGCAAACTTCAGCTTCTCTTAAAGTTAAACATCGTTAGTCATGAAATGAGCTCCCTACATGAGAAATACTTTGTCATCTAAAACAGTTGCAACCATTCTGCCTACAACCATGACTATAAGCCAAGGCAGAAATGCCAAGAGAAGGCTGCCCAAGTTAAACAGGACGTGGTGACAACTATCTTAAGTATGCTTACTTTTTTTTACTTGGTGCCTGAGAGAAGCTGGTATAAGCTACTGGTGTAGCCTAAAGCAACCATGAGTGTTGCTAATGCCAGCAGGACATTAGCCCACTGAATTCCTACCATTAACACCACACAAAAATGTCTCACAACGTCATGGTCTTTTCTTGTGTGCCTGAACTGGATCTGCGCTGCTTTTCATTCTTTACCTCAGTCCAGGAAACTACAGAAATGGACAGATGCTCAGGGACCCATATTATTGAAAGCTTGAACTAGACTAGATTAGGCACAATTGCAAGCCATGCAATGTATGTGAGGATATGAAATAATCAGTGTTGTATCTCTGCCTGGTTCCGCCCAGCCACCCCCATCACACCATTTTAGTCCAAGTTTTAGGTCAGCCCTTGCTTCGCCTCTCTTCATTATCATGGGTCACCCTTCTACACTTGACCAACTCAAAAAGGTCTTGTACTCTATAGGGGAACTTGATTCAATTATAAACACCTTCATCTAGCATCTAAATATCCATTTCTAGTATCTGACTCCCAAAACCATTAGAGTACCTGGTTTTGAACTTTGACCTCCCAGTGTTTCCATCACAGTGTCTTTCTCTGCTTACACATTAAAGTTGCTAACAAATAAATGTTACTGATTTTGGTCTGTGCCCAGATCATAATTCCTCTTTGAAATATGTTCCCTCTACTTAACTAGGTGCTGTTAAAGAGAAATGCTGTAAGATAATCATGACATTTCAGTCTTTCACTGTAAAATTAACACCTGGACGGTGGGTTTGCAAGGCAAGAGGGATGGCAAGAGGGTTGTGCTACATAGCTGGTTTCAAGTTAGCATAATTGTCACAAACATCCAAGGTTTTAATGCCTGAATGTGGCCAGTGTGAAGCAGATCTTTTCAATAGCTTGAGCTGTTAGATGAGTCAAATGACTGTAGAGTTTATAAATATAATGACCCTTTTTTCTTTTACAAATCTGATTCTTCAGTGTTTTAACACTGGAGTGCTCATTTGTTGGCTTTTTCTTGCTTCTGCTTTTGCTGCCCCCCATTTCTGTGAGCACAGCATCTAGCACCTACCCTGCCATTCACTCTCCCTAAATTCATAATGCTCCGTACTACTCTTAATCCATTATCAACAGCAGCAGGAACAGTGTCATAGCATGTTGCAATGAATCCTTGGTGGATTCTGAAAACAACTGAGAGAAGACCCAGAGGGAAGTTCTCTGCAACTGCCTAGACTGCCTCTCTGGTAATAATACCATCTGAAAATAACAAAGATACTACGTATTTTTTTTCACAGGAGCTGGACAGAGGTTTATAGTTTATTTTTGATTCAGTAAGAACTTCAGATAGTAGCAAGCTTTGAGTGCAATCAGTGAGTGGCCTAGATGATTCACATCCCTTGAGTGGATTCCTGAACCTCCATATCCATTACTTATTCTCTATGGTAGGTAAAACTCCCACTTTCTTACACTGTGTTCTTACTTGCCAAATTTAATAGTAATGAACCCATGTAACATGTATTTTATAAGTTTTGAGATCATGTTCATATTAGCTGTTTAATTTTTACCAAGAGTGCTCCTTGAAAGTCTTTATTCTGAAAAACAGAATGACAGTGCTTTGGGTTAAATCAGCCAGTTCTTCAGCTATGGAAGGATAATTGTGCTTCAATCCAGTGGGACATTGTTGTTCGAAAGCCAGTTCCCCTGACCTGGAGGATCTTCCCTGACTTCATCTCTCCTATTGGACTTTTCCACTTTGTAATTAAATATTCACTGAGTAAGAGGGAAACAAAGAATAAAGAAGGGAAAAAATAAGCCCTTTGTAGAGGTTCCAGTCCTCCGGTCCAAGGAATATTTAATTATTTAGGCAAAGTGGAACTGCTTCTCTGGAGAGGCTGAGAGGGTTCCACCAGGGTGGTTATGGTCCAACAGAGAAAATGGACAGAGGAAACCTAGTGTATAGATCTCCACAAAGAAAGAGGTTCCTGCTTCGCTCTTTCAAACAACATAAATAATTATACTTGCTAAGTGAGTTGAAGAGGAAAGGCACAGTTGATTCAAAAATTGTTTGCCCTTAATTAGATGTTTCTTCTTTCTTTAAAATTATTGTTCTATCCTAAATTATTTCGGTAGCTATCAAGGAAGGAAAGCAATGTGAGATTAATCAGATTTAATGTGCCTGCTCCTGTAATAAATATATGATATTTGTTGCAATGGTTTGGCTTAAATTATGTTACTCAAACTTTTCTAATCTTTTGCAAAGTTAGCAAAAGCCTGAGGGGGAGGTATCCTAAAGAGGAGAAGAAGAAGAAGAAAAATATTTCTGACAGAGGGAGATTTTTAAAGCAAGGTTGATTCATTAGTGGTGTTACAAACACTGTGTACCTTTACCAGTGACATGTTCTGAATCCAGCTGATAGGTCAAATGCACAAGTGAAGTTTTAATGAAAACAGATGCCCAGAGGATCCTAGAGCAGCTGTGTCTGCCCATCGCTCCATGTGTGGAACATCTTCCCATTGCTTCGCAGTGTTACACTCCCCCACTTCCAAGAAATTGGGGGCCTCTTAAAACAAGGTTGAAAGGAGAAAGGCTTGCTAGTCAGCTGGCAACATATCTGCATTTTTAAGCTAGCCTGGATACAGCAGAGGAGAGCTTAGTTTTCGCTGTGTGTCTGACCTCTCTTAGCCAAGTTCATAGCAGTGTGAGCTATCAAATATGACAGGCTTTTGGCAAGCATTTGCATGCTTTTGGCCAGAATCTCTTCCAAGCCCAGCTGGGATCAATTAAACTAAATAATAGTTCTTGCAATAACTAGTTCCTACCACACTCTTCAGAAATTGCTTAGTCTTCAAATGTAAATACTGTTAAGTTCATACCTTGCTTACCCTTCCCCCACTTTAAAGGAATTGTGATAGAACTACAAATCTAAGATTTTTAAAGCAAGCTCTTAAAGGCTGAATTGGAAGAAACATGGCATGTGCAGGCATACATTCTTGTCTTCTGGTTTGCCATCATGAAATCCATTCTGCTTATCTAATATCCTAAATACGAATAAAAACCCCACCACACATTACCTTCTCTAGACTTCACATTAAATGGAGGTGCCATTGTCCATAACTGATTAGTAAACTGGTCTAACTAAACTGTTATCAAATCCTATCTTCCAAATTTGGATCAACTGACCAAAAAAACATCTGTCATGCTATAACTTGTTTCCAGGACCAGATAATGCTCACATTAGAATAAGGAGCATTTAAATTCAAAATCAGTTTTTCCTAGTGATTTTGCTACTTCATGGAGATTTGCTGTGAGCAGCATGAATAATCAGCCTAGACTTTTAAAATATTAAAAAAGCCAAATAAAAACCTGGAGCAAACACATTAATATTTTTCACTGTGACTGAAAAGCAGAATGATTTTCTATTCAAGTTTAAAAAGCCCTAATTTTTATAATCCAATAATCTCCAAATCTTTCCTGAGAGGAGCCCACACTAAAACTACGCATCCAAACAGTTATTTTCTCTGAAGCCAGGCACTATTTGTACAGTTGTAAAGTTTCTGATCATTCCATCAGTTACAGAAGAATACAGTTCTCTGCCCAAATAAAAAGAAATACAATATTTTATTTTTTTAACGTATGTCATGTAGTTTTATATGTTAGATTTACAAAACCTAATGTAACACTAAGAAAGCACTTGTTCTGCTAAGCACTTGAATGTGGTTGGATCACTCAGCTGCTTAAAGGCCCTTGAGGAATGGAAGCCAAGATTTTTATGATCCTGTGAAATGTCCAGTACTACCCTGGAATAGTGTGCTGTTTTGTCATTGCATTCCTTGGGTAATGACTTTCCCCACCAAGTATTCTCCCCTTATTTGAAGAGCTGAAATATCTTGTTCGGCCTAGGCTCTATCCGCCTTGTCCTGCTAACCTGAAAGTCTTACTAAGGAGCTTGCGGAGCTTCTGCAAGTAGTCAAATTTTAAACACTGTTAAATTTTACAAGTTCTGAAAATAATGGCTCACTTTAAATAAGCAGTATGTATAACAGAAAGCCTGTAATGCGTCTAACCTCAGAAATAATTCCTTAGTTGTAGAGTCAGAGAATAGTTGAAGGCACCAAGCTTGTCAGTTAAGTCCTCCTATGTAAAAAGATTGGTAAACGTGACATTGCAAGGTCCTAAATTTATTGCTTTTACATAACCTTGGAGAATATGCTTATTTCTCTAGGAAGAGAGAGCTTATTGTAGTTGCCAGTACTGAATTGTTCAACAAGAAAGCTTATGTGGCGAAATCTAGAAAACCTCTTCTGCCTCACAAGAGGAGGTAGCCTTTAAGACCAATAATAATATCATTCAGTGGGTGGAAATTAAACGTTGAAAGTGTTTGCCTGTGTATGCTCTACTTTTTGTAGGAGATAAGTTAATCTGCATTATCAGCACATTTTAGTGATATGATTCCACCTACTGTAGCTTGTCTATTGGTCCAAATATTTGTTTTAACAACTGCTTTAAAGCCCCCACATTCCTATGTAAAGTAAATCCCTGTTCCAGTAAACTTTCCAATAAAGGACATGCCATGCAAAGTTACAGTTACCCTTTTAAGGGGAAACCTCCACAGTAAGCTTGTAGGTTAACCTCCTGGCTAGAAACCAAGTGACATGACAGCAGCTAGGGAATTCAGGTCTTTATTTTAGATATACAAATATCAGCTTCCATTCCTAGAATTTAATCTCTCCACCAAAGATATGTTATGTGTTTAAGCATCAGTTCACTGTTTCTGAATGAATCCCGAAGGGACTGCCCCAAAGACAGAGTAGTTCCCCAGGAGAAAAAAAAAAAAAAATCACAACCCACAGTACTTTCACATTCTTTCCCCGCCTATGCCTGGCAACCTTCTTACACTGTTTTCAGACTGCATTCCAGGGGAATGTTTCCATTAGACTCACGGATGAAGCAGAGAGGCATATAGATAACAAAGTGAACATTTCTGCTGGGTATCCCCAAACAGTTCCCAGCCTTGTCTTGTATCTGCTGGCTTGCTATGTCCTCCAGAGATCCCTAGGCACAGGAGCATGGTACCAGAGAGATACTAACCCTTGAAAGAGACACCAGATCATCTTGTGTTTGTGTAGAACACAACAGGTCTGTGGGTTCATATGGACTCTCCCAGCTGGTCTGAGCTTTTCTGTGTCTCCTGAAGCATGCAGATAGATAAAGAAAGGAGAATTACAATAGCTGAGAGTAGATGCAGTAAGGTGGGATGGAGGACACTGGAAGTCTTTCAGTGTTGGGGAAAGAGCGAGTACGGCAGTCTTCAAGAAACAGAGCCAGACAAATCAATTGACACACATGTGACATGGAAGGGGAAAAAAAGCATGGGCTTAGAGCAGTGACACACAGATATGAGATAGGCAAACAGATTACGCAGCTGTATAAAGCATTTAGTAAGATATTATTACCGTACAGCCAGGAACCACAAAAAGGGAAGGGATTAGATACTTCTGTAAATTACCTTAGATCATACAGTGTAACAGACTTATTCCAGATTTTCACTCACATGGCTGATTCAAAACATAGGAGTGTGTGCAGATGGGGGAATGAGAGCGAAATTATTTGAGGGATGCATAGTACATAGCCAGTCATCTGTACACAAACACAACAGCCAGCACTTATGAATCAAGGTAGACAGATGAATCAAAAGGGCCAAACCAGTGTGGCAATACATAGTAAAGGTGAGAAAAGAGAATAAGGGAAAGCTGCAGGGAAGAGCTCCGCAGCTGCAGCAGAGAGCACAGCTCAACCCCTGGCTGCTGTGCTGCTGCTGGTGCCTGGCCTTGTCCCCCAACCTGGGGGTGAGATGGCCAGAGCTGCTCCTGATGGTGGGAGGCTTCTGGGAGATGAGATGAAGATGAAGAGACAGAAACAACAGGAAAAGAAGAAGCAGGTTCCCTCTCTCAGCATCCATGGGGAGCCCCTTCCCTTGTCTTTCTGTGCAGGGTGCTGCTCTGACACCTTCCCCCTGGCTCTGCCTACCCCTTGCTTTCGTCCAAGTGGGTACCACTCAGAAATTACTTTCTTGATAGACAACAATGAAAGGAATAGGAATTGTTCAAACTGCAGCAGAGTTTGTATAGACCAAAACAAATCCAGACCAGCTGTCAAGCCTTTTGGACCAGAAGACAGCATGTTACGTGAGGGAGGGTCCATCATTGCTCACTGCCATGGGAAATGCAGGTTACAATCATGGCACATGACCTGGGAGAAATCATAATTTTACCTACTGCACACTGGTCAGTTATATGTGCCAGCAAAATGTCCTTTAATGGCTGAAAGGAGTCAACATTTCACAGAGAACAACAGATGAGGAAAAGGGGAACATGTTTTTTTTGGGTAGGGAGTTGATCACTGTGACAGGACTTTGATTAGTTGTAGCTTTGAGAAGAACATAAGATTTGTCATTAAAGGAAGGGCCACTAAATAACAAAACGGGGTGAGAACCTAAAAACTGGTCTTGATGGGCATAGAAACTAGAATGATATGCTGTGATTTTCTTTTTCGTTTAAAGAAACTCAGAATGAAATCAAAAGGGTTTGTAAACTAACTCTGTTTCTGTGCACCATCCTTTCTCCTGGTCTTGCTCTCAGCCCAGCAGCTTGGCATGGGTCTCTGCAATGATGCTACAGTCTGCAGAAAAAAAGCTCTTTGTTTTTCATCCTCCTTGAGGCTGACAGCATGTCTGCTTCCTCTGTCCCTGCAGTCTCTCAGGTTTTGCTCGGGCAGCATGTGAGCTCACGCTCACAGGCACGCACATGTGCACACAGGCATGTGCTGGGATCTCCCTCTTCCCACTGCCCCCAGCTCTGCAGTGAGCACTCAGCCCACCCTCAGACCCTCTGCTTCTTCCAGATCCAGAGTGCGCCAACTAGGAAAAGGCAAGCCAGCCTTTTGGATGTGCTGCCTGCTGACTTTGGAACAAAGTAACATGTAATACATTGTAGCCTGCAAGTAAATAAAACAGCTCCTGTCTTTTACAGTCAGTCATTGACAAAGAGGTTAAAGTCAGTTGGGAAATTATCGAATATTACATGTCAACAATATCTGAAAAGAAACCCCAAAAATATTTACTAATACCACGTGTATTAATCTATGTTCTACATTAACTCTCTTCTAATGAAAGATCCACATTGCATCCTGAATAAAAACATATTGTTTATAATCTTAGTAGGTATTTTTATATAAATACCTACTCATAAAAGATTGCTTACAAACGTAAGAATTTACTTACTTTAGTATTTAGACTGCTAAGGTGGAACATACAAGTCCTGAAGAAGTGGATCCTGTCTTAGGTCGAATCTTACTGGATGGCCTAAAGGGCATGTAACAGAAAGAAGAGACACAGAAGACATCAGGAAAAGAATGATCTACATTATGTTATTAAGTTTTTTGTATGTAACATACTGATGATGTATTAAAATCCACCATCCAATTCCTATGATGTGTTTTACTTTAAACAGGAACTAGCAGACACAATGCCAAAATACCTCACTGAATAGCTAAGTGTAGTGTAATGCAACACGTTAGAAACAATCTGGTGAAAGGAGGCAGGCTCCATGTGCGTGAAGGGTACACTTTGAGATTTGCTGAGAGCCTGTGAAAGCACGCTATATAGAAAAATATCTTGAACTCAAAATTACCACACACATTTTTTGAAAAGGAAGTAAACTCAAAATCACTACACACATTTGTTGAAAAGGAAGTAACGACAGCAGAGTCAGTGAAAGTGAACATATCAGTCCTGTTGCACAATCTCCTGCTGGGGCCTGGAATGGCTCCTTGACTGCCATCACTTTCATCTGTGCAAGCAAGGAGTGGAAATTGTTACCAAACCAGAAGCATCTTGGCAATGCATGTGACAACTCCTTGGTAATTTACTTTTTCTCCAGTCTCAGGAATCCACAATACTCATACTATTCCTTTCGCACAAATCCATCAGTCCTTCCACTGTCCACCCACGGGTTTAATGCTTCAAAAACACCTGCATTCGTCCTCTCAGTTTCCTTTCAACTACCTGTTCATCCAATAAGGGTAAAATGTCCTAGCTGGGTATTTTGAAAGTAGTTTTGTAGTTGCCTTGGTGGGGTAGAGCAGCAAGATTTAAGGTCTTCCAATCCTTTAACTTCTGCTTGAGTACACATCAGGGGAGGGAGCACAAAGGTGGAGAGGTGGGGGCAGAGAGAACAAAGTGATGTGAACAAAAGGACTTCGGTGGTTTTGCAAGAGCAGCTGTTTCTTTCTCGGGTGCCAGTGACTCCATGGTGCATCTCTCATGTTCTGTCAGCCATACTGACAGGTGAGACAAAGAGCTTTTCACAGCAGCTGCTCTAGTTACAAGAAGAATGAGTGTGCTCAGGAGGCTGGAAACCTTTAACACATGCAAACACAGATGTTTGCACAAGCTCTGAAAATTTTGAAAAAGAAAAAAAGAAGGTGAAAGCACTTTTTGCTTGTTTTTCCTAAAGTTCAGTTAGCTCCTGCCTTTGATTCACACAACTGCATTAAAAGGACTAGACAAGGACAAAACTTAGGGGACAGAGTCTTTGAAAGATACAGTTCATATGCCCGTAGAGAGAGAAGTGGTTATCCAGCAGGTTTTGAGCCTTTTGTTGGAGGGGACACAGTTCCTTCAGTCTTCGTAACTGGTTCAAGTATGTTACGTTTTCCAAGGTGCTACTAGAAAAGTGCCAATATTTGCAGCAATGTTAAAAAGTTAAGCTGGGACTTTCCATTTCAAGACCAAGAGAACTGTCCTCCCCCATGCAGTCAGCTCTGTCCCTACCTTTCTGACCAGGCTGAGAGCTGCACATGATACAGTGCAGCATCATGCCGAGATGCTGTCCTACACCAATGCCATTGCCCTGATCAAGAGCTGGTGTACCAATCCCAGCTCTGGGACATCCTCAGTGCTCTCTGTTGAATGGTGAATAATATGAACAAAAAGCTTTATCCAGCTTCTCTGGAGAGATCCATTTTAGAATTTAGATTATCACCCCTGATCTTTATAGGATCTAGACACATGCAAATACATAGTCTAAATTCCCCCTCCACAGCAGTCTGGTCCATGTAGTACTTCTGCCTGCTCTCTGCCTCTCACCAGCAGTATGTGGAAGCACTCCTTCTCACATGTAGCCCAGCCTGGGAAGAGCTGCCACTGCCGATACTGCATCCACCCAGACTGCAGTGTGCAAGGTAGAGACATCAGGAAAACTGGGATCTGGTCCAGGGTAGTCCCACCCCAGCCTGTGTATAGGTGTCCTACACTGCAGAGATTATAACTCATTCCATTTGTAAGATTGTCATTCTCTCATTCTATAGTATAACAAGTGACACATATATAAAGAACTTTGAAAACAAATATATAGTCAGGAAAATATAAAAAGAAATCTAGTTTAAACAGGAAATGATAAGCAAGAAAATAATTTTAGATGGACATGAATTTTCACATTTTATTGAGGAGTTACATTAAAATGCTTTCCTATAAACAAAGGTTGAAAATTAGATGTTTTAATGAACACATATTAGAGACTCGAAAAAAAATAAGAAAACAGAAAGAACACTCATATTCTTCCATCTTAAAAACAGATTTGTTTACACTAAATATCTTCAGTGTTTAGAAAAGAATTAGGAGAGAATAGTAATAGAACCAGAAGCTTGGCTCAGTAAAGAACATATGGATTTTTTCTTCAGTCTCATTAGTCACAGAATAGCAAGGAAACAGACATTTGTTTGCCGGTGAGGTGGACTTCCAGACCCCAGTTCTTATTGCATGGAGTATTTGGACCTGTAGTGCTTGAAAAATTGAATGTGAATTGGCAAATAGATTTGGAGCAGACATGTATAATTTTTGGCAAAAAGCATGCATTCACTGAAAATTTTACTCTACTTTTGCATGATCATTCATCTGATATTCACAGTCTGAATTTCACAAAGAATACTCTAGTAATGATCATACAACAACTTGAGTGCTTTACCACCCATTTGCCTGAGAAATAATCATAAAATCATAGAATGGTTTGGGTTGAAAGGGACCTTAAATATAGCCTGCTCCCAACCCCACTGCCATGTGCAGAGACACCTGCCACCCGACCAGGTTGCTCAAAGCCCCATCCAGCCTGGCCTTGGACACTTCCAGGGATGGGGCATCCACAGCTTCTCTGGGCAACCTTGCCAGTCCCTCACCACCCTCACAGCAAAGAATTTCTTCTGTATATCTAATCTAAATCTACACTCTTTCAGTTTAAAGCCATTCTCCCTTGTCCTATCACATGCTCTTGTAAAAAGCCCCTCTCCAGCTTTCCCGTAGGCCCCCTTTAGGTACTGGAAGGTTGATCATACAGACTGTTTCTCACTGACTAGCAATAGTCACTACCTATCAAACTGTAACGCATAACGTAACGTCCTAGGTAATGCCTAATTTTGCTTAGTCATAGATCATTAGTGTGAATATATCAGTGAAAAAATATTATATTATAGATACATTTTAAGAGTCAACAGTGTTACATATGTAATAGTGTAGTGCCGAGCCTGACAAATATACCTGCTCTCTCAGGGCTCAGTAGCACAGCACAGTGGCTGGATTAAAGTCAATCTTCCATCAGCCATCTTAAAATATGGTCAGAGTGGGAAACAACTGTGCAGAGCTGCCCATGATGTAATGCCACATTACCTTTCAAGGTCCAACTCACAGCCATTAAAGAAAACTTGATGGGAATGAGGAGCCATTAGAAATCGCTTCCATCAGAAGAGTCATCGTCCCCTGCCCAAGCATGATACCATCCCTCACCATTATTTTCCTTTTTTATCATACACATGAGAAAAATGTACCTTTTCTCATGAAAAATGGGACCCATCATCTATAATTAAAACAAAATAATCACTGTGTTAAACACATATCCCCCCTTTAAGAGGATGGGTGCTTATGATGGCTATTAAATATATCACTTGGGAATCACTCGATACCATAGTGATGAGAGCAGTGTACACATTAGGATAGAACAGAAGATGCATAAATTGGGTGTGAATGAAGGATTTGTTACTGCGGTCTTCAGCAATTGAAAGAGTATTAAATATAAAAGAGTGCAACAAGGGAAATGTAAGACATGCTGGCTATGTCCAAGCAGGGAACATGCAGCAATGTAATATGAGGTTAAAGCTGGAACTCTGTGAGAGTGTGAATATACCTAAAAAAAAAAAAAATCACAGGTTTTCAATTCCTCTCCTTTCCATGGAGATTGTTTCCTACATTTTCTGTAACATTTCATTCTACAATCATGTCTATTCATTATTAATATCATGATACGCTAGATAAATAATTCCTTAAGAAAGGCCATAAATAATGATATGATAATATTCTGAATAAATTCAGTTATTCTGATACATAAGATGTCTGAATGTGAAATAAGCCAGACTTTTAAAACATATTCCAGTATTTATCAAATGTAGTAAGAGTTTTTTTCCAGTACTGACCTCAGAATTCAGCTTGAAATCACAAAATGATCAGAATTTTGTTTAAATCTCTGTCTTTCATTACAGAACATGATTGTGTTCAATTCTGTTTCTCATCCAGAATAGTTGGACTCCTTCCAGCATTGCAAAAAACAAAAATACATGACACTGATAATATAAACCGATGAGTGCTCCAGAAATAAAAAATGTGATGTTTATTGCTGTATTTCATTATGTGAGTCCTATACCTTCATCTGTTATCTTCTGTTGGTGAAAATAAGTTAAAGCTGACACTCACTGTTTTACACTTTAATTTTTATTCCAGAGATGCTCTTTTATTATTGATAATTATTACCTGTGGGTATTTCACTTGTTTCACTAGCCTCTAGTATTTTCCTCTGTTTCACTAAAAAGATACAATAATACTATTGCACTGATGGCCTTCTGGAATCCCTGAACTTTTCCAGAACCACAAACCTGGCTATCAAAACATAGCCACAAGTGCTCCTTGGTGAGCAATAAAATATTCCTAGCATCAGCACTGGATCCAAGCTTTTATAGACAATTACAGGATCAAATAGTTACAAGGAGTAAGATATTTTCAAAGATTGGCTGAGGCTACCTCTGCCTGTGAATAGCTACTAGAGATACACCCACTTATAAGGAAACACAGGCATCTCTACAAATAAACAAATAGGAATAAGTTGTGAAGCCCAGAGAAAACAAAACATGCCAAAGCCATCTACAGCAGTAAGCAGAAGTCTTCTTTCCTTTATTTAATAACTTAATGTTTAATACTGGAATGAAGGACTTATTCATGGAAAGGGCCTGAATTGTATTATTTTCTTTAAAACATTCAGATTTTTTCCTTGATGAAAAAAATAAATTTAAACTTTTTTATTCCACCTCTCCTCCTCTTTAGAAAGTTAACAAGTAAACCTAAGCAATGGAAGATATTTTCCAAGTGGCACCACCTAGCTCTTCAGCAAGTTTGTCAGACAACTTACTAGCTCTAATACTGACTCCATATTTCATGATTTCCTATCGCTGTTGGACACACCAAGCTACCTGCTGGGACGGCATTTTTGCTTGACTTCTCTTTGAACTGAAAAATCTATGCTTTTTCCATGGCGATGATGAGTAAATGTTTCATAGATTAGATTAGAAGAATGTTTCATAGCCATAAAGAGGTGCCTCTCCATGCTCTCTAGCTTACATAATTCAGAAATATCAGTTCAACAACCTGTTCTAGTCTAAGCCTTACACTGTGCCTGTCACAGTGGTATTTATAGCTTGGCATCACTCAGAACTTTTGGATCTGTAGGAAGGATTATTTTTTTCTGTAGAGAAGGTGAGTTGAGCAAATATATTTTTGCAACAGAAAGGTCAACCGAATAATTCTGGGTGACTTGGGTGACTGTTACTTAAGTGTGGGTCATGCTGCCCACGTAGTTTGGCTAAAAAACATGGGAAGACATTTTCAAAAGTAATGAATCATTTTCCTTGGCTAAAAAGTTTCATCTTGACATTTCCCAAAAAGTTTCTTTTTCACATTAGTCTCCAACAAACAACTCCAAATAGTTTCAAAGATGTGATGCTTACCCCCTGTCCTCCTCAGTAGAGAGGGTTTACAAACAGTCTGAATTGTTCTGTAGCAGAATGCAAAAGCCCTGCCACAGGAAGTCCAAGATTTCTTGCCATATTTCGTAGGATCCCAAGGGCATGGCAAATCAGAACGGCTCTCTGACCCTCCAGCACGGAAGCTTCCATGTCAGTGATATCAGTGACCCTTTCGCTATGTAGAACACCAGATGGTCCTGGGGGCTGATTCAAGGTAGTGAAAGGTGCTCCTGCTCTGCTCACCTCACATCTTGCACCGCCGCATGCAAAATGCTTGGCTCCAACCTGCTCGCCTTACCATCAGCGCCCTGTAGAAAGTAGCCTGCAACTCCTCTCTCCTCCCCACCAGACCACGACACCAGTCAAGACACTTGACACTGACCACATGTGTGAGAACAGAGGAAGCAAAGAGGCTGAGCCTAGTCACCTTGGCTGATGCACTGCAGAATGAGAGCCCTAAGCCAGACCAGCCGGGATGGTAGAGGAGCTTTTACTGAATTAAATGGAGTGGAATCACCTAAGCAACAATATTGCAACTGTGTAAGCAGCACTAAGATATCTGGCTAGCGATATGCATTAATTAGACAATGTTTTAAACACCTTAACAATATGTACAAGCACTGCGTAAAGCATCACCACTATTAGAAACTGCAGGGCCAAGGGGGGAACACCACCCTTTTCAGAAGTTGTCTCTTCATCATCTAAAATCCATGAAAAGATATTGCATCTGAAACTCACAAATACAGGTTAAACCCTGACAATTGTAAATGGAAGGTTTCATGTTCCCCTTTTTTACATTTGCAGGCCTTGAAGGCTCTAATTTAAACACAAGAACCACAGCTACTGATTGACCGAACCTGCGGTCCTGCCTGCAATGACACCTGTACAGTTTTAGTGACTTTCACACCAAGAAATGTGAGATTTTGGTGGGGTTGTTTTAAAATGAAATTATATCATAGCTTTTGAGGTCTGAAAGTTTCCTACCATTTGTCAGTTTAATAAACTGAAGATTTTAATAGAGATCTTTTAACAACACATGCTGTACTCTGAAGGTGTGAATATTTCCTAACTAGCCAAGTTTACATACTGCTCACACAGGAAACTCACAGGTTTGTAGCCTGACAGTGAAATTTATCTATAACTGTGTAATATTAATAAAAAGTAATCTTTAGGACATCTGCTGTGCACACTGAAAGGCTTGGGTCATGCTTTTAGAAGAAAAAAAAAAAAGTAAAATTACCTTCAATTAGCCTTCTAATTCCTCATTTAGCATGAGAAATCCTTCAAAGATCCTAGGTGTCCACAAATCCCAAGACAGTTTTCTGGCTATCTTACACTCTTGAAAGGCAAACTACTTTGTTCAAAAACCACAATTTAAAATGGAAGCCTAATTTTAGCTTGCATTAAGGGCATTGTAAGAGCATCTTCTTGGTAGTGAAAGGGAAGCGTTATGAAAGAAAATTATGCCCAAAAATAGAGCAGATAAACCTTCCAAATGCTTATTTTAATAAAATACTCCATCTACCTTTCTAGATCTGTTGTTAGTGAACATTTCAGCTAATGCAGTGATAAGCAATAACATATATGATATACAAATATATGCTTCTTCCCTATGACAACCCAAACTCTGCAGTGCGGATGGTAGGTATCCACCAAGGAGGAAAATGTTAGAATTTGGCCAGAATTTATAATTTCTATAGATAAATTGTGTGTTAGAAACATGGCACTTTACTGGTGCAAAGCAGCCCTGAACTTCACTTACTAAAAGCCACTTTCCTCTTTGACCCATCATAAACAGCACACTTACAGCATGAGGAGGTTCAGAGGGGCCTTAGCACAGTACACTGACATGTATGAAAAGGCAGTAACTGCTCTTTAACAACTTGCAGTTTCTGAAGAAATCACAGACAGAAGTAATGCTGCTAGCCCTGTTTTGCCGGTAGAAAACTCAGGTGCAAAGGAGAGTGGATGGCGCAGACATTACACCATTAGATTGCCTTGGAGTCTTTGACCACAGCTGAGGGCTCGTGTCCGGGAAGGCTGAGCACACTGGCAGCAGCTTGGCTCTTTGTGGGTGCTGCACCCACACTCCATTTCTGCTGTATCACAAGTGAAAGAAGAATAAACCATCAACCAGGGAAAAGGCCTGAAAAACTCAGCCCAGGAACTGGCTGAAGTAGATGCTTCAAGTAGAAGCTGTTGGAGCAAATCACTTAATAGTTACTGCTAGCAACAGCAACAATAACTTCTTTGGTAGGGTGGATGAGGAGGAGCAACAGTATGATTTATTGGCACTTAAGTTTTATACATAAAAGTGTGTAATTTTAATAATTTTCTCATTTTTATTGCCTGAGGTGCTTAAGATACATAACCTCATTTTTCAGACTACATCAGCACTAAGAAAACATATTTCAAAATTTTACAGAGTAATCAATCTGGGATCTATGATTTATCAACAAAATGCCAGTTGAAACGAATCCATCAGCTTTAAAATATGCTTTCTATTTAGCTAGGTGAAATAAGTACCTCTGAAAAAAAAGAATTATTCAGTTTGCAACCAGGGTTCTTTGTGATGAAACTGAACTCTTTTCAATTCCCTTGGAAATCTGGAGTTGTTTTTTTTCCTGGACAAGCACTGCAGCTAACACACCCCTGGTTTTGCTCACACTGTGATCAGTAAGTGGGTAAGCAGAAAGAGCTAGCAAAAGTACTTTGCTTTCATTTTGGTCACCCTCAGTTACTAAGACATTGAAAGTTCAGGTGAATTTCTGTCATCTGCATTTAGAGACATTTAGGCATCTAATGTCTTGGAAGCCGCGTACATCTGCCACTGTCAGGGAGATGTCGGCCACAGGAAATAATACTGATGAACATGCCAGAATGTTCATTTCTCTCAGAACAGAAGACGCCACATAGCTGAAATGCAGATCAAACAAAACTGCCTACTTCAGCTGTGAGATTTTAGATCTGCAGGGCTCCTCTGATATCTGTGATAGGGTTATACTAACACCATGTGCTTAGAAAAAGTGCATTTGTCTAGAGCCTCTTTGAGAAATTAAAAACTTGACTAGTTTAGTGGCTTCTGTTGCAGCCCTTATCCAACATTATAAGTTTGTTTCATCCCAAAACTTTCTCTTAGACTACCAAGCAATCTGAGTTAAGTTTCCCGGTGAGGTTTCAAAGCTCCTTTTGGCCACTTTTACTGTCTCCTAACATTGTGGGTGTCTGGTTTAATTTTCATATTTTTGGTGCTGACTGCCATTGGAGATGACTAGTGTCTCAGCACAAGCCTCCTAAGGGAGGGAGACTGGTGACGAAATAGAGCATGGACACAGCTCTTGTCACAGCCCTGTCCCCCCTCATGTCCTCTCTCCTTTTTTGTTCCATGGCTCAGACCTGTGGGAAAGGAAGAGCCACCTTGCAGCCTGACTAGAAGGGCCAAAACAGTGATCTTTGGGTGGGAGAAGTGGCAGTGAACACCCTTTACCAGATCAGACCAACCTCTTGTCACACATTGCTCTGTGCTCTGGGCACAGGGCAGGAGCACGTGATGAGCACCTGCTCCTCCAGGCACTGTTTTTTAAGAAACTGTCAGCAGCGACAGCATTTTGTTTTGGACACCATCACTGTGAGCAAGGGATGTCCAGAGGATGCCCACTCCTCCAGGCTCCTTCTCACCTTCCTCTGCCACCCTGTTCAGTTATCCAGCATTGGAACTGTCAGCTTAAAAAAGGAAGCACCCTAATTTGAGATGGGCAGCTTAGAAGAGAGTGTGGGTAATTTTGACGTTTGTACTTTAGAGCCTTAAATCCCACTAAGCCCCATTTAAGGTGTGTAAGTAATTTCTCTAAAGATGGTGCTACATACTAGTGTTACATATTTAACAGTTTTCTTGTTACCTTTCCAAAAGAAATATCAGCCTCGCTTGAAAAGGGAGGGATTTCAGATATACCAGGGCAGTACTTGCTTTTCAAGCATCTTAAAGGCAGCTGTGCAGTCCAAGTAGAGGATTTGGCAGAGGTCTGAGTGTGGTGGTAATACTGCCCAATCCAGACTTTTTTTCTTTAATGGAAAATGAAGGAAAGTCCTGCTTTAACAGGATTCAGACACTGGGTCTTGGAAACAGGCTTTGGTAACCAAAATAAAAAGGATCTCAGCAACTTTAATGGCCTCCTTCACTGAAGCCTGGCCAAGTACTTGCATTTAATAATTGAAACTATCAGTTTACTTTAACACAGTGGATATAAATCTACTGTCCAATACAGATACAAAATCCCTCTAGCTTCACTGTCTGTAGCCAGAATTGGGTGCAATATATTTGTAAAAAATGAGACACAGAGATGTTAACTAAAGTAACATTGTCATTATGATTAGACAATGAGGTGGCAGCTGATAATCCTCACATCCTGGTGCCAATGTGGTGTTTATAGGTTTCAATGAAATCACTGTGACCTCAGGTAGGTGACAATGTGCCCTGTGCAGCTGAATGGGCTGCATGGGAAGAGCCCACATCTATCCCCAGTTGGTGCAAGCTTCCTGAGAGGTGAGCTAGTCTTTACTGTAGCTCAGAATTTGGCCCAGGAAAGTTTGGATCTGGATCCCCAACATTTAAAGAACATCTCTACTGCTGTCTAATAAAATAAAAATATTAGAATTTTCTAGTTAAAGGCAAATATGTATTTTTCATTAGACCAGATGTTTTTTTACAACTTTTAGAGAGAAACGTTACAACTGAAGCATGTTTTACACTTAGAGCAAACTGCAACACTGAATGCGCTGGGCTGTACAGAAGGGGCTGCAGCACCATGGCCTGGTAAGAACTACAGATGATGGCCTTCATCTAGGTCCTCAGCTCCAGAAGGTCCTCAGATCACCAAGATCTGTTCTGTTAAAGTACTCCATAAACTACGCTTAAAACACACCTGCAAAAATATTCATTTCTAAATTAAAATGCACATGCATATAACTTTCAATCTTCACTTGCTCTGCTAAGTCTCACTTAGTGAGCTCCCAAACATAGAAGACCACCACTGGGCCCAGGAAAGGAAGCTGACAATGAAATTTTCTAGAATATAAAAAGTCCCTCTGTCCACTGGAATAGGGGGATAGGAACAAACACACAAAAAACAGATGTGTATCTACCCGTTATTTCCAGCCATAGACTGCTGGCTATTGAATTAATGCTCTTTTAACTTACAAATTAACTAGCTTTATACAGTCTTCCTTTGAAACTTTTGGAGTGCCAGTATGAAATATACTGTAAATTTGGTAGAAGGGAGGTTTGTCTTTGTCTGTAGTAGCTAACAGGTTAAAGTAAGTCAGAGAGATATGTTTTAAGCAGCAGAAGAGGAAAAGAACAGTTCTGGAGGAATATCGCACTCTTACCAGATCAGCTTTTTCCCACAAAAAGTGCCAGATGTTCTCTGCCTCCAATACACAGCACTGGTTTTCTGCACAGCCTGGCAGTGTGATCTGCTAACTGGATTACCACAAAATAAAATGTGCTATTTTGTGTTAAGTGTGTGGTAACCACATGGTAGATGTGTTGGAAGCCACGATTGCTATTACACAGTAACTTGCGGTATCGGTATGATATTGCTCTATGAGATAATAGCAGGGGGCAAAGACCTGCCTTGCAAGGAGGCTTGGATGAATACAGCAGTGTGGCCATTGCTTAAGATTTCAGCCTGTGTCATTATCGCTCTATCAGCACTAGATCAATACTATTGACAGCTGGGTAATTATATCACTTTATTTTCAAATACTGAAAAGGCACAAGAAAGTTATAAAATATTCCTAAGGCAAAATTAACCCTTGCTCAAAAAGCCATCATGAGCCATGCAAAATGCTTATGTGCTGATTTAAATCAGGGTTTCCAATTACCTCCCTCAGAATTGCCTGGGCTGTTGCAAAGTTTAAGTGCATTGAGGAGGGCACATACTTTTTGTTCACACTGAGGACAGTTCATGTTCTGGTATCAAAGAATTTGATTAAGTTTAACCAGCTAATGATGAATTATAAAAAGGAAAAGGAAAATATGCATAGAAAAAGAAGAAAAGCAGCAAAAGCAGAAGAAACAATATCTTTGTCCAATGTAAACCAAGAGTGACCCAGAGGCTCGTGTGGAATTATTCTGCATCACCCTTGCTGGTCCACTGTGTTTTATTTGGGACTACTTACATTTGTAGAAAAGTGACTGATTAACCTGCTGTTCCTATAATAGCTCTTGAAATGATTTCTTGTTCCTGTTAATAACTCAGCTTTTAATAACAGAACTGAAAGGGTTATCTTTAGTAAACCACAAAAATTGAAGTTATGCAATATTATGATCCCACTTTAGGCAAACAAAGGACTTTGAAATAAGGCAGCATGTACCCATCACTAAAGTTAACACCAGATTTTCAGAGGAGCTGGCTTGTAAAAGAAGGGAATGTCCACCCTGCAGAGAATTACATCATTTTGACAATCATTATTGCGCTGGAACAACACAAGCTCTTTCTCCATCCCTCTCTCCCTCCCACTTGTCTCTGTGTTTAACGTAAATAAAAATGTTCTCAAATATTTCAACCATTAAAAAAAACCCAACGTGTAATTTTATTTCTATGAGTTCAATGGGGAACTACATCTTCTTGAACCACTGTAGTGCCATAAGGGACTTGTTCCAGTGTTTCACGTCCTTGTTTTCATTCTTGAAACAGGCACATTATGAAACAAGTGACATGATTCTGATCAAAGGAGTCCCACGAATGCTGGTCAGACTGGGCCACTGACAGAAAGACAGTTGTATCTTTCAGCAAAATGGCTGGTTTTGATACCCTTTCACACAAACTTGCAGCGTATCCCATGGAGAGTCCTACTGTGACCACTGAATCTAATTATGCAGAAAGACTGGGGCTCACCTAATTTTAGCTTTCCTAAAAGCTAGTCTTCCAGCCTCACTCTGTAATCAGTGAAGAGAGATGGATATCTTCAGAGAGTAGTCTACTTACAGTTGAGACAGATGGAAGTTTCAGATGTGGAGTGCCAGGATCTGGTCCAGAGACACATTTACCCACCCACGATGTTATCCTTAGCACAGAGGGCAGTAACTTGCACCAACAGCCCGGTACGTGCAGTCAGCCTACCCCACAGTACAGGATGATACAAACTGGTGTCAGAGAGAAATCATAACAGGAATCTTTGTGACCCTGTGCTTAAATAAATACACTTGTCCCTCGATTTATCTAATGTCTTATAAAACCAGAAACTGATTCAACATGGCCTGGGACAAGCTGTTTCCCACAGTCTGCCCTGTGTGCAGTTCTGCAGGAGATGCGCACACAGAGAATTTCAGGGAGACCGCAGGCTCCCAGGGCTGCCCGGCACAATGCTTGGTCATCCTCTGTAATGGATGGAGAGAATCAGGCTACTTCAGAGGATAGTTCAGAAAAACCAGCCAGATAGCTAAGTAGGTGCTTAGAGCTGATTTGGAAGCCTTATGCAATATGTAAGCGTTAATATGCTAGGTGGCTTGGAAATGCCAGTAGATCCATTTGAAAACTGTCCAGAAAAACAGTATTCCTAATAGAAACTGCTTTGACTTAGTATGGACATGCTGCTGATTTATGTCAAAGAGAAAGGGCCTTCTTTCATGTAGGAAGAAGGATCACTGTAGTGAATGCAACTTTTAAACCATCCTTGTCAAGATCTATTAAAACGCTTCATAAGAATGAGTCTCATAAAATAAGAGGATTACAGTAACTAACATGGTTATCTCAGATTTTTCCAAAAGGAAGGATAAACAGGATGTGTAGATTAAATCCTAATAACAAAAGATACTGGTTTCTTAGGTTGTTAAGACTGAAACGCAATGCAAACAGCTTAGCTCACTTATTATTACACAAAGTCCTAATAAAAAGCTGGAAATATAGATATATAAAAATATCCCTCCAAAAGGTTTTATATGTGTTTCTATGATCCATCAAATCACTCCCACTAAAATAAAATTTAAAACCCAAAACCTGTAAGAGGTCGAAGGAACTACCAAAGTTTCCCAGATGATTAATTAACACCTTCACCCTCTCTTTCCTGCTGTGCAATTGAATCACATTTATTTTACATGAACTTCAGTTCAGTCTCTTCATTTTTCTAACCTTACAAACAGGAGAATAGCCCTGGTTAAGCTCCCCCGTCCCCCCGTCCCCGTCCCCCCCGTCCCCTCAGAACATAATTAATTCCACTTTCCTTGTCGTATTCTTCCTCTAAAATTATTACTAGAGAAAGAAGCAGAAAGCACTAGTATTAAAAAAATGATTAAAAAACCCTGATTTTTCTTCTCATTTTTGTTCTTTTTACTCGGTGATGGCAACACAGGAGTGGTATAAGCTGGTTTCCTTCTTGTCAGAAGAGAACATAAATGCACATGCACATCTACACTTGGTCACCACTAGGTATCAAATATCTATCTGTTCCCACAGCAAAAAAAATGATCCACAAAATTGTACAACTACTTCTTGTGGCCAAGTAAGTAAAGTAAATCATCGCTAAAGATAAACATCACTTATCTCCACACTCCAAGTAGGGGAGTAAATTTGATTCCACCTCAAGACGTATCCAGGCATCAAGACAGAAAATTGCTGCAATGAATTACCAGAATTACGTTTAGAAACAAGTTAGATGCCCCCCTTTCCCCGCATTGTCCCCAAAATTCGAATCACTATTTAAAGAAAGTCTTCTATATGTCCATTTCAAATTTTCCTCTGGTCTTCTGCCAGTACTGCCTTGTGGTTAAAAAAGTCCTTTTCCTCCTGGCCCCTTACTTCTCTGATACTAGCAAACATGTATCCTCCCCACGTTTTGTCCACCCAGCCAGGCTGCCCTAGGGCACATCTGCATGACTGGGGACAGGCTGAGCCTTCTTGCAGCACATGTGGAGTGAAGAGCTCTGCTCCTTGATCTGTGCAGTTTGGTCTCCTGCTGCAGGTGGTACCACCACAGCAGCCCCACATCGTGCTTAAGCCAAGAGACCCCATCAAGGTCTCTGCATTGTGTGCCAGTGTGAAGCGCAGCTATTCCCTAGACCCCCCTTCTCTTCATTCCTTGCCTTTCTCTGCACCCACTGCAGCATGGCCATTTTCCTTCGGCAGTGACCAGAGTCTTTCACTGATGCTTCGTTCAACAGCACCAATGTTTCCCTGTAGTTGTTGCAATATTTCCTTGTATCTCATAAGGCAGTTACATCCTTGGACTGTGTTTTTAGGGGATATATTGCATTAGCAGCTCACAGTCATTCTATAACTGGGTAAGATTTAGGCAATTCCTGGGAATGGCTAAGTACCGCCTAATTTTCACAGCAGAATAGGATATCTGTCACAACCTGTATCATGACAGAAAGGGCAGCTCACCTTCATTTACAGAGCAGAAACAATAAGAGGACAATGAGAAAACACAAATGGTGAAGTTGCTTGTGCTGTCAGAGGAACATCATGCTGGCACATCTCAGGGGTGTTAAGTGAGGAGCTGAAGCCTGAACAAACTCAGTGAGGGACGCCTAAAGACACAAACATTGCTCAAACTTTCCCTATGCTCAAACACTCAAAACTGCACTTCAGTGTACAGGTCCTACATCAAAGATACCAGGTGCTTATACTGGTGAACTTGCAACCCATTACTACACCCCAGCATCTGAGTCCACCTGCATTTCAAAGAGAGATATGGAAACTACTCTTGCACAGGAGATGCTACCAAAGACACCAAGAGTGGGGCGAGCCACATGGTCCAGCAGATGTCAGAATTAATCTTGCCCTTTACTACAGGTATCTTTAAAATGTATTTTTTGAGGTTGCATTCAATCTTCAAGTTTGTATAAAGCTTTATCTTTCTTCATGTGCTGTTCAATTTATAGAATAAATAAATGTTATTCATTGCTTAATGAATTTCAGCCTGTCTTGGACAAGAAAATATTAACTTCTTTGGTTAAATGTAATTTATTAAGCTGACAGGAATATTCCAGTATATTTAAAATATCCTATTACAGTGTACAGAGAAATGTAAATGATCTGCACAAAGAAATGTAAATTCCTATCACTTACAAAATGAAACAGAATGTGAACATTTCTAGGAAGGCTCCTTCTTACTGAGTGAAAAGTTATTCATACACATTTCAAAAAAAGTAGAGAGCTCTGCCTTACTACAAAAAATTAAATAGATTTTTTTATGAACATTTTTGTGAGAATTAAATATGCAACTTGTCAAGTGAAGCAGATATTAATATTTTCCATGTGTAACAGGTAACAGATCAAGCCAAAATAGCACCTTCCCTATTTTCAATGGAGAAGAAAATGTTTTACTCAAACATTTATGTAACTACCAAAAAATTTTGTGGTTCAGAGAGAAATACTGTACATTTGTCATTCATGTCATCAGTTTAGACTAAATATTTTAGAAATCCATGCTGCTATTTACATGTAAGCAAATTCCCCCTTGATTTAACCTACTTAATGAAGTTCCTTTGTGAGATGCCTATAATATACAAAGAAGGAAAAGCCTAAATGGAAGTTAAAAGCCAAAACAAAATGAACATACTTGGGACAAATCAGTCACTAAGGTTACACTATCCTCTTCATCTGTGATATCCATATCACTGTTCTCCAGACTTTACAAAATATAACTATTAAAATCAACTGTCTTCTGTGTCTCTGACACAGCTGTACCTCATGTTATCAGACTGAATAGCTCACACATCCATGAAGAGTACTCACAACTTCCCCGTGACTTTTGCATGGGATGAAGATGTACATGGTAAAGGTTTGCATGGGTAAACAAATACAAGTGCTGGTTTGGAGTAGGAATGAAAACACAAATTACACATAGAAGCTGTAGACATTCCGCTTGAATAAATAGTGCTTTGGGCCATTTGCCATTCAATATACCAAGATTAGCATAGCTATCTCCATGTAATGGGATTCAAAATAAGGATTGCATAAATGAAACAAAAAGAAAAGATTGTAATGCTCACTTTTAAAAGGGTTTCCATGGAAAACGCAGGAAACCATTTCCTCATAAAGTGACATGCTGGAAAGAAGCTGGAAAGAGTATACATGAATAGAATGTATAATAAAGTACCAGCATCCATGTAGCTTTAAAGACAAAAAGGTTCAAAACTGGAGAACGTGTATTTTGATAAAACCCGCAGAATTTAGGAGATGATGGATGTTACCAAAGCAACAGAGAAACTGACATATATCTAAATCATAGGCATGATTTTTCAGTCACAAATGTGTGAAAGCTGTACATGGAGGAGGTAAACCAAATGCTGTCAGTGGTATGATTCCAGATTTATGAGAAAAGATCACTTGTGCTAATTTATGATGCTCTTTTTGTTCACAAGTATCTTATGATGCTCTTTTTTCCACTAGTATCTTTGCTGACTTCATGATATGAATTATGATTCACTGTGAGTCTACCAGCCTGCAATTCCTTGAAAGCTTTAGAATAAGCACACTTTCCTTGCAATGTAAGAAGACAATGGAGCCCTTTCTAGCCCCTCCTGTTTCTCGGCATTCAGAGGCTTGTAAAGTCATTGCTCTCTGCTGCTGCATCTTCTTTCTCCTTCCTTCCTCAGGGGTAATCTCTCTGGACAGAAATGGGAGTAAATTAAAAAATAAAATCACAGGTAAGCTTGTTTAAAAATATTAAAAGCTCAGACCATGTGGTCAGATGTGCACAATCTGCCCTCGTTGTGTTTGGTTTAGTAGAACAGAAATAGCCTTACTGACCTTTCAATAGGCTTTGGACCTAGATCATGTATAGTAGTTGTTTCAATGCTCATGCTTTTGCACACGCTTTAGGTGATGAACAGTATGTCAATACTGTAAATGAACAGTTCGTCCCTTGAATCCCAACAGCAACCTGATGTAGTTTCCTTGCTTTGAGTGGGAAGTTGGAGTAGATAGCCTCCAGAGATCCCTGCCAACCCGAATTATTTCATGGTTCTATGATAGATTAAAAAAATAAAAAGGTAGAGGTATATATTTACTTTTGAGTGTGTTAGCTAGCCAAGGATGAGGTACCAATTCATTATTTCTGTGCTGTATTTTATGCCAGGCTATCTCCAGATTTGCGTGTTTCTATTACATTTGCTGTCATATTTTCTTAGAATAATGTAACACTGTGCACTAGTAACCTCAGGTGGGACATAAAGGACCATGTGTCTACTTATGTAAGGACATCCAGATCCACACCATGGATCATTTCCACAAAGAGTTTAGATCTATGTTGGTTTGGTGAATGAGAGCATGGTGTTGTATGACCACAATAATTGGCATTTCATTTGGCACTGTTTTCCAGTGCTGATGTGGGGTGAGAGTCCTTGCAATGGCCATAGAATAGGCAGGAAAATGAGAAAGAAAGCAAAGCAGATCAGACATAGAGCAGTAAGGGGATTAGAAAACTTTTCTGGTGAGTAGGTTGTGGACTACAGAGATTAAAGCGGTTTTCATTACTTTTTTGCTGGAATTGTTGTAGAAAGACTGTTTAAAAGGAATTATTAGTAGGAACAAATATGAATGAATAAGGTGTCTCCATTTGTTAAACTAAGTGCCAAGGAATATTTTGGATTAATATTCCTGTGGAAAACAAATAAAGAATATGATACAAAAGATTCACTTTGCTTTGGAGGAACATAGGTAATTGGGAGAGAGAGTAGGAAAACAAGTGATTCAGGGGATCTAGTGAGCACAAAAAATGTTCATATATGGAAAGGAAATGGAAGCAGAGGGCGAAAGCAAGGAGAAAACACCAAGCCAGGCATTTCATCATAGAAAGTTATCAGGCTTGTCAAGCATGAACACACATTGGTGATTCCATGCCGACTACTCCTGATGAGTTTCTTGTCCTTCATGCTCCTGGAAATGGTTTCCACGTTGAATTGCTCCACTGGTTTCCCAGGGACTGAGGTAAGACAAGACTGACCAGCCTGTTGTTCCCTGGGTCCTTCTTCTTGCCCTTCATGAAGATAGGAGTGACATTTGGTTTTCTTCAGTTCTCAGGCATCTCTCCCAGTCACCATGATCATTCAAAGATTACCAAGAGCAGTCTTGCGATGACATCAGCCAGGTCTCTTAGTACTTATGGTACATCCCATCAGGGCCTGTGGACTTATGTATTTCCAGTTTGCTTAAGTATTCCCTGACCTGATCACCTTCCACCAAGGGTAAATTTTCATTCTTCCAGATTATTCCTCTTAGTCTCTGGGGCCTGGGATTCCTGAAGGCCAGTCTTGCTAGTAAAGACTGATGTGAAGAAGGCATTCAGTACCTCAGCCTTTTCCATGTCTTGTGCAAACAGGTCCCCCACCTCATTTAGCAGCAGAACCATATTTTTGCCAGTCTTCCTTTTGTTAGCTGTATACTTAGAGTGTCCCTTCTTACTGCCTTTGGCATTCCTCACTACATTCAGTCCCAGCTGGTCCTTGCCTTTCTGAACCCTGTTTCTGCATGTTCAGACAGTATCTCTGTAGTGCTCCCAGGTTACCTGCCCCAGCTTTCACCTTCTCTACACTTCCTTCTTATGTTTGAATTTTGCCAGGAGCTACTTGTTCGTCCTTACAGGCCTCCTGGTATTTTTTCCTAGCATTCTGTTTGTTGGGATGGACTGCTTTTCAACTGATTCCTGCTTGGTGATAGAGAGCCACCTTTTCAAGGAGATAAATCTATAATCATGACATGAAAATATGTTTCAGTTGTGCAACAGAGTAACAAATATGCACATTTTATCATTCTGCATGTATGATCTCTAAAATCTTAAGAGGTAACAAATCACAGGTATTCCATACTGGTTTAAACAGAGGTAAATTAAAAATCTGAACTATCAGTCTGCAAGAGGTAGTGCAACTTTCTCATTCAAAACCAGAACAGATGATTAAATTGTGTGTGTGTGTGTGTGTGTGTGTCTAAAACTTTTGTGACTAACTCAGAAACTCTCTGCAGTATCACATCTCATGGGAACTGTACTTTGGGTAAATTATACCCAGACTCTTAGCAGTCTGTAATCCAAGGAGCTGTTTGGTACAGCACAGCTGTGTGATCTTGGCACTGTTCTACTGAGAAAATTGTTGCTAAGGTGTGAGAACATACATGAACCAATGTCGTGCGAGATAAGCAAAGTGAAAATCTAGACAGAGGGTAGTTGTTGATATCATGATAGTTAGCAGTTTAAAGATTTAAGAGGGAAAATGCTGGCATGAAAAGGTGTACAACCTCAAGGGAAAGAAAAATAAAAAGAGAGCAGAGGATGGAGCAGAGCGATTAATCTCCTTTGTGGATCAACTCTCCAGCCTCCTTGCCACTGCCATCTCATCAGTGTTCTGTGGGGGACCTGAGCATGTTACCACTCAGCATAGCAGCTGAACAGCACAGCTGTCTGCTCCACACATTACCCAATAAATAATTGCAGGGTGTGGGTATCCTGCTTACAGAGCCACTCTACACAGGGGAAAAGATACTTCAACACTACAAACTCCTCGTATTTGTCACTATCCGAAGTCATGTCACTTGAATGGGAGCCTGCCTTCTGATGTTTGCAGGTGGATTTTAGGAGGTGAAACCTCTCAACAGGAGGAAATCCACTCCACAGGGGAAAACAGTAGAATCTTTTATTCTTAGCTCTTATCATACAGTACAGCACAGTGAGGAGATGCAGACTAATGTCAGACTGAATCACTTTCAGTTCAAGGAGCCAACCCGAAAGATTAAAATGTTTTCCTTCAATTTTCCTACTGGGGAATTCAAAACAGTAATAAAATTGAAATTTTTGCACATAAAAATACAATTTCACAGATACTACATGTTCAGTGAGGAAAACTTCATGGAAAATATCAGATCAGCTCTAATTACAGTTTCAGCTCAAAAAATCTTTCAAAAGCAAACTCTTTTTCTTCTCATAACAATAACGCATTTTCAGGAAGTGGTGAGGTTATTGAACCATAACAATGTTACAGGAGAGAGAGATATAACACGATCCAATTAAATGTATTTATTTTAGCAAAGAACTGTGCTTATGAACTAATTTTGAAACCAGTATACAAACCAGTCACGACAGTTTTGTGTAGCACCTCATCACTCTATACAGCTCCTGTATGAGACTGAAGGTACACTGCTAAAATCACCTCCCTGACCTCAAGCCAGTCTTTCATCCACACAGGCATGAGGCAGCAGCAGAGCAGCATTCCCCACACCTTCTGACCAGCTCTGCTCCAGCCTTCACCTTTCCTGCTGGAGGAAGTTGTACGCTGCAGTTTCCCTCACATGACAGGCCATTCTGGTAAAATCCCAGTGCAGATGGAGCCCTGACCAGCCTTCACCAGCAGTGTGGGATGCCACCAGGAGGGATTTCTCCTGCACAGGGCTCCATGACATAACTGTACAAGGCCACCCTGTGCAAAGTACAAAAAAGATGTTTTGTAAAGCTGAAATGAGTGGGCACAGCAAGTGAAAAAACAGCATATTGCTGAGACTGTTGTAAGGCATTTTATGAATCATTCCTTCAGAATGATTTTACTGTGGTTCTGGGAAATGAGGAACTGGGGCCTCATTTGTGAGGCTTTCAGAGCTGCAGGTGAAACGCTGCCTTCAATAGGTGGATTCATGAAAGTCTAAACTGGAGGATGGAACACTAAAACATAACTTGCTAAACTAGTAGATTAGCCTTTATATTGGTAAAGCAGTGCCCCAGGGGAATCTGAATGTGTTTTCACGTTCTGTGAATGAATGACATCGTTCATGTCAGAAGCTAATACTTAGTTAAACATTTTACTGAATGGAGCTTTCTGATCCTGTGCTTGCAAACAAAAGTCATTTGTTATAAGAAATATTGAAGATGCATCAGTAGTTTTGTTTGTTTGTTGTTGGTTTTTTTTTTAACTCAAGAGTAATTTTAAATATTAAACACTTCCCCATTAAAACTCTTTCATAATCCTAAGGTATGGGGTAGAGAAGGCAGAAGATTAAAATCATCTCATTGCACCAAGCATACTACAATTTCACATTATCGGTACCTACAGTACAGGCTTAGACAACTCATGTAATCAGTCCACACAGAGTGCGCCAAGTTTTGCTCACAGCAGAAATCAGAGAAGGGAGAAAGAAAGGGTCTTCCTCTAACACAGTCTTGTACCAAGGCAGCAATGACCCTCTGGAGAACCCAGTCCATGAGCCATGATAGCTCAATTTTAATTGAATTTCCAATTTCAGAACTTTAAAGAGAATTTTTTTTCCGTATCACTCACTGAAGGGGAGCGGTGGCAGTCCTCACTGCCCCGTACATCAGCCCTGACCTTCTCCCAAGAAAATGGGGCGATGCATCATCCTCTGCATTCAGCCTCAGAGCTGAGGGCAGTTGGTGGAGTTGACACGTCGGGCAGTTCTTTAGAGGCAGAGTACGATCAGGGCTGAAGCAACAGGAAAAAATTATCAGCAAATATTTCTACAAGTTCTGCTGCCTTACTGCCAGATAGGTACAGTCAAAGGTTAAAGCTGAAAGAATTTCCATGAGGACTGCAAAAGACATCTTCAGTGCACCAGGCTTTCTCCCTGACAAATTTGGGGGTCCTCCTCCAAATACTAGAGGTACCAAACTGTTACTTTCACAGTGGTGGAAGAGCCCCTGTTTCTCTGGCCTATGAAATGGTTAAACATTTGCTGTCAAAGCATTCAGCCTAAGGCAGAGAACAATCATGGAAAGTTTCAGCCCAACCCATTAATGTTTGGCAAAGCCACAACCAGCTTATAACAGAGGCTTGTAATTAGAGCGGGTCGAAACAGTCTCAACTAAATGAAATTTCATCGAAATATGCTGTTTCATCCAAGCCAAAACATTTTTCAGAGACATATTTGTTTCCGCAAAGTTTTTGTTGGGAAAGCTGAGAGAGAAAGCGTGCTCACACACTATATACTGAAGATTAGGTCACTAGTTTGGGATGTGAGAAAATCATGTTTAGGGCCTGACTCACAGTGGTCTGCAACAAAAAACTGTGCTCTCCATCAGGATGAGTAGGTACAGGGTATTTCAAAAGCCATAGTGCCCTGGCTAGGTTATCTACAAAAATGACACATCACGAGAAACATGTTTTGATTATGGTGTTCAAGGGATTTTACGTCCTCAAGTACCACACACAAAGTTATATTTTTAAACATTGTAAGTTGACCTAAAAGGGAGCTGACCTTTTCCAGAAGTCTGCACTTCTAATGGGAAATTTTAGGGAACATTTAAACTTCTAACGCTACATTTAAATTGGCTCCAGCTAAAGTTATCATACACAAATCTTTTTGCATGTTCCCCATAATTTAAACAGGATACTTTGTGAAAACAACCATAACAGAATCAGAAATAATTCAGCAGCGTACTTACAAAAGCATTGCACCCAATTTGTGTGCAGTGTGTCAATTCCAAGCTAAGGTCCAATTAAAGCCCTCCCAGACCTAGTGTCTGGAAGGGGAAGCTGGAGAAGCTCCTATATGTCTTTAAAGTGGCAGCCACTGGCAAAACAGAACAGTATATCAGCTTCTCCATATACACACATTCCTGAGACTCTGTGGAGGACAAAACATAGTGGCAGGGTATATATATTGAAAACCAGAAAGAACCACAATTCAGAGGGCTGCAAATGTAGAGGAGGAGCAAACCTTGCAAAATTTTATCAATAAGTGCAGTTTTGCACATGAACGGATCAACGAATATTTTTTAGAAAATGACAGTCCATAAAATATGGAAGAAAAGATTAATATTTCCAGGTGAAAAATCCTTAATTTTTATTCTTATTCTTTTCACATTTTAGACAAGTACATGAATTAGGGAATAATAACAGAAAGTATGTTTGCAATTAAAATGCATTTCATACTGTTGTAGGTCCTTCCATCAATTACAGTGAGGTCTGAGACCTACAAGTCTTGTCCAAATAAAATAGGAGAGATCAGAACATTTTATTTCTAAAGGCATAAGCTGGAAGTCGTTGCACTGCTGAGTTGAGCTGATGTAAACCTTTGCTTTCATGCATTGTTACTGTGTCTTTAGGTTGTGCAATTATTTATTTCCTAAAACATCACGCTTGGTGCATACCTGCTTTGTTTTAAGATTATCCAAAGGCTTTTTGACAGAAATGTTGGGCTTACAGCATTCACTACCCTACAAGATTATTGCACATGACAGAAGAAAGGAGTCATGTGATACAAAAGATCGGGATCACACTTAGATAAATTAATGTAAAGAATAATAACAGCAATTCTTTTTCTAAAAAATATTTTCTTACAGACACTGGATTCTCTAGCTTTTTTTTTTTTAATTCTTACCATATCATTCTCAAAAACATTTCATTTCTGTTATTTGTACAATCTATTTAAAAACAGAAAACAAAGCCAAATAAATCTCATCATTTCAAAGCAACAAATAGCTGCAGTATTCAAAACCTGGAACTTTGTTCTCAAACTATTGTAATTTGTGGCAATGTCCTCCCCCCTGAACAACAAAGACATGAAAGTGGCCAAGATCCAAAGTTTCTTGCTAAAGTTTTGTGAGGTGAAGTTGGACTACATAAGATATTTTTCCAGAGTTTGAGGGTTGTTGGCAGACATAAAGAGTACTGGAACAATGCTAATACAAGATAAATTTTCTTAGCAATTGTGAGGAAAAAAATGTGGTTTTGTCCATTAACTCTTATGTTGCTACAAATGGGACAAGAAGAAAGTCAGGTCACCTCTTCTGATGATAACTAATGAATAGCCAGTTATTACTGAATATATTCCAAATATATAGGTTTAGTTGCCTTATGTTTGGGGTTTAAAATCGTTTTCACTTTGTTATCACTTGTTATCAATGACTTTCCCTGGCAAAGCTTTCGTTGCTTTAACTGCTGTGGTATCGGGATACACATAAGTGAATGAGGAGACAAAAGCAAAAAAACCAGAAATCATAAACCATCACTCCTACTGATAATCATTTACAAAACTTCACAGTACTAGCACGCAATAAAAATGTCCAAATCCTGTCAATTTATGGCTCCATTGATACCAGATTCTTCTGTTATCAGTGTTTTTATTGCCCGTTATTTCTAGATTTTCCAAAGTTGCATGAAACAATGTGGTTTGCCACATAGATAAAATGAAGCCACATTCCATCTGTCAAAGTGTGCAAAGCAATTTGAAAACACTTAGCGTTCTGCACAGTAAAGGAGAATATTGCTGAGAAGCTGAGAATATTATAGGAATCACACTTAATATTTTGTTTTTGTTGATGATTTTGGGAAACTTTCTAACTTCTTAAAACTCCCCAATGTTTTCAATGGTTTGAAAACATCTCACAACACATGAAGAGTTAAAACAACTCCCTGACATCCCAGGACTATTTCAAACTCACCGTATCCTTTCCCCTCCTTAGTCTTAAACATAGAAGCACTACAAGAGCGTGCTGCACCTCGACTATACAACCTCAGTCCAGTCTAGCAATAGACTGAATCCTCAGCCGCAGTGCCAATGATCACTTGAATTCAGAAATCTGCCCCATGAAAAGAGATTTAACACTTTTAAAATTATTTAGTTTAAGGCAGAATTTGACCAACTGGAATGGGAGAACAAATCCAACAAGTTTTTGTGTCAAAAATAATAGCCTTTCTTTCCCCAGTTATAGGTATTTTCAGCTCACAGAATCAGACAAGGGATTGAATATATTGGATTTCTCAATAAAACTCAACTGATATAAAAGATACAGGGTCTCAGATTAATGTCACCAAGTCAAGGAGGTTTAACAGAAGAAAGGAGCTATGGAACTCTTAAGATGCAAGTAAGGTGTTTGTCCATCACCATGAAGTGCCATTATAACTGAATTATAACTTCCCTTCAAACAGACTATTGATTTTTTTGCAGTTCAACAGAGCACCTGTGAACTGACTTCAAAATTACTCTCAAAAGAACACTGTTAATGCTGAGCATAGTGCTTTAAATCTACAAATAAATCCACTGAAGTCAAGGCAACCAATGAGAAAGGTTTTGCAGCAACTAAAAGGCTTTGGAAGTTATCTCACACAGATTAACATTTCATTTGAAAAAAAAAAAAAACAAAAAACCAACAAATCGACAGACTTCTACTGTAATATTTAAATAAGATAAACAATCTTTCTGATATTAAAAAGCCATCTATATGATTTTTTGATGTGGTTAGAAGTTGAAAGACTTGTGTTAGAGACTGAGAATGGAAAAAGGCGTGCTCATTAAGTCTGGTCTGTATTTCTGACATCACTGTAGATAACTAAAGAACAAAGAGATAGCTAAGTTAAAAAATGATAATGAAACAACAGCTACAAGAGAAAAGGCATTGGCCTCTGAGTGATAGCTGTGTAAAGCAGACCACTGGAGGAATTTCAAGATCCAGCGAGTTACTTTGCCTAAATGAGGCAGACAGGGAAGAAAAACAGAAGAACAAATGTACAAAGGTAACATGAAAGTATAATTTATAATTTCCATTTCTGGAATTCACTAAAAGATATGCAAAGTGTAAAAAACTACAAAGAAGAAACTACAGTAACTAGACAGCAAGAATGTTTAACAGCTAACCAAGAAAGAATTTTTTTTCTTCCTGCTTTCTATCCTCCATCCTGGTGCTTTAATCCTTTTAAAGAAAATGACAGAAAGAAAAACAAATCATTCCTCAAAGGATGAAAACACGTCAATATCATTCTAGAAATAATCCTCTATGCATCTGTATGAACCCCTGTAGGTTGGAAGGCTAACACAATGCAGGGATCAGGCAGAATGCTGACCAATCTCCTGAAAATCGGAAAAAAAAATGCAGAAGAGAAAAATGTTAACAGGTACTATTAAATTTCTGAGATGTACAGGAAGAAAGTCTAAAGAGAAATTATCAACTTTTCCATGAGAAATCATGATCTCAGAAGTTAATACAGATGTTTCAACTTCATTTAAGTGTAGATGTTCCTAGCAGTATTATGTATTTATAAACAGGGACCAGTTATACTATTTTAATATACTGAAAGAACTCTAGAAGGGCCAAGGAAGTTAAAAACCTAGTTTCTCTGTTTGTTTGTCTTAATGCAGCATATTTTTTTTTATTTTATATAAGAGGTTAGATTTTTAATATAGCAACTAAACAAAAGAGAGTCTACGGCAAGTTTTTTTTTTCTCTGTAGACTTATATAATACACAAATTAAATATTAAAGGAAGCAAAAGAGAAACACCAAAATGGTTTTTATGGCTGTGTGCAGTGGTGGTGATGTTTTTAAATTAATAGAATATCCCCAAAACTTCTTCCCCTCAAATAATAAAAAACCCCACCCTTATACCTCAGGTCAAAGTTAAAAGAAAATAAAAGAAGATAAAGCTGATAGATCTTTATCCTTTCATATAGTGACAAACAATAGCAGCAGGTCTAGCATGAAAATACATTTAGGTTCTAAGCTCCCTTGCTTTTTCTTTGCTTAGAAGTATGCAAGGAAGAGCTACTGAAATAAAATTCATTTGGCATCCTTTGGCAATCACGAAACTATAAGTGTAGAAAGCTTGAGGACACCACACATCCTTTGAACTGAAGACAGGTGCTTTTCTCAGAAAAAAAGGTATGTCCTGCAGAGCTGGTAGAGCCAAGTGTCTGATTTAGGTGCATTTCACCAGGAAAGGGAAATGCTTCTACAAATGGTCTGTGATGCTTTTAATAACAAGGACAACATGGTAGCACACTTTGCAGTTTAGGAATTATTAACCTCAGGTGATACAAATCAAAACACAGACTAGGCCAGAGTTGTTCTGCTAAACATAACTAAAAAGCAAAACATAGGTAAGGAACTGGATTTGTTTTTCCCCATGGAGAGGAATATAAAAACATGAGTCACATGGTTGTGCTGGTACATTGCAATAGCTAAAGAGTATGTGCAGGATGATTTCAACAAGATGGCATGGATACAACAAAAGTTGATTTTAAGCTATTTTTTAATTGAATTCTGTGTTCTGAACTTTCTCCTCTGAACTGCGTATGTAATACTGAAAGTGGAAAATAAAAATGGTAACTAAAAAAGAGGCTTAATATCACAGGAAATTAATTAGCTTTGTACCATTTCTGATGAGTTACTTGTCCTGGTCCTTTTACTCCCAGAGGACATTCCCTAGTCTTCTGCATTCATATGCAACATCCTAGTTCTATGTGTCCTAAGGTTCATTCATACCCTTCTTTCACTGACCAATCTGGTGTATTGCTTGGGTATAGTGTCTCCATCTATTACACCTATATGGAAATCAGACATGACAGCTCAACTATATAGGTCCCAAAATATAAGCACTAACCTCCCTGAAATTCCCTGGAAAATGTAAATCCATCCTTACCTGTCACTATTGAACCATTCTAGATTTTCAAGAACCCTGAACTGGGAATTTACCTATTCAGGGCCAAGTGACTGTAGAAGCAGACAGACGTATCTTTTTTGTGTGTCTATCACCCCATTACGTTACTGTGCTGACAGAAATAGAGAACCCCTGATACCAAACATAATTTCTAAGCTGCAAATATATTCTTAACTTTTTTCCCCAAATCGCTCAATATGCATTATATGCACCAAAGAAAATTACCCTTCAGTAACAGCTTTTCACCCAAGTGGGTCCTCTGAAGTCCAACAAAACAAGATCTCTCAAGCATTCAGCATCTCTTTTCTGCGTGGGCTGCCCAGGGATGAGAAACTTGAATATTTAACTAAAGTGTTACTAACTCACAAGACATAAATTAAGGTATCAGGTTTTAGTGCACAGAGAATTATTTGGCCTCAGAGAAGCCTTCCAATGTACAATCCTTATGGTGCAGTACACATTCAGACTTGCTTCTTACTTTACATTATTGAAGCCCTTAAATGTAAAAGTTCTTTGGGCATTCTTAGCTGTAGCTACTGTTGCTAGTGACCAGACACTTTTATCTGTATAAAATACATAAGTGTGCAGTTACAAACGTATGTACATGTTCCATCACACATAATCACAAAGCAAGCATTACATATTTTTTTCAAATACAAACACCAATTAATGTAAATAATGATGAGGTTTGGATTTTTTTCCCAGCACTAAAAAAGGATTCTGTTTTAGCCATAAAAATTGAAACATAGTATCACCCTTTACTATTGACTTACTATTTATTCCAAATTTTCCACTGCAACTTACTACTTCTTTAAATCCCAGTGCTGTCAGGTGTGGTAGAAAACAGATAAATATAGAGAGGTACAGTGTTTGACCACCTATGCAGCATTTAATCTCTGTACCTCTACTACTACATGCACAAAGAAATTTCCATATATGAGAATCATGGAAGATGCACAACCATGAAGATACATTTCCAACCTATTTATAAAATTCCCAAAATCATTACAATGGGAGTTACTAAACCTACTATATATGCCCTTTTCTTAATAGGAGAAAGTTATCAATGTCAAGAAGATAAATAGTCTCCCAAATGCTACCTTGTAATGCTTGGAGGGATGCCGTGAACAGCAGAACAAACTGAAGTGTAGAAGCTTCCCCATGGTTTATATGCCACCAGTGAAGAAAAAAAGGGGACCATGTTTTTTCCTGAACAGTTTTATTATTACTGATGAATCATTTCTTACCAGAATAAGCATGTCAAGATAACTATGTCAAAGGATTGACTTGGAGTCTTCCAATAGAAAGCAGTTACAGGGTGTTTTAATATAAATGTAATCATTTACAGCATTATTATAATAACCTTCTTGACATGTTTAAAGGCTATATTTCCCATTTTGCCTGAGAAAGGTGGCATGTCAGATGGAAATATCGTGTGGGCCAAATCTAGCCAGTTGCACCATATGGATCTAATCTTAATATATTCCACAAAAGTTTCTGCTTGAATTTGCTTCTTTCTTTTTGGACAGAAAACTGGGCTGAAAGGAGTGCAATTTTTCTTCAATAACCTTTATGGAAATAAAATGTAATGCTTATCAATTGCAAACTTCGTATTTGTCTTTCAGTTAAACTTTTAAGGAAAAACTCCAGAAACTACTGAGGTCATGCCTTAAAATGCAGCAGTTGTGTTTTAAGCATCAGATTTTGCTAGCTTAAAGGAAAAGTGGTGCCTTACAGTACAGTGAATATTTGTACAATATTTAAGTTAGCTCCATCAAGAATAACTGCATATGTTTAAATGATGGGTGATTCCAACTGTCTTCATGGGATGCAAATTAAAATGTTTGAAATTAAAAAAAAAAGCAACACTGAGATTCTAGAAAACAAATCACTTATTTAATAGTCAGGTTAATAGACTTTCACACTTTCTTCTGACCTGAAAGCACATTTTATTTTCTCATTTTTCAAGGCACATCCACCTTCACAAAATTAAAACATAGTAAAGAGGAATTCAGTCTCCTAAAAGCTTTGGGAAACCATAAACTTTCCAGAAAGAAAAAACATAAGTTTGCAAAATTTAACATAATGAACCATATCAGCATGGTTTGCTTTCTATTACTGGCTGGCATTTCTCAAAACCTGGGGACTATGGATATAAATGAAAGCCTGGTGTCAAGCTAATGACTTCCTTGGATTTTATGGTAATTCTGCTATCTCAGACTGTACCTTAATATAGCCATCCAAACAGGAATCCCAGCAGCTGGTACTTTTCTGGCTTTCAAGTACTTCCCTTTGCAATGTTAATGATGGATTTTTAACACAGATTGTTGTAATTTAGTAAATGCAATAAGTTTAATATATTAATAAAAGCAAGAAATATAAATGTGAATGCTTATATAGTGACTAGAAGAAATATAAAATTTATATGTGCTAAGTATCATTCTTATGATTTCAACGATCCAGAGTTCTCAGATTTTTCTGAAAAGAAATCTTAATTTACTGCCTTAAATTTTCTACCAGACACTTGTAACTTTCTATCAAAAAAGAGGTGAAAACTCTTTTCACACACTGAGCACATGCATAAAAGAACATATGCTATTTATTAACAGGAGCAAGCTTTTATTAAAGTCTACCCTGGCTTTTGAAAATAAGATGACTTCATATACAGGAAAGAGGTGTATATGAGAAGTTGTTATTTCAGGGTTGTTTTGCAAACATTAAAAAAGGGGGCCAAACCTATTTTACATGCCAGTTTTAATTAATCTAATTTCCAGAAGGCATCTGACTAGTGACAAAGCAAAGCATAACCTTTGGGAAAGCCCTAAGCACCCCTCATTTAAAACTCTTTATGGCATAGTAATGCTTCTTGTTTCAATACTTTATGAACTGCAGAATTGTCAAAGGCTTTTTACAGTCTGCACTGAACATTTTGAAGGTCTGTCTCAATTCTAATTGTGAAATGTCAATATTGGCTTCAGCAAAATTAGCAAAATAACTCTTACTACCTGATCTTAATCTTCCAGTCTCTTCTGCTAAATGCTAAGAGAAGAGTGTAAGAGTAATTCACAGCAGTCACAAACACTCAAGTAACTTCATATTCCACTGAAAACTTATCTATAGCAAGATAGTATATCATATTTTCCTGACATTAATATCCTAGTTAGTCAGAACACCATCAGACTATTTCTAACTTGGCTATTTAGCATTTTTTCCATTTTGTTAGCCACCTCCTTCACCTAAGTAGATAGCAATCTATGTGATCTGTAAAGTGGTGGTTTTCCCAAGTGTTGTAAGTAGAAGTTTGACTCAGTAGCGCCTTTCATGATCCAGAATATTGTGGAAAGCATAAATGGAAGTGCTTAAGCACAGTCACTGGGAGCTAGGGTAACCACAGGGAAATGGAGAAACCAGCAGTGAAAAGTAACAGTGAGTAAACAATGGATTACAAACACAGACTGGACCAGAACAGCTTTCTTGCCGTGGAGGTCTCTCTCATGGCATCTTACATGAAGTCAGCAAGCTACCAATGGGTATGCTGCTGTTGTCACTTTTAATTTTATTAGTAAACTTTCTCCATCTTACTGCCTCACTTTCCTTCTGGCATTTTCCTCCAAAGATCCTTTCCAATTGTTCTTGCTATATACAGGTTTATAGAAAGAAAAGGTTTCTAAATGCAAGGCCAGCAGCCAAAGGTGGAAGTATTCTTCCTGGACTGACAGACACAGAAATAGACAAATGGGTAGATTTGTATCACATACCTATCACACAGACACATGCACATAGGTATATGTGTATGCAAATATACGTGTGCATCTGTATATATACATATATATATGTATAGTAACATAAAGACATATAAATATGCATATGCATAAACACATACCCACCCAGTAAGTAACACAGGGAAAGACTTTCAAATCAGGACGTTACCAGTGGCTTCAGGATTTTGGTGCGATTGTAGAAAGTATCTTAAAGCAATACCTGAGCACATTTGCCTCAGCATTTACCATTGTACTGCAAGGCTCTTTAGAGTTCCTCAAAATAATGGAAGTTGATACATAAATTAAAATGAAAAGCACTAAGATTATGTACTTCATTATTAAAGTCCTTGGCCTACACAAGCATGTTTGCTGTAAGCACTCATGCACACATGAGTCTGATTTGAACATGGGAAAGAACAGGGTGTGAAAAGTCACCTGAAAAGCAAGTGTTTTCACTCAGTGGATAGTTAGTATTTGTGTCCAAATATGTTGATGACAGTGTTATCTCCTCCTCCTCGTGATGGAACTCACAAAGGTGTCATGTCAAAAATGGTTAAATACAGTCTTATTGAATGCCTTTGAAAATGCAGATTGCTGTGAAATAGCCATTTCTGCTCTTAAGGCCGTGAATTTTCAGTGAGCACACCTGACATTTTCTTCCACTTATTTCATGGCAGAAAATCTTTCAAAGAAAGGAGACACTTTTCACGGATGAGAGCAGGATCAGACTGGAGACCATAATTACAATTAAAGTCAGGTATTGAAGTAAATACAAGGTGACATAGGAGCTGCTTGTTTTTACTGCAAATGCCCCAGGCCTATAGGAAAACCTATCACTAACTTCCATCAGTACTCTTACTAGGTTTTTATTTATCCATGACAAGCCAGCATTGAATAATTCTTATTCTGTCCGACCAAAAACTAAATTAACAGAATCCAGAAAATTGATTTAAAAAAAAAGACAAGTTTTAATGTCAACTCTTCCTTTTCATTGCAAAAGGACACAATCACTCCATTTCACTCTTCTGTTTTCCTTTGCACAGTTGATCACTGAAGCCATTCTGCGCTTATCTATGCTCACATTGCCTTTAATTTGTTTGGTCCTATTTTCCCAAACCACCCCCTAGTAACTAAAAGTCACTAGCTTGTAAAGTCAGCCTTGCACTGTGGAGAAATTAGGAAGTGTTTCTCCAGCACACGAGCCAAATGGTAGAATTTTGGGGCCTAAACTGCAAACGATAGTTTTATTTTAGTACAGTTCTTCTTAGGCACTGTACGTAAATATTCTCAGATAGATAAAAGACAATGGAAAAAGAAAATATATCTTGGGGAAAGAGTACAAGAAACACAGAGTAACGGTTTGTGCATACTAGCCGTACTTTCACAGGCCTAACGCTGCTGCAGCAGGATTCCTGGGCCCTGGTGCAGACCCTTCCATCAGGGAGCTGTCGGCACATCAAAGGCTCTGCACCCAGTCCTGAGTGACTCAAAATGGGGTATAAAGACAACACTATACCACCTTTCAGACACACACCCCCCCCCCTTACTGTTTCTTCCTAAAATGAATAGATACACTTTATTCTCATGGAGATTTTGGGTAGATTATCCTGTTTTTATCTTCCCTGTTAAATTTTACTATTGCACCATGTTGTTGGCTGCATCTGACTTTCTAAAACTTTTTTTTTTCCAGTTGCACAAAGACACATAAACACTGCCAGTGTATTCATTCACTTACTTTACATTCTTGTAATAAAGAACTATTTTAATGTTCTCACAGTAAGCGAACAATAAATTTACCACTGAACAATAAATCTACCACTGAATTAATACACAGGTAATAAGAGGTAAGGATTCAACATATGGTTGAAAACAAGGAGCTGTCCCCTAAACTTTCGTGACCCCAGTGAGCAAGATTACCAACAAACTAAAGGAAGGGTATATTAAAAGAGAGTTGGGTGTATTGTATGAAATACAAGCCATTCCATTTCATTATTATAAGGAAGTCTGTAATAGGAATAGTTTGTAACAGGGTAAGTTCACAACCAAACAGAAAAAGACTTCTATGCTTAAGTTAGTAGACTTTTTTCCATCCTGCTAACTCACAAATTGGTGAAAACAAATGACATGGACAAAATGAGACAAACTGAAAAATAAAATAGAGAAAGGTATCTTTCAAAATTATGTTAAATGAAACTGTTCACCAGTCTCACAGGCTGAAATGAACTGAGATCATGTGGCATCTTATTGACAGGAGGGCATTGCTAAGAGATGTTACACCTTTTAATCTCTTTCTGGAATACTTTAGAATTTCCTCTGAGTTTTTAAAATAAGTTTAAAATCTTGATTACTTAGTATAATGATTCATTTCCAGACAGAATACTGTTGAATTAATAATATGTAATTAAATCACAATGATATTATTTCACAGTTCAAGATTCTTCTCCAAAGATCCCCAGATTCTTGCAAATAATAAAACAAATAGTACATTTACAAAGAATTAGATATCAAAGTATTAACAACCACTGAATGCATCAGAGTAGTACTCAAAGTGCAAGTTGTACAAAGAAAGGAAAATTATGAAACAGAGTGTAGATTAAAACCAAGAGTCTACTGGAAATATCCTTTAAGATATCACTCAGTGTCATAAGAAAATTTCTCTTTTGGCTAGTAACACCGGGATTGAACACTACATTAAAAATATGTTCCTCTATCTCTAGTCTGTGGTATAAGGAGGTACAGAGATCATGGGCTGAGTTACCTGCTGACGTAAACAGTGCAGCTGGATTTTTCTTCAGCAGTATTTGCTTGCATATGTTGTTTTGAGAGATTCTGTGGAAGGTTTCTAAGAAGAGCTGACAGACAACCAGCTTTTACATCTTACAGGAAATTCCATTATTGAAACACTTGGTCTTGATATCAAATCAAGTCAAAAACTCAAAGTATCCTTTCAGTTTTTTTCCAGACAGGAAAACATGCCCAACTCTGTTTTTAAAAATGCCAACTGTTTGGAGTTGGACTAATGAAGAATGGTAATCACTTGTGACAAAATCTCACAGAAAAATTCTAGTTTCATGTCCCACATCTCCATTTTCCCTTTTGACTTCCCTGTACGAGTTTGGTTCCCTGAGAAGACTTCCCCTGATCTTACACAAGGGGACATTCACCTGCACCTGCCCATTCTGCTAGACACAAAAATGTGTGCCCAGACAAAAATCCAAATTGTCTCCAAAGCCATTAACCAAGTATGCACTTTAATTCTCATACCAGATAAAAAGTGCTGCAGAACTACTTTTCCTTGGTAACTGGATACTGCAAATACTAATGCAAAGATGAAGATTTTGGCAAGATTTTTGCTATACTGGAATGATTATCACTGACTTTATTAGTAAATAAACAGAACTGATCACAGAATTCATGGGAACAGCCACAAAATGCTTAAATATATACCTTTCTAAATACATAAATGGCTGTTTATATCTCAGCCTAAAATACATATTAGCTGTGGAAGTACCAGTCCTGTTCCCATGAAAGTTAGTGAGATTTATTTTGATTTAAGCAAGGGTTGGCCAGTGAGCAATGAATGAATCTAACAAGTCTACAAAATACTTCATGAGTTATGCTTAACAGATGTACTGTGCTTCTGAGATGAACTTTCCCTATACACCTCTCAACTGTAATATTCTTTATGATTCTCCTGGCTCTCAGTTTATCTTTTAACTCTGTACATATCTTGCATACAAAACGAAAAGGGCAAATAAATCCTTTTCAAATACAGTGTTTTGAATAGTTTGCACTCCCAGAATTTCAATAATTTATATTATAATATGTGACAAAATTCATTTTGCAGTAACTACAGCTGTAATGTGTTAGGATGAGATTTATAGCACTATACATTTTTCCAATCAGTTTGAAAAAGCCTTATGTCAGAGGAACATAACTATTCCATGTATTATTTTCATTTCTTGGCTTTCTAGGTTTGGTTTGTTTAGTAATTTTCTAGATCATTCTATAAATGGTCATTTTTAACAGAATGTGTCTTTTGGGAATAAAAATCATAGTACAAAACCCCCCACAAAAATAATCTAATTTCTGTTATTAGAAAGCCTTCCTACTTAAACCTAATCCCAATTAAGAAGTACCAAGGATTTTTATAAAAATCCTATTACCATGGAGGGGAATATCCTTCTTGATTTTGATAGGATCAGATGTATGCTTATTGCATTTGTTTGCTTTTCAAATTTAATTAGAGTCTTAAACACTCCTCATGAAAGTATTGAAGGTGAAGGCAAAGTGAGAAGGTATTCCTATACATTGTTCATGCTTGCCATGGTGTACAGAGGGGTTTGGAGAGAGATGATTTATTTTGTATTTCCATAGCTTATCGGTTATTTTTCAGTTTATGTACATACATGTTCATTTGGTCTTAAAATCTTATCCTGACCCATTTTGTAGTCAGTGGTATTTATCATGTCTTAAAAAGCAGTTTTGGGTGAAGAATCTTGGCCATAATGAAAGCAGCAGCCACAACACTTGCTTGTGTTGAGTGCAACCAGGATGATCAACCCCAGCTATGTTTTCATGATTATGCCAATGCCTCTTTTCATTTTACACTCCAGCTTTGCAGCCCTATGTTCCTAGCTGATATTGTTCCTTTGTCGTTGATAATTGAGGGTCAGCTGATGCAACTAGCAAGTGTGCTACTTCAGCTGAAATGCCTGAGAGAATTCATGGTGCAGCCTGCAGAGAGATGGGCTGCACGCAGGGCAGCAGCGGGCACACTTTCACACCCACTGTGCTGAGCAAGATCACCATACGGCTACAGGGCCCCACAGCAGAGGACAATGTAGGTGCAGCAGCATCTTGAGCATGGAAGGACCTCCTTGCACAGAGCAGCCAGACATGAGGAGATAGTTTCTGAAACACTGCCTTCTTGTGATGCGGCTTCAGAGGAAGCAGAAAACCATACGGTGGGCAAGTCAGGACGCATCTCCCTTTAAGCAACCCCTAGTGTGAATAACCATTTCACTATGTGCTTTTGAATCACAGATTCCTGTGCATAGGGACTGACTCTTACCAGATATCTGCAAACAGCTGCCCAACACAGAAGGACTATAATCTTGGTTGGGGTCTCTAAGTAAAAAAAAATGCTGCCAACAATAGCTGATTATTAATCTTTCCTAGCATGATTTTAAATGACTATGAGAATATACAGTTTGGATTAACACAGCAAAAATACTTTCTTTTTAATCTTTTGGTTGTTCTTTGGTCTCATATGCTTAAATAATTCAAAACATAAGTGCCTACTCTTATTTCGTACTGCAAATGACATCTGTTCCTCATGAATTCACTGAGTCGCATGCATGATATTAGCTACGCCTGGATATTTTCCTTTGAAACCTGTGCTACTTGAAGATGAGCTCGTATTCTGAAACTTGACAAAAGTTTTGATTTGTAACAGAGTTACAACGAAAGGTCCATATTGGGCAGAATTTGAACTCACGCTCTGGGCAAAATATTCAGACTAAGGTTTTTTACTGGAAATGATTTTCTGAACAGAGAAAGAGGAATATGAAGATACTGTACTGATGCGTCAGAACCAGTTCATCCAAGAATAAGGTAAAGTTGATTTCATTCCATGTTTTCCACAACATTCCTTATACATTAGTTCTGTTATCAGGTTTTCCAAGCCAAAGACACAAAAGGAAAACAAAACATGCACTCTAAAAAAGCAGCTTTTTCCCCCTGCCCAAAAAAACATATGTTTTGATCCAGTAACTTAGAAGTCATACATTGCTTATTCTGAACACAGTGAGACTGTAATCATAAGCAGAGCTCGAAAAGGGCCTGCCACCAAGGCAGAAATAAGTTTCTTGCTCTCATGTCATATATATCAGGGTGGTCTGCTGTTGTCAGCTTATGGAATTCAGGTCTTGCTCTGCCATGAAAACCCCAGAGCCCTTCAACAGTGCCTGCTGCAGCTGCACTTGCCCTCTTGCCCATGCTGTAAGGGGCTGTGGGACTGTCCCAGGTGGACAGTGTCAGGAGGGTGACCACCATCTGGCAGAGACATGCTGACATGGCCAGTTCTGCGAGGGGCCAAGGGGTGCAGGCAAAAGCACTTCCCACCCACAGCTGGAAGGAGCTTTTTCCATCATCTCAGCATGGGGATGCAGCAAATGTGAGCAAAAGTGCATAACTTTGGGGGCAGCACAGGAACTTATTCAAAATAAGTTTTTCTGGCAGATTCTTAGGATTGTTCCCCCCTACAAACTGACCTATTCCCAAGAAGACCTTAATTCTCTTACATTGAAACACAAACAAGGGTCCAGTTTAGTAAAAGTTTAGATGATCTCTGTGTGGGAAGTGTTAATTTGTGAAGGCAAGTACTTCATCAGGAGTCTAAGTTAATCAAAAAGTCTCTTCTAAGTTCTGCAAAGGCACATAGGTGCAGCTCAGAGAATTAATATCTTTTCCTTTCCTTTTTCTAACTCCATTTCTAACTCCAAGACAACAACTGGAGCTCAGTGCTCTGAAGACTTGCTTGACTGAATGCTAACCTGGTCCTCACTCCATCACTCCTCCCATGATTGCCAAATGTGAGAACTTTTGTGTTTGATACTTACACTGGAAAGCTGCTGTTTATTTTTCTTTCATGCCCATGTAGTTCTTTTTGCTGAAAAAAAACCTCAACAGACTATTTGAAGATAAATTCATTAATACATATTTCACCATAAGACACTAGCATAAACATATTGATGCTAAAAACATCTTTCTTTTCTTACACCTCTCTGACGGCTTACCCAGCTGTCTTGTGGCCACCTACCTAATTCCGTGAACTGGCAAGTGCTTCTACACTGCTCCTCTGTCAACACTGCATGCTTCTCACACTGACTCCTTTCTGTGGGGAACATGAGAAATTAGTTAATCAGAAAACTAAAAATACACTTGACATCATTGCTCTTCTTCATGTTTTATGAAAAAACCTAGCCAAGCCTCTGTGATTCCTCCCTTTTCCTCTTATTTCCTTTGTAGGGAATGCAGGGCTGCTGTGGTCAGGCTTAAGAAAAAAAAGGCTACATTTTCCTCATGTAACCATTTTATTTGTGCATATCTGTGAAGGAGACATATGATGTAAGAAGTATTTAGCCATATTTTCAGGAAGTTACTTACAGAGCCCTAGAGCCCATAAGCACAGAAGTAGCCAGGTCAAAGCTAGTGAGATGATTTGATGTTCATGAACATAACAATGGAAGTTAATTCTGCTTCACTGTATTGCTGCCACATCTCTGTACAAGCTATGGGAGGCTAACTATTTGTATATCTTTTCAGTTAATTTCAAAGACATTCTGATAAGCAATCACACTTACATTCTGAAAGTCAATTGCTTAAGAAAAACATGGTACACACATTATAACAATGCAGTATTACCAGCCAGTTCTGATAACTGCTTTATAGCAAACCACAGGAGATGCAACATGAGCACACAATCAAATATGAAAGCCTGGAGAAAAGATTAATGGATAGTGAGAGGGGAGCACTAGAGGCTGGTGAAGTCTCCACCTCCAAAGTGATTTTATATCAACTCCTGACCCCAAGCACACTAGTCCTTTCATTAAACCATACCGCATTAAGGAAAGTGATAACTGATAGAAACTCATGTAAGAACAAATATCAATTGCAAGAAAAATTGTGCCAATGAAAGCTCTTCTTCAATTAACGTCATGTCAGAAGAGACCAGACAATTCTAATGAATGAGACATGTTAAGGTAATTTCTACTGAACAGAGCAGGGAACTGAGTTCTGCAAGGCTTTTGTTCTTTCAGCTTTACACCTGGGTCTGCATTACTCCACAGATAAGTGTAGACAGAAAGACAGTACACAGAAAATAGCACATTTCCATCAACGAAGGTGCTGTCCAGCAAGAACGGTGGAGAGAAGAGTAGCAGCTTCTTAATTGTCAGTGCCTGCAGAAGAAGTTGAGAAGTTTCTTCTGTTCGTATATGTTATGTCTTGCTAGATATGGGTTTGTTATAATGAAAAGGAATTAATGCATATAATATTTTTACTTTTTTATCAAACAAAACTGAAAATTGTGTTTCTGGATCGCAGCTTGTCCACGCTAAGGTACCCGTCAGAAAGCAGTAGAGCTTCTCATCCATGCAATTATTACTGGAAGCAAGGTTGTTCCTTAAGGGCAAGAGGCAGGATAAAACAGCAGGACTAACATTTTGGTTTTTCTCAGTCACGATGCAGGGTGGGAATCCTAAAGTTCAGATGCAACCACAGGATACCACAGTTTGAATTTAACACCAATGTTCCTTGGGGTGACCTAGATTACAACTCATATGTCAACAAGGACCTTCTGAATGTATCCTAACATAAATGGTAAGAAAGTTACATCTCAGAGACATAGGAAGTTCATACTAACCTGTTTCTTATGTGTTTTTGAAGACCATATTTAAAGCCTGTTTTAAAAAAATATCTTATCTTTTCATGACACTTTTAAAACAATTTGTACTCTTCATGCTGGTATTCAGTTAAAAATCAGCAAACATAACAGACTGAAAATTTTCAAAAATGTATCTGTTTCATTTAAAAAAGAAAAAGCAGGAAAGGAGGGATCAGATTGTGCTGATGTGAAAAGATAACTTTTCACAGGAATTCCTATTGTATTTCAAATCCTCTTACTTTTCATACATGTGAAGCTTAACACAAACAATAGTAGCAGTTCACATTTATATATCGCATGAGGTAATGAAGTTGCTGTCTCCAGGCATTTGCAAGATTGCCTTTCTACTTCCTAAGGGAAAATCAAGTCTTGGTATTTAAAAACAGGAGTGTCAGGCAAGCCATGGATCTTTAGAAGATAATACCCAACCACACTGTTATTCCCCGCAGGAGCAGTAATTTCCAGATTACACATTCTGCCTGCTATTGACAGTGCTTTTGCTATAGCAAAATATGAATTAGTAGATTTAAAACGTTACTGCAGGAGGGTTGTCACTGACCATTGCTCTTTTCCCATGCAAACATTCTTTTCTTGCCATCTTTAATGAGGCCAATATATACATAAAGACCTGGCATCTATTTTCTAATTCCATGGTTTCAATATAATTGAACTGAATTAGGAAGCTGAACTCCACCAAAAGATTAACTACATAAATAACATTTTTTCCTAATAAGACAGTATGAGACAAGACTGCATTTTCCCTTGACACTTGTATTTTTTACTAAAAAGACAATGTAAGAAAAATAAAACCAAAACCAAAAAACACAAACAGTATGATTACATAAATGTATGTCTTAAATATACCAAACAGTTATACAAAATGTTGACATTCCCATTTAATATTTCAGTGTGAATGCCGTCTTTAAATAGATTTTACACTCTAGCTGTGCTAAGGATCTTTTAATGACAATTTACCAAATTTTTCATCGCAGTACCATTCCTTATAGACATACACTTCCTTATCAGCTCTGATTTTTACTTTATTATACATATTTTTGCAATAATTTTCTATGGTATTTCTCCAAGTAGGTCAGTTCATTACATGGCTTATCACAGACTCTTTTTTTTCTTGATAGTGCATATTTAACTTACATGGTCAGTGTTTAACATTTCATTTTTAATGTAAAATCAAGGCCTATCTGTTGAGTGACATAATGATTTTGCAATGATTTCAGAAATACACACGCTGTGCTCTCCATGGTTTTGCAGATGACAGCATTTCGTTTAAGAGCCAACCTTTTTTTCTTCTCTGAGAGTCAGTTAACAGAAAATGTGGCAGAACTTGTCTCTTTTCTGCCCCAGACTTTTCCAGAAGAAACAGATTTTCCTGTCTTATGTTCATGAGAGAGCTATGCAGGGATGCAGCTCATGGTACTGACCAGAGCATCTCTCTCTTCCACAAACAGGCAGTATTTTGACTTTTAGCTACACCTGGTTAGCATATACTTTTCATATCCATGGTTTTGTTGTTGGTGGTGTTGGTTTTGGGTTTTTTTTGGGGGTTGGTTGTTGTTTGGTTGTTTTTTTTCCCCAGAGAAGAAAACACAGAAATGCATCTTACAAAAGATCCCTTCTTCTTCACAGAACCATTTATCCCAATGCCAGTTAATTAGAATCGTAGAATCACAGAATCATTTATGCTGGAAAAGACTTTTGAGATCAAGTCCAACTGTTAACCCAGGACTGCCAAGTCCATCAATATAGATCTCACCAGGCTTCTCTCTTCTTACTCTTGCTTCCTCCATAGTCTCCTTCATTTACTAGCTTTTTTATATAACTTGGAGTTTTCATTACCACACTACTCTGAATTGGTTCATACTGGCACCAGTTTTCATGAACCACCCGTTACTATCTCATCTAGGCACAGTGATTTGTTTTTGGCGTCCCACAGGCCAGAAATGCCTAAGAGTTATTAACTACTGTTTCCAGGGAAGATGAAAAGTGTAATTTTGTTTGCAGCCACCTGCCAACTTCGAATTGTCAAAATTGCAACCAGCTTTTGATTTTAAGAGCCCACATTTTAATGATAGCCTATTGCAATCTCTGTTTTCCTTCACAATTATTTAAACACCAATTTTCCACCATTCATTCTTTACTTGGCAGTCTCTCTCCCACTACCTGGCACAGAGAACTCTGGTCTCATCATATAACTTCATTCCATGGGGGCACTCCCAGCTTTATGTTTAATAGATTTATCGGTTTTATTTTGTTTGGTTTTAACTTGTTGCAAGGAAGAAGCATTGTAGAAATGAGACAATATCCTAGAACAATTTAGCAATCCACTCAAGATATGAATGTTACTGAAATAGTAGCACAAATTCTTCTGCACCAAATTTCAGTGGTATCAACAGCAAATCTGAAAATAAAACCAGTGCTTCAAGAAACAGCTGAGCTGCAACATAAGAGTTGCTAACATTTAGCTATCCAGCTCTTCAACTTTTATGATGAGAAAACAATCTAGCCTCATTTGATCATCTAAATCAGTCTGGTGGTGTAATGAAGCACCCACTCATTTCAAATTCACTAATTAGATGTTATCTAGTGGTTAACTGGTAGTTCTTGGAGGTTTGATATTTTAATTAATATTCATCCAGGGTGCCTCAAATGCAATTACTTTTATTTACTTTCTTCCCTGGTACTTCAAAGTTTTGGAGAGGGTGTAACTGCATCTTGTCTCTATTGCTGAGGAGAAAGAAGAACTTCATTTAGAAAATCTCACTAACATGACACTGACATACAGAACCTACCTTTTTTTGATGCCATTAAGAATCTGGCATCTTGGATGTATGTGGCTTTTGTAATGCTGGAAAATAGTTATTGGTTGCCCCTCTAATTACAGTCATAAAGTTGTTCCACATTTTCAGCAGTTGATATGATCTTCCTTTTATGTAGCTGGTAGGAACATACACGAGAATAAACTCTAACCACACTGGAAAACTTATACAGAGAGCAGCAGATAAATATAAGTTTGTTTATTGTGAGATGTCTGTGTTTGTTAAAATCACCAAGCGTATGATCAAACCCTGAATTTATAAAGCAAATTAAAAAAATCTCTTGGAGAACATGAAATACGCCTGAATAACCTATTTGACAAAATTATCTAGTAAGCAATGACCTCAGTATTAAAGGACATACTGTCTACCACAGAAAAATGACAGAAGTAGAATCTAAGTACCAACCTGAAATACTGTCCATGGCTGAGTTTGACAACAGCCACTGTTACTTACAGCAGATCTGTTGAACAGTGGCAGCAGTTAATAAAGGTAGTTTGTGTGACTGTCATGCAGAGTCTAAGCCTTACCAGGGAGACACAACTCATCTTTTGCACTGCTGCTATAATTATTTCCTGCTCTTGGGCTTCCAACACAAGCAATTAATTCCAGTATAAGTTTCTGCTAGTCTGACTGTTAGTTGAATCTCATTTATTTTAGACATGAAGCTTATGGTCTGAGAGCATAGCACAGATTCACACATTTTTATCACGGGATTTGATTCTTTGCAGGGAAATAGTTGTTGTCAGGTAAGCTACACTGCTTTCCCTGTCTGTTTCAGAAGGCCACTGAGTTTTGTCACTTTGAGTATATTCCCTGTATTAACATGATTATTCTTCCCAGCATAAGTTCTTCTGCAGAAACTGTGTTAAAATCATAGTATCCTTCCCCTGACAAAAGCTTAAGCTGGCTACCTGCACTGAAAATGGGCTTCTTTACCTTTTCAGAGAGATACCCCTGCTTTTCTGTGAAAATGTATTAAAAGCATTATTACAAAGTCCAAGGGAGTTTGAGAGTCTGTTCCTCCAGTAATGCCTTTATAAAAGACAATGCAGAATTAATATTACACCTATTGTTGCCCTGAAAGTTGCAATTTAAGCATGAAATATGAGGAAAACATATTTCCAGGAATTTGTCTTACAGACGTCCTTGTTCTACACAGCCTCAGATAACTCAATGAAAGAGATGGCAAAAAACAGTGCATTGGCTAGAATCATTTTGCCTGAGCATATGCACATCCCTTTGGAATTTCAAAGTCTTTTATCCAGATCTGTTCAAAACATTTCACTAATTCTGAATAAATCTTTCTGCTCTTCTTCATAAAGCTCTAATAACGCAAGATTTGCAACTTACTTTACAGTATTTTATTCCAGTTCATTTTCTTTCAAGGGCCACCTTAATATGTAAGTTGTACAGCAACACATAAGGCTTTAAGTTTTCACTGGGATTTAATTGGGACTAGTGCCCAGACAGCCTAATCATTTACCATACTGTTGTAGCCTCTGCAAGTGCATAAAGACATGTCTACTCCCACAGCATGTAACTGTACGAGGGTCTCATCCATCTCTATCTTCCCTGTTCATTTTTTCCCCAATCATGCTAAAATGCAGCTTGCAAGCCCTTCTTTCAGTCATCTGGTGCTGTCACCAATATCTTGAAACCAAGAAACACCTGCTGGGGGAACAGGTGAGAGGAGCTTCATGGGGTTTTTTTTTGAGGTCTCACTCACAATGGGCCATAAGTTTCTTCCAGGCTCTGAACTTTATTAAACAGCCTATGAGAGTCCCAGCTCATAAATCACCAGCAGCAATATTGGAATGTTATTGCTGCTTCGTCTTGTCCAGGTGCAGAGTTCCTCAGACGCTCTCCACCCAGTCAGCCTACTGGTAACCGGCATTTGGCCCTCAGAATAGTAGTGGCTGCTTTTTTGAACAGATATTTTCATGTCTGGCAGGGGACTGAGCTGGGTTCTTTTTTTGTCTTGTTTTTCATTGAGGTGCATGGGGAACAGTGTGATCCCGGAGCTGTCATTCAGCCTTAAAATGTGTCTTGAACAGTAAAAAACATGGAAGCAGCAACTTCCCATTCATCATTCACTACCCCGGCTGAATCCTTGTTGGCTGCCTCAGAGCCCCATGATATACAGAGATTCCTACGGAAATGGAAACCTCTGATGACATAGAAAAGTTTTCTGGCACTTGTGCATGGGTGTGACAAGCACCTGGGCCTTCACTGGAGTGCTTTGAAAATGCTTTTAATATGACAATGCTGGCAAAGCCCCTTTTAAATGTCACTGTTTCACTAACTCTGGGGCCTTTTGAGTGTTACTTGCAATATGTTTAACTCAAAGTACAACAGAACAGAAAACTTTGAGACATCTGGAAGGCTGCAGCTCTCCTGCTCACACTTTCCACTGGGCTAACCTAACCCAGGGAAATCTGCCTTGAGGGCTGACTTGCAAAGAAAATAAATTTAAGGCTTTTCTCACTTCTTTATGACACCTAAAACCTTTCTTGTTTTTCTGTGGTCTGTTTGTGGAGGTTTTACAGGGAAGCAGGTATGTCTGCTTTAGAAAATGTTAATATCAACACTGCCACGTAGAAGTATTCTCCAATTATGGTATCATGCCAGAAAAAGTCTACACAAAGAAACTAACCCACAGAGATGTCATTAGTCTATGACACAACTCAGCTACAACCACCATAAACTGTGATATAATTTTTCCAGATCAGTGTTTTCTGCAGACACATCTCACACAAAATCCTGTTTGTTCAAAAGAACAGGTTTCTGTTAAAAGACCTTTTTAGCTTGCCTTTTTAAGAAGCCAAACTTGCCTTATAAGATCAAACACACAGAAAGGATTGGCAAGGGACAATTTATAAATACAGTTGCAGACAAAATAAGGCTTATTGGGTTCCACTAACCCATCAACAGCATGCGTTGTCTAACCACAGTTGTCCCAAAGCATTTGGAAGAAATACAAGTTTCCTGGAGTAAACCATCAGAAGTGGTTCCACACAAATCTCAGGGTAAGAGACATGAGACTCAATCTAAAAATCGTCTGCTACCAGGAGGCTTTATGCATATATGGCTTCTGTTAGCTGTCCTCCTATTTCAGCAAATTCTGCAATAAAGTATTGTTGTGAGACTAATTTTCATGTTGAGTGATTAAGCATTCAACAATGAATTACCTTTGCAATGTAAAATTTCTGAAGAGAACATGTCTTAGAAGCACAGTTCAAAGTGATTGTCATTCAAGTGCCACGTACTTTAACAAGAGATGTCTAAAACATTGTGACGAGAAACTCCAACATCTTTCTTAAATCAACAACACTCTATACAGCTCAATGTGATTATGTTATTTAGAACTGAACATAACTCTTGTGGTATAGAAAAAAAAAAGCCACAGCATTCCCATTCTTCTTCAACACACAGTTCAGAAGACCTCGAATTAGAAAACTAGAGCTATGAAGCTGTTCAGCTTGTCCTTAAATAAGATTAAAAAGGATTTAGTGCAAATAATAAACATTTTATGTGCAATCAAAGCTATGGTTACAATTCTCTCAAAAACATAACTATTTTAAATAAAATTGCAGATTTTTCTAATTAAGTTTTTCAGAGCCAAATACCCTAGACAGTCTTTTAAGACAACTTTCATGATACAACTGATGATGTCAGAAAACTAGCCTTATGCTTGGTAATTATTTTATCTTAGGGAAAGCTGTAGCCACAAGATAAGAAAAAAATCACATATCTGGAAAAGAACAAAAGAACCTTACATGTATACATTTCCTTTATTTTCTTTCTGGAAGCAGTGATGGCTGATAGCATTTTTTTTTTCAGAATTTTTGCAAGGACCTCCAGTATCTGAAAGTTATTATTTTTAGCTATGCCTTCTAGATTGTTGCCTTCATACTTTCCCTAACTGTCAAAAAGTGAGTCTCTAATTTGTAACCTTCTGTGTGGCTTATCACTTCACACTGAACTCACAGGAGTGGCTGTTCCTAATTTCCTCTGCAATATCTCCCCTTTGATTGCAGCTATGAATGGTTCCAGGAGAAAATGGGATAAACCTGCACCACTCTAAATAAAAATACTCTGTTTATACAAGAAATAAAAAGCCCTGCATATGCAGATACATGTTTTACCCTTACTTCTCTCCTGAATGAAGCACTGCTAATTCACTTGCTAGCCACTCTCTAGGTTTTAAAGACTCCATGCCTCAGACAAGTCCAAAAGAGACCTCAAATTTAAAAGTTTCTTGGTATATTGGCCCTGTCCTGCCTATCTGACTTTGAGGAAGCAGCACCTTGCTCGTAACAGCAACTAGTAGTCATCTAAGCTACTCAATAGGTCTAAATCTGGCCTCTTAGGGAGCATTAATGTGACTAAATTCAGATGTTTTGGACCCTCTTGGCAGTCACCGCAGGTGACTTCAGGCCTTAGGTGTTTCTAAAGCCAGATTCTCCATGTCCTAAGGTAAGGACTTGTTCACCTAGTAGGTAAGACTCATTTAGAGACACTGTGTCCCAGAAAAGATCATTTCTTTCATCTTACACTGATGACAGTCCAAGGTGTGCCTCTCCACAGTAGGCATCTGAAGTTGGAGACAAATCTCTCCCCTTCTGCACCCGGAGGTACAGAACACAGCTTGGCTTTCACATATGAATGGAGAAACAAATTGCACAGGAAAAAATCTCAGTACATGTTTGTGGAGAAAATACTGCCTAGGAAATAACGTACATGCAGTGGCCAGATCAGACACCTGTACCATTTACAAATTCAGTGCTTTTCTTCCACTGGAGCACATTCAAGAGGCTGAAGAACAACCTTTGTCCTCTGAGGCTCATTAAATTAATGCTCACACACTAATTTTGTGAGCTAATGATGCAACTTCTACTGCTAATGTGTCTTGCTGAAATGGCTGAATTAGCCACATCATGGGGACAGGTGTTATGTCATATGTGTGTTGCATAGCATCATCATGTCATACAAAGCAGTATTATTGCAATCCCCAAAGTGGGAGATGAAGCAGAACAGACCATTAGTATTACCCCAGCATGTTAGGGAAATGCTGAAATGCTGAAATGTCACAAAAACCTCAGGTAGCTAAGACACTGTTGTTGGACATGAACACAGACCTGTTCCTGCATCTAATCCAGCCCTGACGAAATATTTAGCAATGTTCTCTGGATGCTTCTGTCTTGACAGCCTGTTAAATTCAAGCCAGAAATGCAACAGACGTAGCTGAACAAGGGAGTACTGCTGAAGCACAAAAATCAGCATCAGCCAACGAAACAGAACTAGTGATAGCCTGTAGCCAGAGCCGCTAAGAGGAGAAGTATTCCCCTCTGTGGCAATTTTAAGGAGAATTCCAGGAAAGACAGAAACTGGTCATAGGAGAAAGCAGTGAAGCAAGGAAGGAGCTGGCCCAGCTGGGGGGCTGAGTGCATATGGGAAGCTCAGGTTAGTGGGGTCAAAGCATAGGAGGAAGCACTTTGGTGCTGATTCAGTCTCTCCTGCACTTTGTTATCTCCCATATACAGGCACAGCCTCCCTCACTATTAAGGCACGTTATTCTCTGGACAAAATACACATCATAATTGTCACTGACCCCTGACAAGACATAAAACTCTCTTAATTGCACAAATGGGAGCCAGGTAAAGAAATGCACAGGTGATACATTTTTCTCATAGCACAAGCTCAACACTGCTAAATCACTCTAATCCCTCTATGTTTAATGCAGGTATCTTTCATAGTATTAGGTAAGGAAATATCCATACTGCATTGCTGAGGTGTGAGTAGAGGAGAGGAAGGCGTGGACAAGTTTACATTGGATTAACCTGTTCACTTATTAGTCACCATGTGCCATGGTCTGAGACCATCTGGAAAAGTCCTGGGCAGCTGATGGCCGTGCTTGCCATAACCATACTACTACTACTGGCAAGCAAATCAGTTAACTCAAAAAATTGGTTAACGTGTCTTTATGATTACAGTCATACCTCTTCCAACTTAGATTCTGGATTCTGCTGAAAAATTAATAACGCTACAGCTTCCATCTGGTTTTGCATGGAAAAATCTGGCAAAGTGCTGCTATATCACAGGAACTACCCCCTTACCCTTATCTGTGTCGTTTTAATCTACTGCTTTTTAATTCCATTTGCCTTTCTAATAATTCTGATGTCAGTTTGACAGGTATGATAGTTTTTTCATTACTGAAAAATACAACATAACATGTCCAAAACCAATAGATCCCATTATTATAATTTGCCCAGTTGTCGGTTTTGTTTGGTACACTTATCTCCCTTTCACTCTGATGTTGGCTGAAGTCAGACGCTGAATATTAATTAAACAAAATGATTGTGGGAGTGCACGTTTTCATGATGTATATAAGGCATGAATGTTATAAGTCAGTTTCCATCCTCTAATAGTTGACACATATTTTGTGCAACTCTGCACTTTTAGAAACAAAAAAACCCACTGGTTCTAAAAGAGAGACAGAATAGTACCTGAGGTCGATTGCTGAAGATAGACCATTTTGACTTGCTGCAGTCATGATGAGCAAAAGGGCTCAAGACAGTTCTGACCCAAGGAGAGGGCTTTGTCTGTTTCTATTAATTATTTTTATAAAACCATGGTCAGTGATTTGGTCCTCTGTATTATAGGCAGGGTGAGGAGGTGGAGTGCAGGAGGAGGAATTGCTTCAAAGGTTTACCCTTCCAGAACCCAGCACATCTTCAGCTTTGAGAAGAAATGGGTTTGGGGCACAGCATTAAAGGTTCAGAATGTGATTCCAGGAAGTGCAGAATAAATTTCATGGCATCCACTATCCAGCATCATGTAACAGGTGCAAGCACAGGCATCCTGTCACTTCGGACTGTCAGGCTGAGAGGAGCCCTGATCAGACCCCAGGGCAAGGAGAGCCCTGCACTCTCCTCCGACCCTATGCAGGGTTCCAGGCGGCTGCACATCAGAAGTTCACTCCCTCCCAAGCAGACGGTGCAAGCAGGTTGTCCCACACCTGACATGTCCAGCAGACAGGACAGCCAGGTATGCGATGGCCCCGTTCTGGGGGGCAATCTGATCTCTCACAGGATGTCCAGCTGGAGGAGCCAGGCAGGACTGGCTCCCTTTCCAAATGTATGTACCCCAAAGCTATTAGCAAATGCTCAAGCTGAAACTAGTTCTTCCTGAGTGTAGTGTAAATCAAAAGGGGAAGGTCTAAAACAATCTGTAACACACAATTTATGCTTTCACAGTCTTTTATCTTTCTAGTCCCCTAAGGTAATGTAGTAATTGCAGATAATTATTTCAGAGATTATTATCTAATTCATACTGTGAATCTACATGACAGATATTATTCATTTAGCCAACAAACACAGCTATTTTTAATTCCTATCTAGTCTCAGCTCAGTCTTTCAAAAAAAAAATAGCTCACTACTGATTCCACATTTCTTTGTGCTACTGGCAAGGTACTGGGAAAACTTATGCGAATAAAAGGCCTGTGCTTAGCAAAATTATGAATATACTTTAGTAAATTTGATCTCCAAATCAACATTAAAATTTAATGAATACATTCACATTGAGGCTTTAGAATTAAGAAAACAAGGATGAAAGTACATTTCACTTCTGACTCCTGAAGGCAAAAATAATGTTACACTTACCTGTGTCTTTTCTGTTTCTGTCCCAGGCATTCAGATCATTTTGGACACTTTCCTCATAATCTGTCTCTTTACTTTTTCTCCAAAAAACATTTAATTTGTGAAAGACATTTTCAACTAGGACTGAAACTGCCTTAAAAAAAAAATGTTACAACAGCCATTTTGACTCTAGTTCCCAGCTGATTGAATGGTTTGCCATGCAGAAAGCTTTGGAACAGATGAATTTATTAAATATAAAGAATAATTGAATCCATTTTAACAGCTTTCTAATTATTTATGTGCTAGCTATTTTTGATTACTCAGAAATGTTTACTTAGAACTCTTAAAACATGCTTAAATCTTCTTTTTCTGATTAAAAATTGTTTCATTAGAAAATAATTCCTTCCTTTCACGGGTATGAAAGCTATCCTCAAGCTTCCCTTTGTATCTCAACTATGAAATGGTGTAAAAATTAAAATAGCCTTATACAACAAGAAAATGCAAATCTTACAGACCTATGAATACACCTATGCATATTATTTCTTTATTATGGTATAATTTTTAATTATCTATATTAGTAGTTCCCAGATATGTAAGCAATAAAACCAATGCAATCAATCTATTTACTCTTCCATAGTTTTCAAACTTATTTATGATCAACAGTGAATGTTCTTTCCCAGACTGAAAGATCTCTCAGAGTCCTAACTGCAAAATAATAAATAATGCATGAAGTACACGTAAGATTTGGTATTGAATGTGAAAGTGCATTTCCTCCAGAATTACACTGTTGCCAATACTTGTACTTTGCGTGTCCTCATGGTCTTATTCAGCCTTCAACTACCCAAAGTCTAGGGTTTGACATTCAGATTTAGCTAGATTCGCAGATATATATGGCAGAAATGGCAACACAATACTGCCACCACAGTAGTGAAACTAAGATATGAAAATCGTTGCTGGGTTTCTGTGTTTCTATCCATATACTAACCCAACAGTAGAAACAAGCAAAAATTAATAAATGCAATATTTTTTATTTCTTTCATACTTCCTGCTTAAATTTAAAAGTGGACTTCACTGCAAGACAAGGCTTGGAATGCTGCCATACCTTTATGAAGTGAAAAACCAGTATTAGTAAAAAGAACATTTATAAAGCAAAAGTCTGACAGAAATGCCTGTTCTCCTCATTTACAATATGCCAGATAATTTGGAATGACAGTTGTTTTTAAACACAATTATTTTTCATTGCTTAGGCTGCTTATTCACTTTTCCCCCAATCACTCAGTGAAGAGAATATTATTTGGATTTATAGCGGTCACTTTTGTATCTGGTTATAGGACTTGATCTCAAACTCACGAATTTCAGGTAGGAAGACTCCCAGTGGCTTCAGTAACTTCTGATTATGCCCTGCTTAGGTCACTGATCCTTGCAGGTTCCCAAATACAAATACATGGAAATTCCTTGGGAAGTGGGGTTGCATGTTGAAACACAACAGTCTGCATGGTGAGCCGGTCAAACATTTGCTGCAGAAAGAGCTGGGATACCATCATTGCTTCTTATCTTTTTTATTTTGAAAATTCATTGGGAAGGCAGCTCTGTATTCTCCCAACACAGGAATTACTTTTGGAGGACAGAAAAAACTCTTATGTGCATCTTTGTAACACAAGTCGTCTCTAACACCTTTATAAGGTAACAAGATGGATAAACCCCACATATTACTTTTAAGTCATGTTATAGGCTTTGTGGTTCAGTTTTTCATCCTGTTTTTTTTTCTTATTTGGATATTACCCTTTACTGAGAACTGAATGAAATCAGCATTTTGATTTTAATGAGGAAGATCCCTGAAGCAACTGGAAGGCAATTTGCAATGACAATTTTTTGCAGCATTGATGTGTATTTGGGAATACTATTAGAAACACTTATTACTATTTACACATTTTATCAATTAATAAATCAAGCGTTTAGTGAAGAGGTACATAAGCTATGATCTGGAAAAGCCACCTCAGTCTCTGCTTTCTTTATAGCATAAGTAGCACAACAGTGGAGTGGACAGGCTTTACACACTGAGCAGAACAAGGTGCTTTGCTGTCACAGTTTACCAAATAGAAAACAAAGCTTCAGTCTGGGTGGATTAAAAATTCAATATACTCTGCTCAGATGTTGTGGTTCACTGAAATTAACAGTTTCCTGGCTTCCCACTCTACCGAACTCGTATTTCTGACACACACAAACATGCGTGAGCCCACCCTTCTTTCCGATCTCATCTATTTACCACAGTCAGCAAAATCCTACCCAAATAAGTGGCTTGTCGGCATATTGCCAGTTCCTTGAGGGCTGTATCTTGCTTGTGCAAATGAAAGCCCTGTCATCTGAAGTAAGGGGCTACAGCCCAAAAGGCTGCAAGTTTCAGCAGGCAAGCTTCCATCTTGGGAATCTGCAAGATAGATGTTTGTTTTACTGTAGCTATTCCACTCAGGTTTCTAATGGCCTTACATTCTGCAGGAACACAATTCATGTTGCTCCATTGGTTTATTTTTCTCTTTTTCTGTGTTTCCCAGTCAATGCAAGTGTGTACTGACCTTAGTATTTGAAGCGAGTGGGATCTCTTGCTGTAATTGTTGCTAACTTCACATCTGAAGCTCAGTGAGCCAGTGCAATGGCACCGGCAACTTCACATGAAAGCCATTTTCTTCAGAACAGGCTGTCTCATTGATTTTGCAATCAGATGAAACAGAGACTCTCGCCAAGGACTTCCCAGAGTCCGTGTTACTTCCTCAGTTAGGCAGCCATTCCAAGGCACGCACTCTGATCTCCCCTCCGGGGGGGGGGGGGGGAGGGGGTGATAGCATCTATCTGAGGAGGGGATGTCAGTGCTGCAGGGAAAGCACCCCTTTTTTCTCTCTCCATCACTGAGGAAGGCTAGACAAGATGCCTGACTTCCACACACATGAGACAAGGCAAAGGAAGCCTAACGGCTCCTCTGTTCACTCCCAGGGGTCACCAAAATGTATTCCGTGCACGATAGCTGAATCCCTGTGCTCAGTGCTGGCACACTCAGGGTGACATGCTGCCAGGTGCCACTGTTCAAACATACTGAGCCACTCAAGCAAGAAGACGTCAGGGAAAGCCTGATAAAGGAAGAGATAAAGGTTTTGCATGAGGGGAGTGGAGTGGAGCAAGCTCACACAGGAGCTCAGGAGCAGGTCACTACATGGGTTGCTACCACGCGGGCTCCCTGAGCAGTTCACACAACTCAGGCAGTGGGTGCAGCACCCAACACGTCTCATGGGAAGAAGGAAAAGCAAAGAGAACGATGGCCAGGAGGGAGCTGCAGGAACACAAGCCAGAGACTGACACTTCCAGGGTGTTGTCTGGGATGTTGCAATGGCTGAACACAAGTGACTGAGTTCGAAGGGCAGCTGGAGCAGAAAGAGTGGGAATGAGAGCAGCCACCTGTGGTCTGTGGGTCCAGATCATTGTTCCTGCTGAGGCAGGAATATGCTGTGCCCTGTGTGTTTCTGACATGGTCTAATACACCAGGAGACATCTTAAGCAAAGGCTGAGCTTGAGTAACACCAAGAAAATAGCAACTCCAGGCCAGAGAAGTACAGGAAGGCAATATGAATCAGCCATCCTTGGACTTCAGGACACCAAAAATACCCCAGGTCTGAATCATACCATTGGGACTAACGCCATTAATTAGAAAAGACATAACACCTGCTTTTAATGATACAGGCTTTTAGACTAGTCCTCAGGGGAGGAAGCTTCCCCTGAAATCTCCTGGAATGTACTTGAAGATGATCTGATTCTTGTCAGGATAAGAGCAAATCTGCACTAGGGGAGCCAGGGTGCCCAGCAGCTCTGGCGAGCTGTCCCTCTGCTCGGCTCCAGTGGCAGAAGTATGGCCTCTTGAGATATCACACCAACATCAACCCATCCCAGGCTTTCCCGACTTGTGCTAGTGCACCAGCAGGGACGCTACATGTGAACATACAGTTGAAGCAAGACAACAGGATATTTCTGCAACACACTGTCCTCAGTTTTATCCTAGGCTGGAACACATCCTCTGCTAGAAAAGTACAAAAAATAAATTAATCTCTGCTTAACGCAAACTTTAAAGTGATCTGGAAAAGGGTGCAGCTCTTCAGCGTCCTACACTGCACTTTGAGGGAGGAGCAGAGGCTGAGCAGAAGGCACCAGTAACACATTTATTCACACGTGCCTTAAAATTACTTGCAGTTGTCGTTTACCAAATCTATAAAGAATTCTTTTGATGAAGCATCAGTTTAGATTAAGAAACACGGAATCCTATCTTGTTTGCATGTATCACGTAAATCATAGCCTTCAAATACGCAAGAGTGTGAGTGTGCTACTGTCCCACAAACCTCTAGGAATTTGTTCCTTGCTCAAAAAACTATAAAGTAACTCCATATATGTCCACTAGATAATTAAGCAAAATGAATTTACTTATTAAGAGTGAATGTGTAAGGTTAATAACTGACTATGGTTACATGTTGACAGTAGAATTTGATTTTAAGGGTTTTTTTCTAATATACTATTTGATCAGCACCAATAACTGATTGCAAATCATATTTCTGGGAAAATAATCAACTTTTTATTGCATTTATTTGATTTTGTCCACGGCTGGATGGGATATTGACACATTTTCTTTGTTATACATATCTTCATTTTCAAGAAAGAAATTATTTAAAGGGAAATTTTTATTTGCCTTTTATTTTTTATTTTGTCAGTTATATATCTTTGTAGCTTGGAACAGGTTTGACAGTAGATCTTTGACTTTCATTTTCCAAAAAACTGTTCAGCTTTTATTCTTGTGGAAAAAACAATTCAGTTAAGCTTTTATATGGGCAATTTTTTTTTCCTCCAAACAACGTAGAGGCAAGCATGTAAGGACATGTTGGGGGTGCACTGACAAGAAATATAAACATGTTCTTTTCCCATCAGTGACATAAAGACTTCTTGCTGGTTTATATTTGTTTCCCACTTTATGTTAACTTTGGTTATCAGTGCACAGGCTCTTAAATGACTTCATTCTTCAGTTCATAATTTACTCACTGGAATTTGCAAGTAGCAGTAAATTGGCATGAAAAATTTGAAATATCATCCACATATGTTCTATGTCTCTTCATATGAGTTCGACAGCATTCATACATGTGGTATTTGTAAAAGATAAATTTTACCTAATGTTTTGTTTTAATTAACTTCTTGAATATCTCTTATGGTTTATAGGATGTTGCTCTCTGGAAAGCATGCACAAAGAAGTAGCAATGAAATTACAGAAGAGTGTATAAAAGAAAGAAATCTGGGTTTAGTATTCATTAAAACAAACATTTCTTATGGTTCATTTTTTTTTCCTACACTACCCTTCATAAATGTTCCTAGGCCAAGATTTTAACACCGAGAAACTCAAGGTTATTTTGAAACTTGCATTTATGCTTCCAGGTAAGTAGCTTTGTTGAGTCACAGTTTGTGCTTAATAGCTTCTGAAGTTAATTCACTTTCTAGTTTATGCTGGCATGGACTGAAAGACTTTAAACTTATGCTGCCATTTTTCTCCAGACCTGTATATTCCGTAGGTCAGAGAACATCCCTCCGTTCCCCATACAAGACAGTGCTTCCTGGCATTATTTCAAAAAGTCCTCCACAAAATCAAAACAATCCAAAACAAGAATTCTGGTTACATTTTCAACCATTAACTGCATAAGTTACTATAAACAGCATACATTAGGCTGACTTTGCTTGACTTTTATTTATAAAGCAGTGTCCTGTCCCGTCCCGTCCTGTCCCATCCCCCACCTCCTTTTATATAAAACAAAAAGAATACATATGTGAAGGAAGCTCAGCAGTCTAAAAGATCAGAAAATCTCTTCTAGGAATAAGGATCTGGAACTTTCTGAAACATCCTCAGGCTTTCCCAGCAAGGCAGACATCTCATCAAAAACAAAAAGTCTGAAAACCATGTTGGCTTCTAAGAGTTTTAACAGAGAAGTTCATCTTTTCCCCTCAAGTTTGCTGCTTCCCATGCTCAGCATCACGTTCCCTTTTCTACCTACATCCATGAACCAAGGTGATGCCTTTAAAACCTATGAAACCTATATATAAACGGTATGTTACATGTATTATAAAAACATTCCATTATGAGGAAGACAGATTTTTTAAATGGCTGAAGGTTTAGAAAGTATTTTCTCTCTAAGTTCTTTTTACTGTTAATGAACAGAGGGAGATTTTTCACAGCACTGTACTCTCCTGTGTCACCTCTCTTTTCAAAGAATCTTCTCTCTCTCCTCTGACTGTGGCCTCCCTTTCCCTCCTTAATACTGAAATGTTGAAATATTTCCTTTCGTTTCCATTTTAGAATAGAAATAAACTGTGAAACATCTAAATTCCTCACAAAACTGGAACCATTGTTTTGGGACATTCCCAGGAGTTCAGATGTTTATAAGTATCTTATCCAGTGGTTCCAGATGTCTTGACCTTGGGCTAGAAACCACAGAAACACACATCTTCCCATCTGTTCTTTCAGTTCTCATTCTTCTGTTTGCATTCAGATAAGGAAAAGGTAAATATAAGACTGATTTCAAGTAAGAAGTGGCTCTTTTTTTTGTTTTTCTCCCCCCCCCCCCCCCCCAAAAAGAAATCGGATCTATTTCCTTCATTTGGTCTGACGTGGTGGTTCTGATCCTTAACTGATGTGGCTGTTAAGTACAGGAACAGATCAAGCTGGTGGAGAGAAGTGACTCACTCCGTATGTTTCCAGGAGAAAGACATGTTCTAGTGCAAGGTTGTGAGCAAAGGTATGGGAGCTGAACAAGAGGAACTGGGAGTCTCTCTCCTATTCTGCCACTTTGCATTTCAAAATTATGGATAATCAGCATCCCAAAACCAAAGTCCATCAGCACAGAACAGGTTCAAAGACAGCACCCAAACCCTGTGAAAAACCACACCACTATATAATTTAATTGCAACTCTTTAGTGTCACAACACCACTACCAATCATAGTAGAGCCAGTTTAATAATGGAGATTTGGGGGTATGTCAGAAGTCATTCTGTATTTTCCAAGACTCACTTAGACATTTTTAAACACAAAATGCTGTGAGTTTTCATGTTTCACACACTTCTATCTTTAACTTGATAATTTTTTTCCAAGCTGACTCGTTTCCAATAGCACTTTAGGTAATCTAGGCAAGTGCAAAACAGCTCCACTCCCTTAGTACACAGAATTTTTTACAAAAATATTATTTCAGCTGAACTCAAAAGATTTAGGGAACTCCCAGCTGGTGACAATACAGCTGGATTACTAATAGTGGCTTAGGGAACCCCGGTGTGTAGATGGCTTACTAATTTCAAGGGTGAGGTTAGAAGACACTAAAGCATTAACAGCTGCATTGGTAATTTAATATCTTATTAATACCTAGGTTCCTGAAGTGCATACTCTGTGTGTGTGTGTGCATATGTGCCTAATTTGATATCTCTCTGTATAAATATATATATACATACACATAAACATACAAAAAATATACTGTGTGTATACATACATAAATATATTTGTAAAATATTTTAAACAAAAAAAGGTTTTTTTAAAGAAGAGGCTAACATAAATTATATTATGCTATATACTGAGCCACGTCTTATAACTGTTAGACCAGCTCTGGTTAAAAGTTTGAGCCAGAAACAACCACCGTTTTTATTTTACACAGTTTGCTTTTGATTTTAGGGAGCTCTTTGGGATAGGAATCATGTCATCTTCTATGTTTTATTTTAGTATAAACATTTCTGAGCACAAGGCCAAATTTTAAACAAATGGAGGGCTTAATTATTCCTTTGGACAGAATGATTTTTTAGCTGATGTTAGCGCTCACCCAGGCAGCAGGACCTACAGTGACGTGGAGATCAAGCCCTCCTGGGACATTCCCTCTCGCTGCAACTAGTACTATGGTTTAAAAAGACCAAAGCATGCTAAGTAACCAGGTGCACAGCTCTTAATTCCTTCACCTTCAAATAAAATCTAACATCTTTTCCCACATGGGATAGGCACAGAGCAAGCACACAGCTGTCCATTTCCAGAGCCTGCCCAGTAGAGCACTAACTTATTAACTACTTGAACCTCACTGGCCTCCAAATACCTGCCCACTGCCTAACATTACTGATTTCTGGTTAGGTTATAGGTTGTAATTTCAATCTAAATAATTGCTGATAGTGTTCAGGCTCTTTTTTTTTTTTTTTTTTTTTCTTTTTTCCAGCCAAGGGGAATCACTCTCCACAACTTAATCTGTCGAGAACTCACACATCAGAAAAATAAGATGGAAACAATGTATAATATAATGCAGCCACAAGGGGTTCCAGATGTCTTTCTTCATCAGTTCAAAGTAAGTATTTTAAGTGTGTTTTCTCAGATGCTGTGTACAGATAAATTGGTGTATTTAATTATGATGATAAATCGCTTACTGAGTGGTACCGTTTTTTTTACGTGTAATGAAAACACACACTTGTAAGATATTAATGCAGCAAGGCACATGAGTAACGTCCCATGCAACTGCATCATATAACACAAAAAAGTTTGAAAAAAACACTTCTTTGGAGTTTTCATATTCATAATGCACTCTACACCCAAATGTTTCAGTTTTCATCGGTCTGACAGGAGTTCTTGAAGAAGGCTGGATGTTGCTAAAATGATGTGGAAGTTAGGCACACATGATGAGAGCTTATAGCTTGTGTTGGTGCATTTTTTTAATAACTTAAAGACAGAAAGGCACTGAAACCAATACAGATATTCCACATGATCCACTTTGGAAGTAAATCAAAAGACATTTTCTTATTTTCAATGTATAAATAGTTACATTTTTATATTTGACTTATGGGCTATACAAAGCACTTAGACTACTTGGCTTTTAGTTGAGACTTAATTCCCAATTTTAATCACCCAGAGATGAAAACATAATGCTTTACACAAACATCTGGTGACAGTGACTGGAAAGAAATTAGGAGGAAATGAAAAAGCACATGAAAGACAGTTAACTTACTGAATCACATTATTTTTTTAAAATTTAATTTTGCTTTGTGCTGAAAGAAACCAAGAGGTATTCTCTAGCTGTAAACAACTGTGATTCCAATATAGCAAAGATGTCCTGGATTTGGTATGTTTTTACCAGAGGGTCATGTTTACAGAGCAATCTGCCATTTAGGCATTCTTAAAGGCCTGTGTGAAATTCCTACCACACTTCACATTAAGTGTCACGTTTAGCTTGTTCACTTCAGCAGGAACATATGACCTTCTTTCCAGTAAGTTGTAGACCACCATCACAAGACCCCAGTAAATGGAAAACATTGATTCAGGGTTTTAGGTTTTGTTGATTAAGGCCTTATTCATGGCAAATCACACTGTGTCACTTCAGAGGGTGCTGCAGACACTCTAGATATAAGATGCATTTACAGCTTCTTTGGGCAGTAGGTGAACTCCTTGCAGTGAGTTTCTTCTTTGGTTAAATACACGTTGAGTTATCAAATTCTCCTTTTCACTCTAGAATGCCACCAGCACACTGACAAACAACAGATGTTCACATTTTGGCAGCAAATGAGAGAACATGAACTTTGTAGCATCCAAGGAGTCTTCATGGGATTCAAACCTGAAACTTTCCACATTTCAATATTATGTTGCAGCAATAAAAGCATTGCTTTAGAGCACTGACCCAAAAGTACTTAGAGACAAAAATGACTGATGAACTACATCACTAATATGATATTAACCGCAAAAAAAAAAAGTCATAGTCAACATCAAAGCTCCTACAGCAACTGTAATTTTTATCTCTATTTTTAGAAAATCTAGAGGCCCCAAATCAGACTTAACAGTTTTGCTTGCTATCCGACAGAGATGGTTCAGACCATCTGTAGTGATAAAGGATAGGAAAAAGCAGTAGATCACCTCTCATATTTGTAGGTGGGAACTGGCCCACAAGGAGACCAAGACGTGCACCTGTGGTCATGCTGGACTGTGTCACAAAACTGGGAGCTAAGCTTAAAACCAACTTCCTCCCTATATTTGCATGATAAACAAATGCTGTCTCACTGTGTCCACATTTCTAGCGCATATGAATTTGCTCTGCCTGTAGTCCAAAGGAACCAAGCCTATGAGACTGCATTAATGTAGTGCTGAGTCAAGAATAAGAAACCATCTGTCACAGGTGGCACTTCATGTAACCAAAGCCCTCCAGGTTATACCTTGTAAGTACATGTCAGTTTAAACATTAATTTTCTGTTTCCTTTACCTTCCACATTTTGTCCATTTCATGACATGTAAGAGAGAAAAGCAAAAATTTTGCTCTTCTTTTATGCAATGGTGATGTTGAACAATTTTTGCAAATCTTTCCCAAATACTGATTTTTCTTGTTAAAATTGTTTTTGATTTATCAGCCTGGGTACCTCTTTATATAGGCTGTCACTGCAATTAGCTTTTTCTAATAATTAAATGAATGACTAACAAATTTTAAAGATTATTCTAATCTCTAAAATTGCTCTCCTTTGAGACAAGATTCTGACAAACTAAAATATTACATTCCCAACTGCATAAGCTGCATTATCAAATGCATAAGCTGCATTTCAACAGCATTATCCATTAGTAGGAATAAGGGTAGTCTTTATTAGTATTGTGTGTTTCTTTTAATTACAGAATTATACTGTGCTTCCTTAGCCATCAACCCCTAGGACTTCATTGTGAGGGTGGTGAGACACTGGCAAGGTTGCCCAGAGAAGCTGTGGGTGCCTCATCCCTGGAAGTGTCCAAGGCCAGGCTGGATGGGGCTTTGAGCAACCTGGTCTAGTGGCAGGTGTCCCTGCCCATGGCAGTGGGGTTGGGAATAGATGATCTTTAACGTCCCTTCCGATCCAAACCATTCTCTGATTCTAGGAATGTATTAATTCTATTTGAAACAAGCTATTTCCATAACTGTTAAAGTAGAACAGTGTTTTATTCTGCATTATAATGGCAATGATGGACTTTCTGTATCACTGAAGCAAGTGAAATCAACAGATGATTATGGCCTCAGCCATCTACCAACTGCCAAGGAGTGAAGCCACACAGCTAATTGAGCTCACGGGCATGTAGTCAATGGTTATGCACATTGTATATTTTTCATGGTTAAATACAGACCTGAAAGTAAAGACCGGAAAACAATCACTTCAGATTAATCTTAAAAAAATTATGAGAGAAGAATATTCTGTGCTGTTCCAACAGTAGGAAGATGTACTAAAATTTCAGTTTAGCTTCAGTCTCTTATTGTAAACAGCATGTAACATTAACATTCTCCTTACACAAATTCAAAAACATACATTTTGCTTGACAAAATTACATATTTTGGTTCTATAATATGTTTTTCTAATTTATTTTTAAAATCACCATTCAATAATGTAGATAAATTAGTAGCAGTTTATGGTTTGATATTCACAAAGTACTTAGAAAAGCCATTTTTCTGTATTGCATATTTCTTCTGCATTAACAATCAAACTTTTACTGCTGGTTGGGTTTATCTAAAGCTATTTTTAAAATATTTTTCCTCCTAGTTATGAAAAAAACGATGCTATTGTTGGCCAGAACATTTGCTGGTAAGATACATGCTCACATCATCATAAAACATATGACTGGTAGATTATGTGCTAGTGAAAGAAGATACAGTGTTTAAGTATAAAATTTAACTGTTGAGTGTTGCAAGAAATAATCAGATCATAATAATATTTTAAATTAAAGGAGTTTAGGATCACTGATTAGGCTTTTACTGTTATATTGACACGAGGATCACAATTTCCCTTTTAATACTTTGTTTAACCCCTAGCTTTGTCCATGGGAAATTACAGAAAAAACTATTACCAAGAAATGCTTGTTTATAAGATGTTGACTGCATTTCTATAGCTAGTCATCATCATTTCTCTGACAAAGTGCATTCCTAAACTGGAATACTAGTGCCCTCACTGTCAACTGAATCAAACAGTAGAGAAAGCAGAATACCAACCAACTAAGAGAAAGAAAAAGAAAAAACAAAACAACAACAACAAAAAAAAAAAAAAAACACCAGCCTTTTTTCTCTAAGACACAAAAAGGGGACTTGACAAAACTAAAATATAAGTTGTATAAAGCTGCATTAAAATTCTTGAAATCTTCCTGTTAAATGTATTGATATATGCTAAGGAATATGCAAACAGTTAAACCAGTTTGTCCTCTGGAGGACGGGAGGCTGCAGTGAGCCCAGAACACCCCTTGACAACAGGTGGGACCTCTTGCAGCCTTCTGGATTTCCTCCCGAGAGCACTCTGAAGTTCTGTGCCCGGCAGCTCAGACCGATGTGACCAGCTGCAGAGGCCGATCTGTGCCGCCAGCTGCATGCTGCAGAGAGCTGGCCTGGCGCTCGGCTGTGCCCACCGCCCTCGCACCACGACCCTGCTGGGCTGATTTCCATGGCCACGCTCCCTTCTCTACCCGGCCACAATTAGCCACAGATCAGGAAGTCTGGTTTTGCACACTAGCGGATACAGCTTAAACATTAACAGCAGTCCATGCCTCACTTCACACTAGCGTGTTTCTGTTTCCCCAGGAACACTACGCACACACACACACTCTCTGGGTATGCTGTTAGCCACTTTCAGAAGTACTGTACATTACAAGAAACACACAGTTTGTTATGCTGACAAGCACAATTTGTCATTTGTTCAAGTCTGTCCCTGTAAAGTTGCCAGAAATTTAACAAAACGTTATGTATTCATTTGAACTCCGTGTTCCTCCAGCCTTTGTTGGACAAAAAACATGGCCAGTGCTATGTACTCCAGCTGCTGGGATTTTTATTCTCAAAATATATGGGAGGATGACTAAAGGGTTAGCTATACACAGCACAGAGAACTGAACAGACGATCGCAGATTGTCCATGTTTAATAATACAAGACAGCACAGATAATTTATAGCAGCTCTGAACTGTAAGCACAACACTTTGAAAGGTAAGGCTGTCTAAAAGTACCAGCCACTTCCCACACACACTCCCCTCTTCGGCAAAGACAAAGTTACTTCCAACAGGAGCAGGCTTCTCTGTGCATCCTGGTGCCCTTCATATCTTCACTTGCTGTGCCTCAAACTGCAACAGCCCTTCAGCATATCTTTACTATTAGCCCGTAACATTAACCATTAGTTCATAAGCTCATCAGTACACAAAAAAATCTGCCTAAACATCTGCTTAGGTCTCATTTATTAAAAAAGGAAAGAAGACTCGGGAACATACATAGGTGCTTCCTGAACTAAAGGCCATAGATTGTAACCTCAGAGTACTGGAGAGTTTTCTTTCTTCCATTAAAGGAATGACGAGAAAAAGGAATTCAAAGTACTAAAAATCAAATAAACTAATCCAGAGTGGTTTAAGCTTCCCTTCTCCACTATTCTCCTACCCTCTAGTTTTGAAGTCTGGCATTAAAGCCTCAAGAATGGGACAAGAGTTCTCTGAAACATTTGATTTATCTGGCAAGCAATGCAATTAATGTGATGTACGAGGTGCCACTGGACTATGCAGGTGTCTGCAGCAGCATATTTAAGACCTGTGAAGCTCCAGTAGCTATTTAGTTGTTGGGTTGGGTTTTTTTTTCATTTTTATGTTACACATTTTGCGTCTACTCAATAACATCTGTACATCATTTTTATTGCATCTACAGTTTATTGCACTGATACATCATTACCTTTAGTACATTTACTTCTTGGAGAGTTCTGGAGTTTGTGGTCAGTGCAGCTACTCCTCCCTGCCTAAAACACTCTCTTCAGCTGCTATAAATCCTGGAGTTGGCAAAGTGGCTAGCAAACAATCTCTTCTCTAATGAGAAAGATGACAAATGAAAAGAGAGAGAGTCACAAGAGCAACAGGGAGATGCATCTTCTAAATGTGCGCTAAAAAAGCTGGGATACCTCCAGGTGATTTTTGTACTTCCTAAGCTAATGGATAACCAACTGACTGGAAAGAACTGGGCATAATGAGCGGAACAAACTACTGCAGCCCCGTTTCCAAATCTCCGTCTGCCCTTTGGCTGCCAGCAGTAGCACTGCTTTCTTCAGTTCATAAAGACCTGGGAGCCGCGCTCTCCCTCCCGCGCCTGTCCCCCCACTCCTCGCAGGAACAGCACATCTGCAAGGAGACATTCAAAATCCAGGATGGAGATTCCCTGTTTCTGGTGACTCACTCACCACGCTCACTGAATAAGCACTACAGCAGTCATCTCCATGCAAACGTCTAGCATGGGGGCAATGGTATAAAGTATTCCAAGGACAGTTCAGTGTTATTCAGACTCTCTGTGGCCTTTGTATTAACAATGAGATATGATGGCAACTGCCAGTTGTGAATTTGACTGCCCTCAGTCAAAACTTAGTCACCATTTTTATACCTTTCTTACCTCTCCTCGGTAAGCCTTGCTATGATCTAGTTCACTGAGGAAATCATGGGCAGGTGGGATACAGTGCCCATGCCTGAAAGCCTTGTGGAAAGCAGAGGGATTCTGCCCGTCCAAGGCAAAGAAGAGACCACAGGCACTGTGGGACCAATCTTTTCAGTCACCCCTATGGATTCAGGGGGAGTGAGACATCAGAGAGACAAACTCAGATATTCAGGCCTTTCAAGATGACTTGGTGATAGCCTTTCTCTGTGATAATTCCTGCTGTCTAAGCTTTGGCAGTTCATCTAAATGCACAGTAACTGAGAATAAGGAGTCTTTGTAACAGCAGCAGAAAGACAGCATAACTTCTCTGCAGCTGAGGCATGACAGGCAGGAACAAGAACAAGCCTTCTTGGACAACTGCTTAAAGTTTATCCTTTGCAGCCTGACCCAGAGTATTCTGACATGAGAGCTTTCACCCCAAAGACACCTGGTAGCAATTTAACAGGACATATTCAGCAATACAGGGGTGACAAAACAGAGAGAATAGTTCTCAAGAGTCTAAGAAGAAAATCCTACTTGCATGTGGCATATCAGCAGAGATCCTAAGGTAGGACAAGATTTTAATGAACTTTGAACATCAGACTCCTTCCAACATTATGGAAACCAAGTTGTCATTCATTCTGCAGTCCCTATCACAGCCAAGTGTATCCAGCACTGGAAAAAAAATCTGTAGAAAGGTACAAAATGAAAGTAATTAAATTTCCAGTTATCACAATATTTTCTCAAATACTTCTCTCTGACAAGCCAAAGAAATTTATTTCAGCAGAAACTGCTTCCAAAAAGGCAGAGAAGCAAATGCAATTAATTCAAACCATAGTAGAGGCAAATTTAATGTTAAAAGTAGTTCCCACACTCCAAAGTTGTTTTTCGCAGTTAACTATAACACTTTTGGTATAGAAAATTATACCCCGAACAATTATTTGAACACCACCTCCTTGGACTAGTGGCTGTGTGTTGCCTAATGCTGTTGAGCACTGACCTCAAGGCACTCGCCTGTGCCTTGCTACACAATTTTCAGTAACTCTTACCTCTCAGAATTACTGATTAAACATTTACTGACTCAGACAATTTTCTGAGTTTTATCATAACGCCAGCTTTAAAGAATGAAACACCTACAAGCCAGGACTCCAGAACGGTCTTCCAAATGGTGGGAGGATCTACAGTAAATGAATATTCCTTTAAGCAAGAGCAATTAACTTACTCCCCCCTGGGCCAGAGGATTATATCTGTGTATGTCTCTGAGCCAGAAGACTCACTCCACAAGCTTTAAAGAACCAAGGATAAATTGCTGTGAATGTGGTCCTCTGGAGGAAACCCTACTAGTTTCATCATTGGACTGAGCAACGAGACTTGGCTATGCTGGCTACAGAGCAGAGAGACCTGGGGTGATCTGTCACTGTCACCTTCAGCCATGTCTGCTGATTCATTGTCTTCCACAGCCAGGAATCCAGATCGCTCAATGCCAGTGCCTTGTGCACCAGTACAGCTCTGCACAGGTGTACCAGTCACACAGACCTGCTGTGAAAGCCACACTTCAACTGCTCACAAGCTGCACAGGAGTCATGGGCTGCCCCTGGTTTAAAAAAATTATACCTGTAAAAATGCTAACAACATTTAAATACTTGCCTGGAGTGTGATTCCTTCAGGAAATCATTTTGAAAAACACCAGTGGATAATGTCCAGAGAGCACAATAAGAACCACATATTAAATGCATTTTGCATTATATTTTATTTGTCTACCTAGATGTGGAAGATCGCTGGGCATACAGTTTATACCTGTTACAACCATACCAATGAAAAGTATAAAAAATACAAAACAGTGCATATTTCTACAATAGTACAAAACTTTCTGACTTTTTTCATGTAGTGTGTTTCAAATATGCCCTGGCCACAGTAGTATTTCATAAATAAGGAAAACAAAAATACATTCTGGAACTTCAGTGACATATTCCTTTCTCAGTGCTGCAATTCTCTCCCATAGACCTGCTTCCTACTTCCTAACACAGTCTCTTTTGCTCATGTACTCCTCAGAGTACAACAGCAGAAAGAACATTTAGAAATATAAAAAAGTGACAAAGTAAAACCTGCTAAAATGAAAATGTTTTTCTATAGACAATCTGTTCAACTAAGTGCAACAGGATAATACAAACCCTAAGAGATTACCGGATGTAAAACATGACACTGATAAAGTATGAAATATTGCAAAAGACATAATATTAAATAAATTATTGTATTACAGAACACGAATCACTCTGTAATTCATGATGGGACATAGAAAACGTGTTTAATAGGCTGTTACTAAGCTTGGCAAAACAGGAGGGTTTAAGGCTGCTTTACAAGTGGTGATGCTCTGAAAAGCCAGGCTGGTTCCCATCACTGCTGCCGCTGCTGAAGAGGACAGAGCACACAGGGTGACTCAAAATCAAAAGACTGCAACCCAGCATTGGTGTGACATTTCTTCTGTGATCCTCTGGGATGGATGGCATTAACGAAACTACCGAAGGAAGGATTCTGGAGAATGATACTTTGCCTATCAGGACACTAACAATAGCAATCCCTCCCTAAGATTTTCAGTTACCCATTACTGACAGACAGCTCATCCCAATATCCACACTCATTTTATCATTCATACCATTTTTCTCAAGTACATTGCTCAAGAAACACAGGTGAGATGAATTACCTCCTGCCTGGACAAATAATAACATGTCAGACTTATCCTCACTAGCAGTGATAATAGTGGCTGTCTGAGAGATGGCAATGGCAGCAAGGAAAAAGTGAGCATACATAATGAATATGTGACATAGAGAGCATGGAGAACAACTGGCCGGAGGAGATAATTGGGTCTGGCACATAGGAAGGAGAAATCCTAAGGCAGAAGAAATGGAGGGGACAAAGAGGTAGGATAGGATAGTACAAGGGGAAATAGGAACACTCAAAGCCTTCAAAAGAGACAGTGAAAACGGAGAAAAGGAAGGAATATGCTTTGTTTGGACCTTCTGGCATGTAGTTGCAACCCGCAGACAATACTAAGGCAGACCGTGAAGAGGCACAAGAAACCTGACTGAGGACCTGTCAACTATAGCCTAACCACTTCAGCACCAGCAGCACGAACAAGAACCAGGCTGTTCCACTACCATCCTTCAGGTTTTTGTACTGTTGTATACGAATTTCTATACCCTACATAAGCAATTAATAAATGACTTTACAGCCATCTACTGTAAGCGGGGTCTTTTCTTACCAGAGGTCTAGAGACATCACTTGGTGCAACTTCAGTGCAAATAACAGTAACAAGACCATAAGAATTTTGATTATATATAACACCAAACAAGAACTGAACAAATAACAGAGAATGACAACACATTATTTAAACAAAGGGTTAATTTTCTGTGCTTCCCTGGACTGTTAACAGCTGAAGAAAGCTAAACAAGAATGAACAGGGATAACATGCTGTGCAATACAGTATTAACTACTTCAGCCTGTTCCAGTCACCCAGAATTGTAAACTACATTTTACGCTTCCTTAAACTGCCAAACCTTTTTCATCAATGAGTACAAAGGCAGGTTGAATTTCCAGAGTATACCTGCAGAATTCTAGAAACCCACAACAATTCTATCAAAGAGTTAATCTCTACCACTGCCATAAAAATACATTCAATTTTAGAAACGGATTGCAAAACAAAAAATGAAGGGCACTCCACTACGTGCAGTCTCAAATATTTATAGAGTCAGGAAAATGAGTACATAGCATGACATCTTGCTTTGCAGGTTTGCCTTGCATATACTTTTGTGTCCTAACTGATTTTTTCCAGTTCTAACTGATCTCTCTCTGCAAAGGAATAAATAAACAATGATCATAGTTTGATATATGGAAAAATGAAACTTTTCACCTCTAGGATTTAATCTCAATGGCAAACACAATTGATTCCCTGAGTGTTTTTCAACATATACAGCTTCCCTGGTTTAACAGACAAAGGAAGAAGGAATATGTGCCATTGCTTAAATATTCCATACACCAAACATACATCGCTAACAATAAATGCAGCATTCAGTAGAGAAATATAGATATCTAATGTGAATGTTCATTTTTTTCTGTAACAATTAGTAGTATTATGGGATTTTTGACCGGGGTAAGTAACTATCTACGTTAAAAGAAAAACAAAACCAGAAAAAAAAAGAAAACAAACCCAAAAGCAAACCATAGAAAGATGCATAATCAACCTGGAACAGGAGAGGTCGTAACTGTATATAGCTCTTCCCTAATTTTAGATGAACCATATACATGTAATCGTGGCCACAATTCACAGTCATTTGTTGTTATTCTAGTTCCTTCTTATTTTTAAGAGAAGCTAACTGGGAAAGCAGCTCTCAAAATGCCTTATGTTTTTAAAAATTTATGTTTTTTTAAATTTTAAAAAATTACGTTTATAATTAATACACCCCAGCGGAGAGAAAGAAAAGACAAGGTATAAGTGAGACACCTCAACAATCTCAAGGCTTTTTGTCAAAAAAGCATTTTGTACTTTGGTTGGTAAGAAAAGCCAGGGACACCTGGTAGGTCTTCCATGTGTTGCAGGTCAGCGGCTATTGTTATTTCGGAGATAGCTCAGAGACCTGTGGCACAACTTGAAATTCCAGCTTTGCTGGAATTTGCTGCCTGTTCTGGATGCTCGGTCATCCTGTTGATTTGAACTGACTCTTGTTTGGCCCTCTCTGCAGATCTCACTCGGGAGGGGTCCATCACACCTAGTGTTAGCACTCCAGATGTTAGGCAGTTATCCAGACTCCTTTACAGCAGCAGAAAGGGAGCAGCATCTCCGGTGGGTGACTCATCTCCCACAGTAGATATTTGTCTTCCGATGGGATGAACTGCCATTTGCACGTATTTCTCTCTCAGTCTGTTTTTTCACTACAGCAGAGGCCTTAGTGAGTAGCAGCAGAGTAGTGGTGGCTGTGCAGGCTTAAGGACTTAAGACACAGCAAAGCTTGTTGTTAGAGGTAATACCTTTTACTAGTACACCCTGCCAAAACATAAAGGGAGGTGAGATGCATCTCTTTGGATGCACCTGACAGCAAAAGAGAACGAATCACGTCATCCTAACAGGTGTTATAAATCACACACACACATACATACACACCAGTTTGAAGGCACACAACCATGTAACATTCTTACTCTCAGCAGGGCAGTGTTTGGATGTCAAGGTTTACAGACCATCATCTTTGCATATTTTCTATCATTTGCATATCAGATGGTGCCTCAGATCTTTACACTTGTCTGTAATTGACCCAAATTGCATCAATGCTTCATGGAAATTCAGCTACTCTATGACTTTATTAACTTCACAATAATGCATTAATACCTGTCTTGTATAATTTATTGCCTCATTCTCTCCCCAGGGACAGCAATGTATGCACATATGGCAATGTGCACGTTGTCCTCCAGGTCTTTTCCTCCAGGTTGGGGTGGCCTCCTAGCAGAAGTTTGTAACATAGTTTGTGTGAACATCCATGTGATCTTCCTGTGGCTGAAGAATCCAAGAGCATAGCTAAACTACAGCCTGACATAATGATTAGAAAAGCATTTTAGAAGTAGGGAAACTCACTACTCAGAATCAGTGAGACTTGCCCACTTAAACATCTTACACTCTTTTCACAGGAGGTATTTAATAATGAAATAATATTTTCAAAACATTTTGCAAAAAAAACCTAGGCTAGCATGCAACAAAGATGAAAACCCTTCTCAATGCCCTTCACTTTCCCATACCTAAGTTGGGGAAAAATATTTACCAACGTTGACATTAAAATCAAATCATATGTAAAATTTAAGATGGATAGAGACACAGCTTTCTTGCAGATAAACATTATCAGTAAGTTTACTGAGCGTGAATTTGTTTCAAAGCTCCAGTTGGGAACAGGGAGGAGTACATGGAAAAAAAACCCAAGGAAAGCAAATATTGTTTCACTACATTTTTATTTAGTCAAATAGAGCAAATATTTTTCATTAAATGTTTCCAGAATATTCTCTGCTGGTTTAATCTGATGCTTGAGAAGATTGGAGTGGCCCTGCTCTCAGTCTGTTTGTCTGTAGGGAGGCTGCCAGTGGAAAGGGCCATTTGTCAAAACACGTCAAAAGATTTTACAGGGCAAAACATCTGTAGGACTTACTAGTTTAACAAATGTTTTTTTACTTAAAAAAAAAAAAAAAAGAAAAGAAAAAAGGAGGGGCTTTTATTTATATGGTCTTTTACTTGGGGAAAAATTATTTGAAAGCAATAACACATTTGATAGAGTTATATTAAACTCCAGTACTTTGTGGGTGGTTAAAGATGAAGAGTCTCATGAGTATACCTGAAATAAGACAGCATATGGTTTGACTAAACACCTTATAATTATTTATGTATGCAATCCCTATATTAGTGAATTTCTTTGTCTTCATTATGTTGATATAAAGTATTGAGATATAATATCTTACAGAAATAAGTTTTGGGGATTTTTTCGCATCTTTACAAAAAGACTAGTGCAATCATGACTGCTGGAAAAGGTTAGTCACTGACTGACTCCATGAATAAGACCCATTTCAGATGTGACATTAACATGTGAGTTCTTAATTTCATTAAAAAAAAACCCTTTGGCTTTCCACATTTCTCTTCTAGATGTCTAATCCAAGGTAACTTTTTTAAAAGAAAATGGAACCTTTTGTTCTTCTTCCAGCTCTCATATTTTCAAAAGTCGACCACCTGCTGGTACATTTGCTTTGATTTAATAGCTTAAATGTACTCCACCTGCTTATCTCTCTTTTTTACAAAGCAACAAAGCCCAAAAGTCCAGGCAAGTTGTCTAGAAACTCCATAGGAAAGATATTTCTGAAACTCTTCCTCACCCCTTCTTACATTTTCTTTGGTCTACATAAAGGAAATTATATTAATATTTACATTAGAAACACTGTGGTGAAGCCACTGTGGCCACCAGAAGCAAAAATCCTCTGTGATATAAATGATACCAAAAAATAAAATAATAATAAAAAAAATTAATGGCACTGCAAATATAAATGCAGACCTCACTATAATCCAAATTATTGAGATATCACAAACCAAACAAGGAACTTCAGTTCTATCCATGTGGGGTTTTTTTGCCTCCACATGCTAACAAAATAACATTTCCCCATGCACTAGGGTAAAGTACACTTTCATTCTGCTGGAGCGTTGCCTGATAAACAGCTGTCAAAGGCACGGGCCTGAAGGGGTATGAAAGAAGGACAATGTCTTCGGATGGGTGAATTAACACCACAGCACTCAGTTTTCAGCTATGTACCCAAGTACAGGTGCCACCATAGTGTGAGCTTGTGCTTTTGGAATGGCTCTTACAGCTATATGTTCTTGATTTTATGGTATGGTTCTGCCAAGCCTCTTCTCTCAAGAAGCAGTTATTCTGTTCCTTCCTTTGTCATACTGGTTGCTGTATAACTTCTACCCTCACATATTTTGGCTTGTCTTTCTCTTCACTGACATGTCCAAAGAATTTCTAAGGTTTACTAGACAGGAACTTCGCAAGTTCAAAGAATTTTTACTTCTAACACCACACCACAACAAAAATCTTCATGACTATTATCTGATTAAAACATGCTAAAAAAATTGAATTAAATCTTAACAAAGAGATTTGTGGAACATAGCAACAATAGGTAAAGCTTACTGTTATGTAAATGAATGAAAAGAACAAATAAATGAAGTTATAGAATAATTTTCCTGTAATACCATGAAAAGCTACCTAGCCATTATTTCAAACCTCACCTATTTTTCTAGAAATCATTCACTTTACATACATGTTATTTTGTCACTGAATCCTTTACAACTTTTGATACTATTTCAGGCTTCATTCTGTTTCCCTTCCAATAAAAAGTGCATTTTCAAAAGAAGCATAATTACTAACAGAATTACGTTTCCATGTTTTTCTGTGAAATAGTCATCTTTCCTTCGCATCACGATTTTCTTTTTCTTTCCTTTTCTCAAAACCCTTGAAGGCATAAGACGCTTATGATCCATTTTATATGTAAAGCGTTTTTACCCTGCTCTGTTAGTAAGCTAAGATGAGATTAGGTCATGAGCCAAGGATAAATTAGATGAGAATTGAACTGGAACAGCTAATGAGAATTTTTACTACAGTGTTAGTGGGTTTCTGTGCCTGTCACATACAGTTATATCTACCTGGGACAGGGCTTTTCTCCTCTGAACCTCTAAACTGATAGCTATATTGGAGGGACACCACTCAGCAATGCAGTTACTAGACTGAATGAAAAAAAGTCCCTCTTGCTTTTGAAGAGTTACAGGTCTGTTAAGACCAAAAATGCTAATTAGCAAGAAAATTCCCTGATAATATATGGAAGATTGAACACAGATCAGTACTAGTGAGACATCTGTTAGTAAGCACACACACACAAAGCTACAGGAATACATACATCTGATTTTCAATTTGATTTTTAAATTCCAATACCATTAGAACAGCTTGAAAAAAAGCTCTGATGATAAAAATGCTGTGGAATCCATGAAAAGCTTGCTGAAGCAGAAGCAAAGCCCAGCGCTGTTAGAGTACTGGGGATTACGCTTCTGTTATCTTGCAAGATTCAAGGCTTCATTGTACAGTCGTAACATATGCAAGCAAAACCCTAGAACAGTGAAAAAGCTCACACCTCCAGTACTAAAGTTCAGTTAGATGCCACAGTTCTATTAATAGAGGTCTTCAAACCTAGGGAGGGTCTCTGCACTGTCTAAGGCACTGCTCTCAGAGTTGACAAGGTCAGCTAAAATTCCCGTGTGAATTCAGCAACTGCAATTGCAAGGACCAATTCCCTCTAGACACATCTAAGGTACTCTGGCATGAGAAAGTGATAAAAGAGGCACAAAACCCATCTTATCTCCTTCAAACCTGAAAACACCCTTTGAAAGTTTTTTTTTTTCACCTTGTTGTGTTCCCTTTCATTTGACCAGTGGCCAAATCACTCAATAATCTCAACAGCTCCTATTAGGGGTAAGTGGATTTACGTCACTGCTCTCCCCAGAGGAAACCAGATCACAGCAGGTTGCTAACATGCTTTCTAGAGCTGATGATCAGGTCACATACAACAAAAACCTTTCTAATTTTATTCCGATTTCTCCCTTTCCTCGTTTAAACTCTCTACTGAATTTACAGTGTTTTCTTTCAGTAATAATGAACATCTGTGACCGTGGAGAAGCCAAAACAAACCCAGTCAAGGAAATTCTATGTAGTTATGCTAAACAAGTTTTATCCACAGGTTTAGGTTTCCTATTAAAAGGGATACAAAATGTCTTCCTGCCCTCGCTTTACATGTTATTATATACATTACTGAAAGTAATGCATATAATACCAAAGGGTTGCCATATTCTTAAGGTGATTTTTCACTCATATTCTCCTGGAATGAAAAGCAGTTGTGCAGCTTTCAAGTCATAACAAGGGGATCAATGCTTATTGTGCAAAATGTTTTCCTTTACCATCATGATGAAAACCAGCCGGTGCTGGTAGGTAACCCACTATAAGAAATTCAGTCATCAACCATTATTTAGGGCAAGTGTTGACCTGGCCTCATACAAAATCCCTATTGTTCCCTTTGTTGCTCCTCTTGCTCTCCCTCCCTACGTTGAGTTATGATATGCAAATTGTACATGAAAAGAAAAATCCAAGGTAATTCAGTCCTTTCCAACTGCAACAGTTGGGAGTTGGCAACGAGTCATAATAAAGTGATGTTGTGGTGAAGCCTTTTTGATTATGCTTCTTTTGCAACATAATGTAGATTTAAGAAGTGATCACTGGTTTATACATCTATTTTGTTTCTTCAGAAGTAAATGTATGCCTTTCCTTCTTTAACACTTTCAAACACCTCAGTACTATTTGTTTGTGACAACCACTTCAGACTTTTAATACAACTACAAAAATATATTCCTCATGTGCTGTGTTGCAGTATCCAAGCAAAAGAGACCCAGACACTTCTGTAGCATTTTAAAGAGTCACTGCAGCATCTAACCAAGCCACTTCCTACTACTCCTATTTCCAATAAATTGATTAGACACCATCTTACTATAATAAAACATGGCAAAACAAAAATACCAAGCAATAAAGGTGTCTCCAACAGTATAATCTTTTTAACTGTCACAATGTAACAAAATTAAGATATTCATTAAAAAAGATGTACACTCTTCCAAAAGCTACAGCTGAAAAAAGTGGTATATTTTTCATTAAAAATATGTTACCAGTGTTTCCATCAAGAGCCAAAAATTTCAAAACATAACAGGAGATGATAATCTACTTGGTGTCACTCAAGAAGTAATGTTGTCTCTAAGGACTGTTGATTCAGTGTTAGGAACAACAACTACCCCTACATCACCAGATTTGGAATCCAGATGGTAGGGATATACATATCTCCATGGAAACACACGTAAATACAAGCTAGAAATTTAACAAACTACCAGTATCTAGTGACCAGGTCAGAGATTTAGCTGAACAAAGCAAAGATCACAAGAGTGCAGGACCATCCTGCACCCAAAGAACTACTACACCCTTCTGTAGTGGAGAGGCTTTGACAAGAACTGGTTGAGAAAAAGGTGCTGGTGGTAAGATTATAGGCCCTGATTCTCCTAAGGGCTACTCTGGTGGGTACCCACTGTCGATGAAGTCAGCAGCCATATCAACCAAGTCATCACAAATACATTAACATAAATCCATTAACTCAAATTTCTTCAAAAATACTTCACCATGATATTCTCTTAAAGTCTTAGAAATATTACCCAAGGGTTGTCTGATAAATGTAACCTTTCCATGCAGTGTCTCATCAGCACAGAGCTCTTTCCTCTTGCTTTGCCCTCAGTCTTTGCCAATATCTTGCTTGCCAAGGAGGTATGTTAATAAATGTGATGCAAACAAGAGGTTCCATGTGCTTTTCCTCCTTACTTGTAAAGAGCTCTTATTTTTACCCTGGGAGTCGAAGTATCCACAATCAGAGACCTGCTGCCTCCGATGTGTGTTTTAGATTTGGTAATGAGAACCCACCAGACCAAAGCAGAGAAGGCCATTCATACTAAAAAGAGTTTGGGATCTCATCTAACCAATGTCAATTGGCAAAAAAAACAAGAACTAACTGTTTTCTAAGAATCTGGGAGAAAAAGACAGAAAAGTCTTTTTTACTGCTAAATGCTATAGGAAACGTTGCTTGAGATTGGTCTCAAATGCTGTGAGAGTATTGGAACAAAATAATTGTTTTATAATATACACTAGCGAGTTCATGTGCTAACCTACAACAATATTAAGAGGCTGCACACACAAACTTTTGGAAAAAAGCATTATACTCAGATATAGCAAAAGAAAGTTTCTGCCCCAGACTACCTAAATATACATTGACAAGCAGAAATTAGGAGACTTGCATTTTTGGAAAATAACCTAGAGCAAGCATTTGAAATTATCCAAGTTTAAACAGTTACCCAGCCATGAATATACCTGGGGTGTTTTGGTCTATACAAATGGCACAAAGAAATTACTCCCAAAGAATGTTTGGGTTTGGCTTTTGCTTTTTAAAAAATATTTTTTCCTGTTAAAAAAAAATAATAATATTTCTCCTGGTTTGGATGACCTGAAAAAGCTCTCCTGGCATAAAGCCAGCATTGACTGCTCAGTAAAGAAAGAAGTGATTACACAAGAGGGAAACAAAGCTGAGGACTCTAACTCTCTTTCAGTACTGGTTCATTTTCAAACAAACAAATTAAAAGATATCGTTCTAGCCTGTGCTCACAGGAAGACATGTGTGGATTATATAAAACATAAAATCCACATGTTCCAGAATATGAGCCAACTTGCCCCAAGTGGAGGGAGACAACCTCTCTCTTTGAAGAAAGACTTTGTAGGAGAAAATTAGGTCTTTCTTCACCTTTAAAGTCTCTTAAGATGAATGCTGAGATTACTAAAAGAAAAAAAAAAGCACCCTTCCCAACTGGTGCTACTAGTGCCTGCAGAGATGGCTACTAATATATGAGTAGGTACAAGGAAGAGCTGCATCAATGTTCATAACAAACTAACAAAATTCATGGTTTTTTACTGTCTTTCAGATCACATATTATCCATAATAATTTTTTGTAAAGCATGCCTTGGTAGCCACCTGCTGTGAACATATCTCAGCCTATGGTATCAATCAAAGTCCTCTGCTATGGGCATAAATACTTTCCTGTACTTCAGTGGAACCTCGAAAAGGGCCTTACCCAACGTAACAGAGAGAATCGACTTCAGGAAGTCAGAACACTGAAGATACTGTGTAGTTTCACTTTGTTTACAGAGCACTGAACAGACAAGCAGGCACACTAAGACCAAAAGTAAAGATTTTTGTAACACTGGAGATAAAATGCCATATCTGCTACAATGCAATTTAACTAAACAAATTTTAGGGATCTGTAATTAAACACCACAAATAAATGTAACACTGCCATTCTAAACTTTACCATTGATGTATGAAGTGACTGAATTGCAGAGAAAAGTTTAATAAAATCATGAGCTACTATATCGGTAGGCATTTCCTCTTCCACATTCTTAAGTCATTACTGATTTGCTACAGGATACTAAAAGTGACTTCTAACTAATCAGCACAAAAGAATATTTCTCCTCTCACAAACATACATAAACATATTTACTGAGTAATTACATGGTTCCTAGAAAGCATTTCGTATGTCTCCATCACTGTCATGCAATCAATGCTCTGGAAAACATACTACTTAGACTGAAGGATTTAAAAAATAAACCTATGCTTCAGCATAATGCACAACTGAAAATGGCTATTAGTCAAATGTGAATTGAGGAAAACATTGCTCCACAAAAGAAATTTTCCTTTTATTTTGTTTCAAGGAACTGCCAAGAAGCAGAAGAGTCTAGAATTTGTATGACAGAGGCATTTATTTGTAGAACTGGGATGAGAAATTAAGAACCCCTTGAGAAACTTTAGTTTCAGTGGATACATCTTCAATTTTACAACCTCTTGAATAAGATTCACACTGAAACCTGACTTTTATCAGAGAAAAACCCAAACCAGGTCTAAAAAGTTCTTGCAATGTGCTTTCTGAAATTCAGAAAGGCAAATTAATAAAAAATTAATTAAAAAACACCATCTGTCAAAATCCTAAAATAAAACCTTTTCATATTAGTCTTTAAATTAAACGACTGGGAAAAAAAGGTTACCAAAAAAACCCCAAGCAATTTTAGACGAAAGTGTCCAGCTTCTCCAGAATTCTTTAATGATTTTTCCTATACAAGCTGAAGGCCAAAAATTCATACATTCACTCCACCTCACCTTTGCTCATGAGTTTCAAGTTAGCTTGAAGTGAGAAAAGGAGGCAACCTGGAAATTGTCTGCCACCTGGAGTACTACCCTCCAAATTCTATCTCATTTTTTATGTTCAAATTAAATCTTAATCTTTATGATTTATTTGAACTTAATTTCCTTGTTCTTACCCAAAACCTACAATAGTGTTCATGACTTTTTTGCCTTTTTGAAGCTAGAGATGCAAATTTTGCATTAATATGTTATTTGCAGAGACCACTGTAATTTAAAACCTGTCTTGAGTTGTTACAGGATTCTCACCATCATCACGGACTTCAGAAATCCCATCCAGTCTCTATATAAATATTAACGCTGGTAGTAGAATGCTTGATCTTAACCACCTGCCCCTGCATGTTTTATCTGCTCTGTCACATCTGTGCCAAAAATCTTCACTTGAGTTCAGTCAAATTGGCCCTAGCGTTCAACACAATTTAAGCACCTTTATGTATATTGAACAATGCAAACTCATTTCTCCCTACAGCTTTTCTGCTCATTTCAACAGCAAAAAAAACTTTGCTCTGAAATTTTCACAATTCTAGCCTTGCCCAAGGGTGCCATAGATAGGCTTACACTTTGGAGGACTTCTATAGTTTACAGAAATGCTGCACATCTGCATATAAAATAAAATTAGAAAGTCTGGTGTTTAAAATTATAGCTTTCTATGCTTAGTTTCTATGCTTATTTCAGATTATTATGTGCTCAGTGAAGGTGATCACCTGAAATTATGCAAAAGAGTCTCTAATTTATGTATTTCCCTACTACAGAAAAAACTACTGTGTGACAATAAAAGAACGTCTAATATCAAAAAACCCAAATATTTCAGATCCAGTTAGATGTCCACTTTATAAATATAAACATTTGGACCAAAAAACTAGGGAAAAAAGACAGCAAATCAAAAGTCACCAAAACTACTACACGGTTCCTAGTTTACTCTATAGAAGTTTTTCCTCTAAAACTTACTGGTTATGCAACAAACCACTGTTTAAACAAAAATAGTTCATTTTTACTGTTAGTTCAGTTCACTATTAAAAGAAAACCTAATCAAAACCAGGCTGACTTCTCATTTAATTTCTACCCAGAAAAGGATTTAAGATTAGGAAGATACTAACCACATTGCTTATCAAGGCTTTTGTCCTAAAACCTAACCCAATAAAAACAGAAAAGATTTAATGATATTCATCCTAATTTTGCTTGGCTAGGGTATAGTGGCAAATGGAATAGTGTCCTATAGGGATGTATAGAAGTTCCACATATTTGACATGGGGCTACCTTGAATAATGTTTTCCAGGCCTCTAGAACTGAGACCAGCAGATTTTAACTTTTCTGCATAAGAGGTAGCAACTGGTGAAGAATGACATTAGTCTGTGGGGACTCCAGTAAGTCTCAGGGAAAGGGGACAAGTTTTCAAGCACATCTGTAAGGTTATGATAGCATCCCAGTAGGGTGTACAGGCTGCAAATGCTAATATTTCATAATGGAATAGGAGCTGATGCAATTTCAGGGGGCTGGGAATGAAATAGGTTTCAAGTGGTAATGTGCCAAATGCCCCCTGGGGCGCATCACTGAAGTTCATGGAATTTTGTGGTTTTCCTTGCAGTTTGCTTTTAAATGAGAGTAAATTAGAACTGTGGCTCCTCTGAAGAAATTTGGCGTTACAAGATATGCAATGAAAGTTATATTATGTACTTTAAGCTCCCTATGGTGGGTAGGCTTTTAATTTTTGATAACTAGGCTCGATCATTAGCATGCCACTGAGTATTTTTATTGGGCACGTCTCTGCAGTTCTTCTGAAATAGCATGTGTGTGTAGATTTTTATTAGAAAAGTAATAGAGAGAAGCGGTTGAATAATTGTCCTTCAAATACGCTGAAGATATTACATGGTCCCACACACTCATCCAAGACAAGAATGGTCCTATGGTTACAGCATTAGTTTGGGATCTTGGAATTGTCCCATGAACTTCTTGTGCGGCTGTGAAGAAACCATTGACACTCTGGGCTCTCATTCCCATCAGTAAAGTAGGAATAATACTTCCTTCTCCCACCTGTTCCATTTTGACTATCCATGTGCTTCCAAAGAATACAGGCCAAAAATATTCAGGTTTCTTGGTAGCCAGTACCATTTCAATGTACAGAAATATCCCTGTGCTGCACTGGCAACGGCAGAGGAAGGAGAATGAAGTATCAGGATTTCCAGGGGGAGGAACTAATACAGACAGGAACCAGCAACTTGAACCTCAAAAATCTGCAAGTCAAATTTTCAGTTTTGCAGTATGTTCGATTTCTCACAAGTTGGTCATAAATATAACTCCTTGTTTGCATGCTGGTGGTATGTTTAGCACCAGCCTGGGAACACTTTCAGGAGTCCACTCCTGAAAGCAAGGCCTGTGGGTTCAGAGCCACAGAAAGACAGGAGAACAGACCAGAGTCAGGGTTTGAATGACAGGATAAGTTCTATAAGATTGTTTTTCATTTCCATATGCTGTTGAGTTTTCTGCTGCTGAATGGGAAGAAAAGCTGAAGTGATGAAATAATATGGGACAAGCCACTCTCTCAGTATTTCTGGCCTGACCAGAACCCAAAAGGACCAAAATAGTCAATTTTTTTCCAGGTTTGTGACTCTGCAAATTCGGCATACAAGATGTGTGTAAGCGGCAGGGTCCAAGTTCTGAGAAGTGCTAAGCACATACAAATCCCACTCAATCTAATGGGAGTTACAGGTGTCCCCAGCAATGGCAACAGTGAAGATATCAGTAAAAGTAAGGGTTGTAGCTCAGGATCTCATCCAAATCAGACTGAATCTCTAAATTCTTCACAACAGTCATGTTGCTAAGTGAAACTCTAACTTTTCCTGTGCTTTTGTATCCTCTAGTAAGAAATTATGTTTCCTAGCAACAAAACTGGCAATTCAGTGAACAAATTATCCTCTCTTCCACATTTCAGTGCTCTGGAAAGCACTGCAAGTTCAGCACTGAACTTTGCCACAACACCTACTAAAACCTATGGAAACACTGCCACTGACTTCACAGAGGGTTAGATTAAGTCATGCAAATTTTTATGGTCTAGATCCTGAGCTGTTGAAAATTCACATCTCTTTATTAACAGTAACACCAATCAAGTACCTGGCCTTCTGTGGCACATTGATTTCTCATCTTATGTCCTACACATCCTCAAGTTAACAGAATTTGCCAGCTGGGACCACTATTTTCAGAATGGGCATTTTGCCTCAATACACTACATGTTAAGAACAACTTCTTGAGTGTTAATCACAAATTACTTTCAGAAAAAGTACCTTTGCCTTGAGCTACTATTTCTCTGCAGACAATAAGGAGCTCTGTTCTTTCCCTTCTTTTCACTATTTCATACTTGAGACGTATACAGGTCTGTCATACAGAATTTCATCGATATATGTATAGACATTTCTATTTCATATAGGAAAAAAAAAGTCAAATACGCATTATTACAGTCAGCAAGAATTTACCAAATCATTCCATGATGCTGTGCATGACGGTACAATAGAACTGGAAATTACTCACATTCACAGAGACAAGCAGGAGTTGCAACACTTGATGTGTTGCAGACGTCTCCCTTAAATAACTGATAAGCTATTCACTGTACACAATATTTTGGCTTTTTCTTTGGGACAAGTGGACCTCAAAGCATCCAGAGATTTGGATCAGCTTCTGCAGGCATCCATAATCTGAAGGATGTGGTTTTGTGCATTTTATTTAATTGTTTTTACTGCCTGGCTGAACAGTCTTGGTGAAGGATTTGGCCTAGGAGGAGGATAGTGTTTTTCATAATTTCCCAGTGTTTGCTCATTTCTAACATGTTAGCACAGGAAGGACTACAATACTGCAAGAAATATAATCTTAGCAGCATTTTCAACACATCCCAATTCATTAGGATTTTCTCAAACCCAGCAAATACTAATATTGAATAATGAATAAAATGTAATGGTACATAATGTTCAAATAATCTGTTAATGCTATGTAGTTTGCGTTTCCACTTTTAGGCTTTGTTCTAATTCATTTTTTCATCACAAAAGCCCTGAGACTTCTCGATACTTTGTAAAAATCTGTGTGCCGTGATAAACAAAATACATTATTTCCATTATTCATAGGTGTATTGCTCTCAATTGTGACAGATTCAGAACAGTATAGGTAAATATAATATAAATATAAAAATATAAAATAGCGATGTGGAACCTGGGGATAAGACTAGGCCTTAAAGTAAAGCAGTGAAAAGGAACATGCACAAATTGAATTGCATAATCTTCAGAAAATACTCTGAAGAGCAGATAGTGTTTTTTCTTTCATGTTTATGAAGGAAACTGGATTTTATTTAAATATTATTAAAATTTTATTCAAATATAATTAGTGCTCCTGGGATAACACCAGAAGAAAGTTAGAACAAGGGGCAACCAAGCTATACCTAGTTCTATATATATTAGCCAAGGTAAGTAAAAATGTTCATGAGTAAGTTGTATACTGTACTTTAGGTGCTGTTAAGATCAAGTATCCACACAAACTAAAGAGGATTTTGTGTATTACTTCAATTTTAAGGACTTTAGAAAAGCTTAGAAAACTAAAAAGTATTTGCAGTCTAGGGCACGAACCCCGATCATCCAAGTGAGGTTCAAGACAGATCTTACCATTAAAATTATAGTAATCATTCCAATGTCAAAATTCATGTCTGCACACAAGTCAAGCTAAGCGTGATAAGATTAGAAACATTTTCATATTAATGTGAAGACAGACTGTATAACTAGAGGACATTTATAAAGCCCAGCTGGAACAATGGTTTCTTAAACACAATAGTATTAAAATAAATCAAAACAAATAAAACTATGGCAAAGTAAAGTTGCCACTTTTGCTGAAAAAGGAAGTATGCATACATCAGTGTTATATAAAAATTAAGTAAGTTGTCTTTGATGTGTTAACAAGAAAACTAAACAAGCTGGTGGATAGTCTCCAAATAACATCATTATTGGATTTTTTTTTTAGATGACTGAATTACTTCCCAAAAAGAACAAAGATGGGTCCTCTGGGAGAAGAGACCTGAAAGCCAGAAATAATCACTCTTTACACATCCTATTGTTAGATGATGCCCAAGGTTAAGAGTTTTGGAGGACTAAGGACAAAGACCATTTAGACCATTTCCCTCATATGACTTCATATGAATAGCAACAGGACTGTGGTTTAAGCAGGCAAAAAATATACTCTAGTTCTGTGACTTTTAATTGTCTACGCTACGGGACTACTGTCCTTCATTCTTCATTTAAAAATCCAGGTTTTAAGATAACACACTGGATTAGGACAAATTTCTCCTTTGTGTTCTACCCATCATCAGTCACTAATGCATCAGACTAATGCAACAGGGTGGGAGTGCACTTCACTGGCCTTAACATAGGTCACAGAGCAACCTTAGGTGGTAAAACTGCTGCACACCTCCTCAGGTGCCTTCTCCAGCTCTTGTCTATTAGTGGCTGCCACAAACTATCTAGCTGAAGACTCCAAAACCCACAAGTACTTGCCCTACTTCCAGTACTTCAGTGGTGGCTTTCTCCTTGGAGGACGTATCAAACCCTGCTCTGTAAACCCCACAGCCTCCACTTCTACAACCTTCAGACTTCTCTTGCCTGCAGCAGCTGGTCCCTGGCCTCCAGCCCCACCACCTGCAGCCTGCAAGGTTGACCAGGAGACCAGGTAGAGCCAGACCAACTGTCCTATTTTACAGTTGACAGCTCTTATGGGGTGAGGGCGAACAGAAGGGGCTTAGATGGGCCTAATAAAAATAAAGTTAATGATTTCAGATAATATTTTCTTAACTGTAAATGGTGGGTTCTTTCTCATGTGTCAGATATTTATTTCTCCCTCCTCATCTCAGCTTCCACCATGAGGTAGCACCAATGAGTAGCTCCACAGACAGGAACTGCATGGGGCAGAAGACTGGCCAGCTGTCTGCACATCCAAAGGCAAGTAAAGTGGCTACCTTGCCATGGAACTCCACATTAACTGACCAGGTTTAATACTTCTAAGATAGCCTAAGGAATTATTAATCCTGGTTAGTTAATTTTTCATGCACATCTCTGACCTTTACATAAAACTCTGACGATCTCATAGGTGCAAGACTAGACTTCTCACACTGGCCAGCACCAAAGGTGTCTTATTTGGTCAGAAGGCAGCTTTGGTGAGTATGATGTCCCCCCTGAGCACATACGTGAAAAATGACAATGGTGACAATAGCACCAACAGCACCAGCAGCAACAGCGACACCAAGAGCAGAAGCAGCAAGGAACACGGAACCATAGGAATATGAAACAGCAGCTATTGGTATCTAACAGGCTGTGGCTTCCTTTTAAAGAAAGTCAGGCTTGGACATGTATCACCTGTGGTATAACTGTGGTGTAAGCATAGTACACATCAGTGGTTCGGTGTTCTCAAAAATGTTGGGTTTTTTTTCCTGGGAATTCCCTTGTATCCGTATCTGGAGTCTTGCAGATGGCACTCAGTGGCTCCCCTGGTAAGCTCAATGCAGTTTCCCTCCCACTTAGAGGTTTTCCAGCAAATAAGCTTTCTACAAATGTGCAGTGCACCTGAGACTGGCAGCTGGTGTAAACCTCACTGCCACTGAAGACAGGATATGGACCAGTGGCACTGGACCATAATGTATCCCAACAAATCAGTTCCTGGTCCTTCACCCTTTGCAACACACCAGTGGGCAATATAAGTGCACCTACTGAGCATTAGAGAACTCTGTAGGGCTGTAAAGGACAGTGAGATAGTTACTGAGTAAGGGTTTGCTTTGGAGGCATGTGAAATGCACAAGTGGCTAGGCTCTCCTGGGAGCTGCTCAGTGAGTGACAGCAGTAGAGGAGAGTCTTTATTCAGTGAGTGGTGTGCAGATCAGGTTTTATGCTCAGGCATTTTATACCAACTCGGTGGTCTGTCCCATCTCCTACTTCAAGATTCCTGACTGGTGCTACTAAAGGGTAATGTTACAAGCATGCCTATTCATTCCTCCGTATCTTTTCAAGGTTTTTTTTATTCTGTGAGTTAGAAACACAAATTAATGCTGGAATGTCATGTTATGCTTGAATCAATCGTTATTATTTCCTGATAGACTGATTGGAAAGATTACCATTGTCTTCAGACTTTCTAAAAGTAATACTAAAAGAATTCAGAAAATCCAAGTATACAGTTCTCCAACAGAGTACATTCAGTAACTCCAAATGACTCAAATGATTTGGAAGGCAAATATAAAAAGGAAATAAGCATGAATGAAGCAAGGTCCCTAAAAAAAAACCAAAAACACATACTGTTTTTTAAACTTAAACACATAGTGATTAAGATCATCATCAGATTCAAGTGTGTCACATGTTATAGAAAGGAAGGATCAAACAATTAAGGGTGCAGTCTGATTCTACACCTGTTTACATCTCAGATTTTAAGGTTGGTACTTCTTCCACTGATGGGAAGCCTTGCTGTTATCTAACTGTGCCTGGACACTCTAAAAATTTTATTGACATCACTAATAAATTTCTTCATCATTCCTGATTTTAAACAACCAGAACTGGTATTCCCACCTGAAAATTCAGTATCATCTTTGCTATGCCCAAGTTCAGTTTGTAGCTTGTTTCCATTTTTTCTTACTTAGTCAAAATAGAAAATGAAATAAATAAAATTCTTCCATTTGAGCTCTAGGCCAATCACAAACGTCATAATCAAAATGCAGACAATGTGCAGTGCCCTGGAAACATCATTCTTTCACAAACAGAAAAGATAAGCATGTTCACTAAGGTCATGTATATACTGTTAACATCTGACACTGACTTAAGCCTGCAATTTGTTTTATTTCTGTTTTTCAGAAGTTCCATCTACAGAGACTATCCTACTGATACATTCTAGGTAGAAAAAGTCCTAACAAGTCATTCAAATGGCTGTGCCTTGATTGCATTTCCTGTTTTGCAATAAAAAATGTTATAAAATAACTTTACTTTTCATGGATGGGTGCTATCACTTTACAGTATAGAGTGCCAAACAGTTTATTTAAAAAGGCATTGTATGCAACTAATTATCAGGCAGGAATGCAAGGTTAGGGGAAAAGGTGTCGGAAAGCAATGAGTACAGAAAAGGCAGCATTTAGTTTGAAAGAAAAATTAACGCACCAAAGATCTGATTCTGCAAGTGTAGTGCTAGGTATCTTAAACTTGCCACTAATTTAAGAACAATGGAGTATTTAATTTCATTTGGAAACTCTGTGATTAAATATGTGGAAAAAAATCCTTGATTTATGAGTATGTTCAATATAAAAAGAGCAAAACTAAAACTCTGAACCATCACAGATATTTATGTGTATAAAAAGGATACTTGCATAACCCATGTCTTCATACATTTCCTATCTGCTGTATATGCCACTGTCATTATAACAATGTTCAACCATTTTACTCAAAAATTTAATTAAAATTTGTAATAAAAGGCATAGTTTTTTCTGTTCAGAAAAATGCTGAGAACTGCAGAGGAGAAAATGAGAATTTATCTTGCTATGAAATTCCTCCTAGCCTTATTTTATATAATCAAGTCAAAAGCATGATATCCATTATCAAGTAAAAAAAAAAAAAGTTAATTTCACTCAAAAAGACACTTGATTTATAAATCCATTGTGATTCATAGTTATTTAAAATATTTCAGAAAATGTCTATAAAAACAAGCCCTAACCCTAACAAGCTTAACTACCATTAAAAAGTATCTATAAATCTTTTCAAATCGTATTAAAGATTCATTAAGCCTCTTTAAACTTTCTGTGAAGTCTTGCAAACTTTCAGTTTTTGTTCAGTACACTATTTCAAAGCTATACAGTCTCTGTTGTGAATTTACAATATAACAAAAATGGCAACAACAACAACAAAACCAAATTCTTAAGGCCTTATTACGTTTTTACCCTTTCCTCCAAGCTCCATTTATTGGTTTACTTCCTTTTCTCAACTACAATCACGATATTCTAAAGGGAAGGTTTTACACAGGTTTGCTGTGAGTAATTTTTATACATATGGTTTCTACTTCAATATATTAGATTTTCAAGTCTGTAATGCCAAAGAAAGCAAATGCCAAGAAATTGCACATTATTTGCAAAAAAAACCCCAAACACTTACCATGCTATCTGATTATTCCTTTACAACAATGTATGACCAAATGAGACGTTAAACTCTGTATGAAATGCCATCTGCACAGAGTACAGACTAACAATTTAAGGCCTCGGTACTGCCAGTCAACACACAGAGACAGCACTGCTCTGTTGATGTCCACACAAAGTTCTATTGAATGTCAGTGAACCTCCTTGCATGATTCCACTTGCTCAGCAGTCTGTAGGATTAGGGTTTGGCGAGGCTACTTCGGAGGCACTGATGACTTTCAGGGATACCATCTTGCAATGAGGTCCCTGTAAGCAAAGCTCACCAATCACAAAGTCAGCATCTATGCTGTATTCATCACAGGATCTTGGAGTCAGGCTGGATATTAGCAGAAAATACCAAAATGACTGTGGTTATTTGTTGTTTTGTTGTTGGTTTTGGTTTGGGTTTGGTTTTTTTTTTTTTTTTTGGGGGGGGGGAAGGCAATCTTCTTATAAATGAATTACAAAAGAAAAACTAAACCACAAAATCAACATTATTAAATCCTGCAGAACTATCAAGCAGGACATTTAAAAATCACATTCAAATTAATTAAACCAATCTTATTTGCATTTCTTTTATGTTCACCATTAAATGTTTATAATTGGCTAGCAACAAAAGGAATAAGGGGAATTAGGTGACATACACTGTTTTTCTTTTGGTGACTTTCTCATGAACCTAAATTGCCAGAATAACTGTGCTCAAAATAACAAAAAATTATTTCTGTGGTCATCTCAAGATCATCTGCAGTATTTTAATATGGCTAAAGCTGTATACCCTTGCTTACTTCTAAATATAGCATATTGTTTTGCTGTTAAAAATAGGCTTCTTTATTAATCACGTACTCAGTACAATGGCGACACGCTGTCTGTTCTTGCACACATAAATGTCGTGTCTTCTAGCAACCAGCAGACTTGGGAAGAAAATAAACCTGAGGTAACTATTTACAGTGATTTGCGGTAAGCACTTCATGGTTCTTGTTTATTTCCATGTCAGGAAGAATGTTACGTCTGCTTCAGATACAAAGGGATTCCTCAGATATGATAAAACTTCAGCACTGAAATAATGTGCCACTTGTAATACAATGTACAATTGGAAAATACTGCCAAAACTCTCTATAGTCAGTGGAATTATGCCAATTCACAATTGTTAGGGATATAGTCCCAGTGGTGTAAAATGCTACATGATAAAACAAGATGCAATATTGTTGATTAACTCTTTCTTGCTGTATGGATAAAACCCAGTAACATTTTCCAGAAGTTTTCATCCACTTTTCCCTAGAAGCAGTGTATTGCTCAAAGCACTACTTTTAAGGATGGCCTTTCCTTTAGCCATAAACAATTTCAGATAGGCAGGAGAAACCCATGCTAGAGTCAATAGAAGTACTCAGAGCCATGATCAGAACTGGTATCTTTATGCAAGGTTTGATTTTATATTTATGTAAAATAATGTGAAAATATTATGACCCTAAAACAAAAATTTAAAAGGGCAATGAACAAACTTAGCAATAAAAAATAATCTTCCTTCAACTTTTACTTCACAGAAATAAATAACATTTAAAATAGAATTAGCCTGGAAACATTATCTTTTGGCAATAAAATTAGATGGTAAGCCAGAAACTTAATGCAGTAACAGGGAAGATGTCCTTTGTATTTCACAGTCCACACTACCCACGCTACAGCATGTGCCATTCAGTATAAAAAAATAGGTGATGGCAAGTATTTGAGGGAAGTAAACAGTCAGTCCAAGCCCAGTAATCTAACATGTAATAACATTTGCCTGCAGGTCAGGAACACTTAACTATAACTGATGTGCTGAGAGAAAGCAAACCAAGATCATTCTTTGAGATTTCCACCAGAGACCATCCAGATTTGACGTCATCTCAAGATACGTTTGTCCAACAGAACAGCCATTTTGCTCTAACCTACGTAGACAGTTAGCATTATTTTAAACACAATGTCACTAGCAGATATTAAACCAGTGAATCTGCCTCCACTTAGCATGTGCAAAAGAAAAATTATGTGGAGAGAATCCAGGGATTGTAAGCTTCTAAAACCTTTTTACTTTTATTACCAATCATTAATCTGAGAGATGTCACCCAACAAGTTGTTTATTTAGCTCTTGATCTTTAGATAAGTGTCACCATGATGATTTTTAATTTCTCTTTGGCTAGTGTTGTTTATCGAGTTACTGAAGTAAATGTTTTTATGACTTTTAGGCCTAACAATTCTTTGCCCTGCCAGCAATTATACTTGCGTAAAAATGCCTGCAGGACTGGAACCTAGGGGATTTAGCCCTTATTCTTTCCCACGTAGGCAAAGCCCCAGACCAAATCAGTTTATCTCCACAGAAATGTATGCTTTAAGCGGATCATTTTTGATCAGGTTTTTAGTGCCTAGTGCTAAGTTATATGCAAATACTTGAGTTTACCCTTAAAGCAATGACACATAAAAAACTTAAATGAAATATAAGAAAACATGTTAAACATAGGTATGCACAAAGAAATACATACCAATATCATGGACACATACATAAAAAAATGGTTTGCTAGTACAGTGCTTTATGAAAAATTTAATCTAATAGTGCTATGTGTACAATGTATAAACTGAAAGGCGAGTATCATTGATCCATTAAAGGACATTTTTTAGGTAAGTAATAGAGTAGGGAATTAATTCTGCAGATTTTGATTGCACCCTTCAGTGATTCTATTGGCAAACCTCAAAAATAGGATTCCTGCCACATGTGCTGATGAGATTTTAATACCAATAAGTTTTATATTCAGTTAGCATAAAGCAATGCAGTTTACCATCAAAGATCACCTCGTGATTAGAGATTAAAATACATTTTTTGCTGTGCTCTATGTCCTGGTACACAGAAATCAGCCACTACATTTTGCTGTTATTAAAGTGCTCTTCTCTTTCCTAGTGAGGGACCAGGTAGGTCATTATTTAAGCTGGAAAGGTATCACCTAACCATTTTTTTCAGTTTATGCAGCAGGCAGGATGCGAAAATGCTCTGAAGGGCAGCAGTTTGGAGGTGAGGGATTAAGGGGGTAATTGTTACTGCAGCCTACTGGAACTGATGGGTTTGGTGCTGCTCTGTGGCAGTTCCAGCCTCCCTTTATGCCAGGGCCTATTCAAACAACAGAAAGAAAAGATAGTGACAGCCACAAAGTGCCTGGATTTTCCCATATGAGCCAGGACCTCCTGCCAGGGGACTGCAGAGGAAAGAAGGGGGAGGAAGCTGGAAGAGGGACGAGGATAAATACATGGTAAATATTCTCTTACTGGCATCACTTTTGGAGTCCTGGGACATATGCTGGACTATCGAAGTGATAGGCAAAATCTTGAGATATAGAGAGTTGCTCCCACATCAGGGGGAAAAGACTGCTCACAACTGTGTGGGAGTAGGGAACACTGCACCTCAGTAATAGACAGCATTCCTGTGGGACAGAGGTGCCCCAGCAGCTCCCAGGTCCAGGAACTGCAGCTGGACAAAATCCTCAGTTTCCCTAACTAACCCCAATTTAATACCAATGCTCTGACACAAAGGTAAATCCATGCCACTGAAACTTTGCCTGTTTAATGCATACCTGCATGGGTGTACAGGCAGGACCACATTCTCCACACGGCCAGCCAGTACTACGTCACCATCCTAGAGCACTTGCAACTTTATGAAAGGGAAGAAGTGCAGTATTTCTTCATTTGTAGCAAGAAGACAACTTTTTGGTGTTCATTTTTCATGAGGAGACCCTTTGACAATCATGACAGAGTGACCAATCAGTGGTCAAGCAACTCCTACAGAGCCACACAGACCTAGAGACATCACCACGCACACCCTGGTGCTGCCTCTGCTAGTTCTTCCCTCCATCCCGCCATAAAGGGTGTTCCGCTTTTATGCCACCACTAATTGCTTAGTTTTCCCATGGTCAAGCAGGTGTAAGAACAAGAGGGTATACGTACAGGGAAGGAGTGCCGGACACTGTTAGGATAAGGAAGGGACAAATGTTTTATTTGCTCAGAATCTATGAACCTTACTTCTTCAATGATTTCCCCACAAATCCCAAGTTTATTCAAAATGCACACTGGCCAACAGCAACCCCCCTAACCAGACGTGGTTGTTCTTAATAAGTGGGAACTGTGACTCTGCCCTTCAGTTCAGTCTCACACATGCATGCCCCTCTGCCCTTGACACAGGTGATAAGAGCCTATTCCGTACCTTTAATGATACATTTCCTGCTTTTTGCTCTAGTCTATCTGTCCTTGCTGCTGGGTTTTCACCAAAACACTTAAGAAATGTATAGATGTCTTTTACACACAAGTACTGTGGGGGTTTTATGGGCTAGTAGCAAATTTATCTCAGGCAGAGTTCTTTGTATCCACACATGGCAATAAAAGGTTACTGATACTTGACCAGTTTGCAGCGATGAAATGTGAATTGCTGGATGAAAGGACTTTTTGTCTCCAAAGACAACATACTAGAGTAATTCTGAGAGCTGCTCTGCAGAGCTTCATGTAACGACTCAGGAGGACAATGTTCCTAATGAATTTAGGCTTAATCCTGCGAGTTCTCTTTGACATAAATACTCCCACAGATCTTTGAAAGGAAAGGAAATAGGGGTCACAGAAACAGGATGTTCTCATTAAGCACTCGAGATCTCTCCCATCTCACCCATGCTGAACAGAGAGTTAATCTAATAGCAGTCTTGTTTGCATTATGTGAATCCAGTCCCCTCACATGGGCCCCAAACATGCAAAATTTGCAATCAGCTGTATTGGCTAATCTTGCTAACAGGCGTACCACAGTTAGACACGGGAGTCACCTCAATGTTTGTTAGCAAGTATAGTCAAGTTCTGGCCTCTCATTTTCAGCATGTAGTAATTAGGCCACACAAGCAAGTGGCAGGGCCAACTAGCCTACATGGCAAGGTATCCTAGTATCTCTACTCAGGGAATTAGTTTTGCCTTGTGTCAAACATTATTGCATGGAATTGCTATGTTACTTTGCCTTAGACATTGAACCCAAACTCTCTGTATCTAACCAGCAGTTTTTCATGGTTCCTATCTATTGTGAACTGGGTTTCAGAAACAGAAAGTCCACATCTCCCTCAACAGACAACAGTTTGAGCCACGTCTGAATTAGATAGCATGGAATAAGAAATCAATGCTATGTAGGTGTAAGAGACTCTAAAATCTGTGAGCATTATCTGACTAATAATCAGTGGTCATGAAAGCATTACTTTGCATGCTGATATTAGTACCATTGCTTTGATATGTGTGGTCATGAAAGCATCACTTTGCATGCTAATATTACTACCATTGCTTTGATATGGTGCACATATCAAAGCAATGGTAGTAATGTGAGGCACCAGCAGAGAAGAAACACTGCTGTTGCTAGGACAAAGGCAATCCTGCACACACTAAGAACCAGAAAGAAAGTGAACACAAAACTGGATGAAAGAGTAAAGGAGGGGTTTTTTTCTTTTGCTAACCTGTCAGAGTAACAAAACTGTTCATGTTAGGAGAAGGAAAACTGTAACAGAGTACACATAAGAGAAAAAAACAAATGTGTGGGGTTGTAGTTGCTGCTGAATGGTTTATTCCTCTGGATCAGCACCAATATATGGAAGAGAACTAGGGCCACAGCAAAGAGCAGTGGGAATTCCCCCAAGATTATCAGCAAGATAGAAGCTATTAATTATAACTTGAAATAAAATGTGTGGACCCATAAATGCAAAAATCCAGACAGAAGTCTATGAACACAGTGTAAAAGGCCAACCCATTCTGATGCTATTATTCAAATGACACCCTAGAGCTGGAGTGAGGCACAGCTCAGCATGAGTGTGGGTGGGCAAAGCTGACCCAGAGACAACTGGCAATGGTAGGCATATTTAAAATTACTTTCTCGTGTTCTAAAGCACTTCAGAGTAATATCTATATGATCATGACACAGGGATAGCTATAACACTCACTAACGCTTCAAAGCAAGCTGCATGTTCTGGACTTCCTGCTGAAATCCCAGAGAATTGAACATACTGGCTCTGTGTTAGATCACACTGGTCCTTTTTGGCTTAACACTGTGTGCTTTAGGCACAGGAAAATGAACAAGAAAGCATACGTTATCGCACCTGAACAGTATATTAGGTTTGCCCTGAAGTGAAAGCAACGCACAGCTTGCTGCTTGGATGACGTTGGCACTTTAGTTTTTATTCTCTCATTGCTGAATACCACCTAAGACAGAAAAATAGTCTTGTTTCTTAGTATAGCGCATCCTATGCCAGGCTATTTTCACTTCTATTTTTCATGACTTAGAGGGGAAGAAAAAACAGAAAGACAGAGAGGCAGACAGAGGAAAGGTTTCTTTTTCATTAAAAGTTCAGAAAATGTTTTCCCAATCCAGGCAGATTATGCTGGTAGCTGAGAAGCTGAAGAATAGCCTATCATTAAGATATTTTTTTCCCCCACTTTTTCATCCCTTTACTAGCTGAGAGATAGCATGCCCCTGCAGGGCCTCACATCTGACTCTGACGAAAGCTGAGCAGCCTTCTGAGCCACAAGATGAGATAAAGCTGCAGCTATGAACAGCAGGGCAGAAGCTCTGGCATCTTTCCCTCCCACAAACCTCCACTAAAGGTCAAGCAAACTACTCAGGCCTGCTATTACAGGGATGAAAGAAGAACAGTTTTGCACTGTAGAAGATACATGCAAATAAATAAATAAAACAGGAGAGACAACTGAGGCTCCTTGATTCCAGTTAGCAAAACACAAAAGGACAACTTTCAAGCCAGATCCATTTCTGGAATGCTTTTCAACCTTCTGACCTCAAAGACTTATAGTCTAGGAAAGGACAGTTTGTTAGACATTGCCTGAAATCAGTGACTATACAGGCTTTATACAGCATTAAGTTCATTCACCTCCCTTTGTTCCCCTCCAACATGCCCAGGTACTTTACTGGGTAGCAGTGTTGCAAGATCTGTCAACAAAGTTCATGGCATTCCTGAGTTTAACAGAGTCTATAGTGCATCTCAACAAATACCAGACAAAAAAGAAAACCCTGACTTAGCTTTTGAAATCATTACCAATAATAGAAAGTAGAAATTAGGAAAGACAAAACCTGGTAAACAGACAAGTTTGAAAACAGTAAAGTTAGAACTTGTGGCATCTTCTGAACTGAAGCGTATTACTAGGAATTCGTAGGGCAGAGAGTTGATACTGCTTTTTAAAATATTCATATGGTTCCATTTGGAAAACTATAAAGATTAAATTAAGATATGGAAAGAAAACCATACTAACTTGCATTTTTTCCAGTTTAAAATAAGTATTAAAGATTGCTTTTTTTTCCCCCTCCACCAACAGAGAGCTACAATACAGTCAAGAGGAGACAGAAGTTGCTAACTGCTTTCTAAGACCCTCTTGAACTGCAGGACCATTAACTGTCTTTTAATTAGAAAGATGTACTAAAGCACAAGGAAGCATAGCAGCTTGATAGCTATTGTTCTTCTCCAAAGTAGATATGACAGGATAATTTAAAAGAGCACGCTGATATCTCAGTACTCCTCAAGTCCAATCAGCTGTGACACAGGCACTATGGCAGACAGACCGACCCACCTGGCCGAAAGTTATTTTCTGCCTACAATGAACATCAGAAGATGCAAGGAGGATACCCCCAGCTCTCTGGGAGCAACCGTTGCAGTTCCTGTGCTCTCCTCTCTCCAAGTGATCTCAGAGGCAGTTTCTCCCACTAAGTGTGGACTTCCTTAGACATAGTCTGTACTTCTACCCAGGAATTTTAACTAAGCAGAAATTAAGCACCCTGAGCTTTTGTCTACATTGTCCAATAAGGCAAATCCTTATATCCCCACAGCAGCACATGCAGAGCAGCTCTAGTGCACATGTAGGGCCTCTGAGTCCACGCACACGCACAGTAAATGTGACACGACCTTGACACATTGGATGTATTGCCCATGCTTCTATGCACATGCAGAGTTATAGTAAGACCAATGCAGTATGCTAAGAACTACAAAGATATTGCACACTTGCGTACAAATCCCATTTAGGAAATCCAAGGGGAAAACCCAGCCAACCAAACAAAAATCCCAAATGTAGGTTGCTCTATTAAAGGCAACCCTAAGATGCCATAATTTTTGTTACCCTACATGATCCAATCCATAGCACCTCTAAATCCATTTTACCCATTCTAGTATTGCCATGTCATGCTGCCCCACATTCAGTGCCATGTATCGGGTACTGTCAGGAAGGTCATCTCTCACAGCTCAGATGACAGCTGAACTCCCTCGCCCAATGTGGTCAGAGACAATAAGGCCAGGTACCTGATAGACTGAGAAAAGTATAAGATAAACTGGCTCAGCTCAATTTAAAAAACATCTGAGAGAAGTTTACAGGTTAAAGGACACAGCTAAAATACATGCCAAAGACTATGAGGTCTGTTGGCTGAAGATAGGCATCTTGGAGTTGAAGTTTTAAGTTAAAAAAAACCACCCTTGCTTGGTGGGACAGACACCACCTTTGCAGTGAGAACCGAGGACCAGAGAAGCACTCACAGAAACTTCTCCTTTTGCAGGTTCTATCCACAATGCAGAGAGAGAAGAAGCTCAAGCCCCTTTGTGGTTTCTTGCAGGTCAACTGGGCTAACAGTGCACTGCATGCAGAATTCTGGCATTTTTTCCAATAAGATCACTCCTGACTGCACAGGTTTGTAACTATTAACTTCAGCAACTGGTGTTAAGATGCAAATAATGCTTTGCATAATCTCGCTTATTTGTTCCAGAAGAACCGTGTAGCAATATCTGTGCCCAAATTTCCCATGTCCATTTCCTCTAGGTGGCAGATGCTCACGTCTTCTACTGCCTTACTTCTACTTAACACAGATAGCAGGTCAGCCCTTGCCTCCTCACTTCCCACCAGTCCTTCCTTCCCACTCACAGCTATTAGTGTCCTTCCGCATCACATACATCGAAACACTTTGAAACCCAGCTGGGATCCCCACAGAAAAGTAAACACATGTGGCCAGTGGCTGCCACCCCCTCTAGAGGTCTGATGTCCTAGGTACTAATTTCTGAAGTGAAACAATCTCCACATAAGCTCGTTCTGTTCTACTTTGCATTCGCTATGTAAGATAAGTGTATACACACTGCGCAGTCCCATGTTAAGAGTCACCACTATGTAAACAGTTAAACCACCTTCACAGGCTTGGGCATTGAGGTGCTGTCCTTCTCAAACAAGTCCCTGTTGCCATAAACGCTGTCTCTGTAAAGATCTCATTGGAATTTAGCGAGATTTCTAACTGACCTGGGGATATGCCTTATAAGGGTCTTTTTGCAAGATCAGGACCTCTTCTGTCAGTTTACACTTACCCCTGAGTGTGTAGGAAGGAGCCCATCTTTCATAATCCAGCTCATTACATGACATTTTAGCCTATCCAATAACCCAAAGTGCTCTTTTCAGCAGGAAATACTTTATAAGGTCCACATCCTGCCATCAGCCTAGGCATTGATCTCCCACTTGAAAACAGTAGAGAGGTCTGTGTAAAATATCACTGGCAGGATATGGGTAATCACTGATCTGTTTCTGGCTAGAAGCAGGAGTAAAAATATGCTGTTTTTCTCATATTTAGCAGTTATTTGGTCTGAACTCATTATTTACCTGTATGTTTTTAAGGGTATTTGAAAAGACTTGTTTTCTTCAAATCCCTAAAGGGGAAGAGATCCACGCCAAGTCTACCCACACATAATTATATATTTCTACAGCAGAACTGTCTCAAAAAAAAAAAAAAAAAGCTCCTTTATTCAATGTAGGGATGGAGAAAAATCTATCTCCTTGCCAAATCCAGGAACCCAGAAAAATAAAAATAATTTTTGCTAACTTAATTTATAAAAAAATGTTGCCATATATAAGAATTCTGCATTCATTTACCAACTGACAATCACAATAAGCAAAACTACAGTATTGTTTCCTGAAGCCTGAGCCTCTAGTAGCAAATAAATTGTAATAGAAATGCTGATAGGATAGTGTATAATGTTAATAAGGCTTTTATGTGAATATATTTCTCTAAAGGCTCTTAGGTTATCCCTGTCAGGTGTTTATTGGTTTGTGTGAAATCACTCTGTGAAAATACTTGAAGCGGCTCAAAGAGAAGAGAGGAGCATCTAATCACAGCATGTGATCTACATTTTTCAAAAATATTTCGATACCCCTTACAGTCAGAAAAGGCAAAATAGGAGAGAAAGGGAGGATCTCCCAAATCCTAATTTCAAGTCTATGGTACCAAATTATGATGTGGTTTTAAGCTGTACTTATCACTGCTTATCATGAGCTTAACAGCATTAAAGGGATGTGTGGAGCTGGAGGAGTGAGGAAATTTCTCCTGTTCCCTTTCTGAAGGCATATGCTTACTTGGGAATGTCACCTTTCATTTTAAAAAGTTTCTAAAAATCAGAATTGCAGAAAACTCTTGTATGTCTTCAGTACAAAGAAGGAAAATTAAAGACATCCACATGTTAAAAAAAATAAAAGTTTTTTTACTACAAGAAAGTAAAGGAGGGAATAGCTGACAGATGTTTACAGGACTGAGGTTACTGGGATCTATACTCAGTTCTCTCCATCTGAAAAATAATCCTTATGAAAGCAGGATACACAAAGGTGACAGTAGAAAACATGAGGGAAGGTGCTAATTGAAGGAAGTCTTACTCCTGTATTCAAGAAGAGAATCATAGAATCATAGAATCACTTAGGTCAGAAAAAGACTTTTAAGATCACCAAGTCCAACTGTAAAAGAGAAACAGTGATTTGTTCTCTTCTGCCTTTCCTTGCCCTTCTGCAGAAAATGGCCCACGCTAGCACAGATAGACATTACACTGGAGGGAGATCACATATCTGACACAAGGAAAAGCATGACACCTGACAAGGCATATTGCCTTAAAGTTGGCACCAAATCATTTGGCAGACCAAGATGACAAAAGCAGTGCAGCTCATCCAAAGAAACGGATTTGTTAAAAAAAAAAAAAAAAGAAAGTATAATTTCCTTATCCAAATTCACCAGACTCACAAAATACCCAACAGTTCATCAAAAATAGTTGCATAAGCATAAGCCAGCCAAGAAAATCAACCTCTTACTGTATATGCATTATAACTTTTACTCAAGCAAACGTAACTCAGATACAAAACCCCCTATGTATCTCTTAGCATACAGTTACCTTCCTGAAAAAGGCAGAATAAAGCCTGTGGGAAATGGAGAAGGAGAGACAGAAACACTTATGTCACTTCACCATCTTGTGCTTCATATTAGAGTCCAAATACTAAATTCACATGACTTTCCACACACCTTTATTTTTGTATGTTGGACTATTTCAGTGGTTCACCCAAGTTAGTTTCAGTGAACTGAACTGGTTCAGTAAACTGAACCGGTTCACCCAAGTTAGGAAGAGACCAAGCTGCATGGCTGGAAACAGGGGATGACAGACAGGTACATCACTTTCAGTGACAGCAATGCACTAGATCTGCTCATCTCATCTGATTGAAATGCCACTTATTCTCTCACAGTGCAAAATCGATTGGATTGGCAGGGACCATCTTCCTAAACCACTGTGGCTCTGTACGAGTGTATCTGTGCATTTCCTATGTAACTGGAGGGGTCTTGAGCAGCCCCAAAGTCATTAAATTAACATCTATGGTTAGAAAATCTGGCCTATTTGGATTTCTCTCACCTTGCAGCCCTGCTAGAAGAGACACTTTTTTAATCAGACAGATGGAACAAACACTTAAAAAAGTGACGGCATTTTGATCTCTCACAGGTTTATTGTATGGAGGCTGCAACTCATGTTTACCTAGCAAACAGATGTGTCAGTTCAAGACATCTATACCTTCTACCAAAGTTTCTTGTCCCTGTAGAAGACCTGGCAGAAGAACACGTCCCCAGTAATGCAGCCATTGTCACTCTGCCAGTTGACACAAAATGCCTGATTTCCACTGGAGAGGGAAAAGCCTAAGTTTTCTTCTGCTTTCTCTATTGCGAGAGTGAATACTGGGGAGTGGAGACATCTGCCTGAATTCACTCAGAAGTCACTGAGCTGGTGGCTGGGCAGGCTGAAGCAGGATAAAGATAAATGTAGTACTCGACCTTGCACAACCAGTGCACAGAATCGTTTGCGTGTGACTACACAGGCATACACAACTAATGTCTTACACATGGTGTATGGCTTTTGTCTGCCCTCTAAAGCTTAGCATAATATTGTTCTTTCCCATTTACTGAAGGAGATATTGCAAGTCTCACAGATTTGAGATAAGGGCCATATTCTGGTTATTAATATTCCAGGCTCCATTCCCAAAACTCTTGTGGTTTGCAAGAAAGAACTTTGACCCCAAGCACCTCTGGCTCAAGTCTGAGCCTCGCAGGCCTACCACTGCCCTGAAAACAATCTGCAAAACCATGACCACCTTCCTTTGTCCATTTGCTTGAAGCAGGATAATCCCAGCCTGCTATGCAAACTCCCAGGTTTTGCTTTGGTGTTTTGAATTAACTGACTTTCAAATCCAAGTCATCAAAAATGGGCTTTTCAGCTGATTAAATTTTACAATGCTAAAAAACAACAACAACAAAACCACGACAAACACAACAACACAGTTTCCTTGGTTTATTTTGGAAAACACACTGAAGTCACTGTTGGGATAAAATTACCATCTGAGGTATAAGTTACACACAAAAAGGAGCCAACACTGTGATTTGGAGTAAACAAACTGGTTAGTTAATGCAAGAACTGCCATGGACCCTTCAATTCAACCTAAAAGACTCCTTATCTCTGACAAATTGTCCTGAAGCACCAGGCTTCAGAAAAGCTTACTTTATTTCTGGTTTACGTTTTGATGATGTATGAGCCTCAATGTATGGAAGTTTCTGACCCACTCCTGCTTCCCTGAGCTCTCTTCCTCACAGCTCAACATTTTAATGTTTTTCTTTTGTGTGGGCTCACCAGTGCCTGGGGCAGTCATTTGACTGATTTAAGGCAAAATCAGGAGTGGAAAAAGCAGCCCCATCCTTCTTTTGTACTGGTACCAATACTCATGCCACCATGCAATGAAAATGGTTTGGATTAATTTTTTTTTATTATTATTATTTGGTGGGTTATAGTGTTTTTGAACATGAGAAAGAGTGGCCCCACCTCTAGGTAGAACGTATAAAAGAAATAAACCTACAGTTAATCAGATTTAAACAAATCCTGATTTAAACAGATGGCAATCACTATGAACTACATCCAGTTTTTTGTTTCCTTACAGAAGTATTTGGAGTATGTGAAAATACCAGGCATGTGAGATTAAAGATAAACCTGCATAGTCAGACACATTAGGCTGAAGGCCATTTTCCAGTCCGAAGAAAAGTATATTTAAGTCAATAAAATAAACTTGCCAGGGCATTACATATAAATAATCACAATTACCACATGATGCCATGGTTGGATTTGTCCAAGATGCAAAGGACAGAGCACTACTGGGGAGTCAGGCAGAGACCCACTGAAGAGATTTGCCTTTTCCAGCAGGTCAGCAGCAGGGTTGGGTTTTGTTTTTGTGAGAATTTCCATTGATTATTACCTGTACTGAATCCAGCAGAAACCTTTTTAGAAGACTCATGCATCACGGTTGTCACCCTGGTACCTTTCACAATCAGTAACTTCATCTTAAAGAAAGGGAGAATATCCTTGTATTATTTTTACTGTCCTACCCTATCATTTCTGTACATGATCTGTACCATTATACTGCTTTGTCTAGCAAAATTCAGAATTAACAGCATGAAATTATCCTGTGTGCACATTCATTAATAATCAGAAAGAAACACTTTCCAGTAGATGGCTGAAAAGTAAGGAACATTTTTTTTTCTGGCAGGCAATAGATAGGAAAAAATTAACTGAGCCAATGCAAAAATGTCAAGCTGTTGTTATCAGAATAATAAAAATGTTATGGAAACACGGTTTTTTATTGATTTATGATGAGGAATGGGATTTTTTTGTTGCTTTTTGTTGTTGTTCTTGCTCTGGAAATTACGGTGTCAGGAAAGACACTCAACATGAGCCCATGAATCTCCCCTTACTCATCTGCTACAATTTTTTCCCTTTTTCATTTGTTGCAACTTATAGAAAGCCCTCCAACACAACTTGGAAAATTCATCGCCTGAAACTGTCAAAGTTCATGGCTGTCAGTAAATGTTCAGAGAAGACTTGGGTTTGGCTTTAATCTACATGCCAATCAGTTTTCTTGGCCTCGGCACAGAATTTAATTGGATTCACTCTCAGGACAAGACGACCTTTGCATTCACAGCTCCGACAATTCCTTCATCCATAATTTCACGTAAAATTTTAGAAACATGGGGTTGTATTCATATGTTCTCATGTCTTTGCAAAGTTTTGAAATGAGTTACCTACATTTATGGCAATCAAACTTCAAAACTGTAATGGAAACTTGCTACTATTTTTAATGGTCTAAAAATAGTAACACAAATGTAAACAGGTACAGTAACTATCGATATCATGGTTTCATGGCAGGAAAATTCAGATTAAATATTCCTCTCAACTCACTGTTTTGATCAAGCTCCCCACAAGCAAATGTCTTTAATGTGTTGAAGACATGCAGTCACCCATACCTCTCTTCATGCACAACCCAACACTCCTTCCACAGAGTGGATTCTGTTAAAAGGGGATTTAACAAATCTGCTCATTTTGGGTGTTGAGAATGACCATAACAACAGTGATTTGCCTGATTTTCAATGAATTCTAGGCTGTTTGGCAACATTACATACAATTAAATACCAAATTTCATAGCAAAGTAGCATTAAGTCTGCAACACCTTGACAAAATTTGTGAAGATCATTCTGTTAAAACAGAGATTGCTTGAAGTTTTCATGAAATAAAATACACAAATCGTCATTCAAAACTATCTGTCTCACTGAGAAAATGCAGTAGGTTTATACTGACATGTGATGAGTTTATACTGACATGTGATAAGTCTATCTCAAGTTAGAGAATACTGTATTTACCTATAGCTGGATTTATCCAGTATGTTGGGAATGGTCCAATGTACTTGGCAAGAAAGGGAGCTTTTGGCAAAGAGGGATTACATCTGCATTTGTAGATTTTATGGGAAAAAATTGTGTCATCAGGGCAATGTAATCTGACACGTTTAAATGTTTCATTAGTACCAATACAAACACATGCAGGGCAAAGTTTCTATTTTTCAGTTTAGGCTTTTACAATCTTATTTTTTTTATTTCTTTTTGTTTTCAAAGAATTCTATGTTGCTTCAAATCCACTTATAATGTGTCTCAAATCCCCTGTGCAGTGACTTAGTACACCAGCACAGGAATGCCAATAATCACACACACACACAGAAAGTGTTCATGCACAAGACCTGACTTTGCACGCATAGATCAAAACAGATGGTGCTGAATTTAGCTTTTTCTTATAGATCTTTCACAAATTAAACATTACTCTCGTAGTAGCTGTTTATGCTTTTTTGTTTTGGATATGCACCCTTACGTTATTAATATTCGTTTCAACCTTTGGTCAAAATCTGGTATTCTGTTCAAGTCGCTGTACTAGAAGAGAAAGACATCCCCTGCCCACAGTAGAATCAAAATAGTTATTTCTGGTCGTTGTCTTCCAGGTGCTAGAAACTCCCGTCAGCTCTCCTGTGTACATTTCAGAGTGAGCAGTAAGCTTAAAATAGGACTCAAAGAATAAAACCTATGCTGACCTATGGCCATATTTGTATATTCAGGATCATGGCATTCTGGGAAACATTACATGCAACCAGTTGCTAGAAAGCAAACAAAACCCTCTTGACTCCTTTTCTCATGTACATGCGTATTTAGAGAAGGAACTACTGCCTTCTTTCACTGAAACTGCATTTTGGCTGCAGCTCCCTCCTCATAATTTCCATATAGAAGCACTAGATTTTTGTGATTTTACAGGTCCTCCTATATTCTTTCTGTCCATTTCTACCTGCTGCTTCTATATTCTTGAGAACCCACTGCATGTGTGCAGATACACGAGGACACACTTTGATGCATGAAAACCACTGCTGCATTCAGGCACAGCGAACCCCTGAGCACGTTACAGTTCTTCAAATACTTAAGTATACATAACATTCCAATATGCATTATGACCCCAAGAGACAAAAACCTAGAGAGTACCCCGCATTTAATAAAATATTTCTAACAACCACTTTTTAGTGGAATGTCAACACTTCACTAATATACTTAGCCTATTAACAAATCTCTTGGTTTTCCCTGCATCTCTAACTTTCTGGAATGGAACATTATTGCACACAGGCAACATGTAACATTTAAGGAGTGGGTTAAAATTCAAATAAGGGAACACAGGATATACAAACGCTTTTAAATTAAAAAGTCTCCAGTGCTTGCAACAAAATTCATTGCCAAGATATCCCATGTGTAGACCACATGAGCAACAGAAAACACAAGGGAAATGGGGCAGTATCACATTCATTTTAAGTGCATGGTCATGTTTCTTGTCCCTATTGAGATATTAAAAATAAGTATCATATACAACGGTTTAGACGTAAAGATTGTGAAGGCATCTACTGCAGACTATTACAATAAGAAAGGGGAAAGGAAATTAGGAGAAAGGTGACACAATAAAGCCATTTGAGTGGGAAAAAGAATGGGAAATCATCATAATGAAGTACAACATCACATGCAGGACTACTTGTTTATCTCTTTAAGTCCTGAAGAGAATAATACGTAGCTTCATTTTCTTTTCTTTTCTCCTCCTCCTCCCCCATCCCAGAACACTTTACAAGGACTTTTGCCCTTCAGGGAAGAGTTTTCTGAGGGTAAATGATAAACAATTTGTAATTTTTAGCCAAAGTACAGTCAGATAGGAGCACTGGGATACTCAATTACTTTCAGGAATCTTTACTGGCCATCAACTACCCAGATCAATTACAGAACAGGGAAATTGTTTCAGAGCATGACAGTTGTTGGCCAAAAAAACACACTGCAACTGTCAAAGAGTCAAAAGCAGCCACGAACTTATCGATATACTGAATACTCAAAAGCTCTTTTGAAATTCATGGGAATTTTTTTTAAAGCAAGTCATACACCTCCAGCACATGATGCCAGGCCTAAGTCTGCAGTACAACTTACACCTCAAGAAACCTGCCACTGAATTTACGTGCTACAGACCATTAAAGAGTGAAAAAAGAATCTGTGAGAAGAAAATTCATTTCTGAGATGGTCTGATGTTACAGGGGTACACAGCATTGGTCAAATACTCCATACTGAAGCAATGCAGCTGAAGGTACATATTATTCTCTTCAGGACTTAAGGAGATAAACAAGTAGTCCTGCACATTATAAATATTTATATCATGGTTTAGATGATTATGAACTAAATCCCCCTTTTCTCAACAGTGTCTGCAGTTTAAACCAGCGGACAACCTAGAAACTGCCTGTGCTCAATGGAGGACATCAGCTACCTTCCTAGAGAACAGTTTCCACTTGTGGACCTGGCCAAACTGGCAACAAGTACACACAGAACCACAGAATAATGTATCAGGGAGAAAGCAGAGCCAAGCCAGGTGTAACTGGTTACCACATCTCACAGACACAAAGGCATGGGTCTGCTCTGGGAACATCAGTCTGGGGTTAGAGTTCACATCCCCCTTTCTCCTTGAACTCACAAAAGATCACCATCCTAGGAAAAAGACTAGTTTTTTCCAGTGTTAATACTAACATTGCACAAGTGCCTGGATTTTTGTCAGAGAGTGCCACAGCACCTCCCATTCTGTTGGTAGCTGGTGGAAGGTCACAGAGCTAGTGCCTTAACATGGTCTCACTGATGTTCATGGTTTGTGTTGGAAGGGACATAAACCCAAGTGAATAGTTTATTGAGTGTATGATACTTGATAGGAAGGTAGGTTTTGAACATGAAAACATATGTTGTGGTTGGCACTAACTGGCCTGAACAAGCCAACAATCAACAGTCCTTCAAGGTACTGAGTTTAGAAAAAAACACTCATCCAAAATAACTAAACTTGATGTTGCTGGGTATTACTAACGGTCTAATGTCACTAACTACCATGCTGAATAAAAGACACAGATTCACTGAAATACCTAAATACAGGTCTGACTCTAAGCATTCAAATAAACCTTAAGAGATGAAAACCTACACAGGCAAGTGTTTTAATGCACTTTTGATTTTACCCATATAATTCCATTATTAATTCAGATTCCATCATAGTTTAAAAAATCATACAATAACTGAGGTTGAGATGGATCTTTGGAGGTTTGCTAGTCCAACCTACTGCTCCAAGGAAGGCAAACCTCACTGTTGCATCAGGCTGCTCAGAGCCTTGTCCAGTCAAGTTCTGAAGACCCTCAGCAATGCCTATTCCACAGCCTTTCAGGGAAATCCATTTCAGCACTGAAATACTTTCATTGCAGAAAAAAAAAAATAGTTGCAGCAGGTATTTGTTTGGATTATGTGAACACATCTGAGAGCATATCTGTTCTCAAAAAAAACCCCTGTTTCCAATCCTTCTCTACAAACTAACAGCAACACAGTTAGCAAAAAAATGGCCATTCAAGTGATATTGATTTAGCTTGCTTTTAGGCATGGGGCCACAATATTTGTCTGTCTCTCCATGTTCTACATGGTGGGTATGCATGTAGCGTGCACCATGCTCGACACAGCCACAGAAGAAAAGGTCAATCTATCTCTGCCTGCTGTGGCTGGCCAATAGACCTCAGCTCTGGGATGAAAACAAATATGTTAAAAGTTACCACTGCACTGTTGTTAATACCACAGGGCTTCCCTCACCATTATGTTCACAAACTAACCCTGGAGCTCGGCTCCTGAGCCACTGGAGTATTTTTCCCCTTTATTTAAGTAACATGAACAAGGTTCTGGCTGCTTCACTAGTGACCCAGCAATGCACAAAACCTGAAGGACTGTTCGTTCTTCCTGCCCACCCACACAGAGATCCCTATCTGGTTTCAAATGGATCTGTAGTGAGTTGTCATTTGTGCGCTGTCAATAAATGAACCTTTTAATCTTTCCTTAATTTATCATTTCTCTTTCCAAAAGAAAAATCCTTCCATGCAATCACTAATTATCTTCATGCCCTTTCCAGGAGGTGAGTAGGTTGATAACCTTTCTGCTTTTGTTTCTTTTGTGCTGTGCTTTGCCTTGCAGGAGCATCAGCTGGCTGTTTTTCCCATCTTTCAGAGGGCCACCAAATAGATTTCTTCATGTCTTCTCTTTGCACTGAGGAGTGCCAGAAAGCTGGGTTTCTGTTCTGTCCTCCTGTCATCAGGGCTCACGGGATACAAAACAGGAAGGCTGACATCTGGCAAGAATCTGCCTACCTCACTGTTGCTCAAAACAACATTGACTCAAGATTGCATAAAGTATATTTAAAGCAGTATCTTATTCAATTCAGATGGACTCAAGAGTCAATGCAAACATTTCACACAGTTCTAATTACCAGTCTCCTGCTTACATCATCCATTCATTTGAATCAAAATAAATCTGATGGTCTTTAATAAAACACTTGGCAGCATCTTTGTGTTGCAACAACTTAGGGTTTGGTTCTACTGATGTTTTTTAAAGTGAAAATCGATATTGTTCTATTGGATACTTCCAATGGGCACAACTAATACACATTCCCTAAAATTTCCAAAAAAGAAAGCAACCTAAAGAAAGGAATAAAGTGCAATACAAATGAAAAATCTGAAAAGTTCTGTTTCATCCAGATTAAAGTGAAATTAAATGGTAACTTTGCTCTGATTTCACTATGTTACACTTTCACTGTCTCAAGAATTGGGTGTCAGATCAAACACTAAGAAAGGAGAAAAGAAAAAGTTTATCTGTTTTTTGAGGGAGGGAGAAGGGGATGTTCCTTGCATCAGACAAGGTACATCACACAAGAACTTGCACACATGCAATACAAAATGAGGCTGAAGTCTAAATCCCATTCTTTGCTATTGTTCCAAACAGGAATCCTGATTTCTCCTTCTCTCCTGTGGTTTTTAGTGGATTTAATCTGTATACTAGAAGCTTTGAGCTACTCACAACATGTTGAGTAGGTCAGCCTTAGAAAATTATATTGGTCAGATGATCTGGGAACTTTCTCTGGCATAAATACACAACCATTTCAGGTGAATTTATAAGATTGGACTCAGCAGTGCTCATATAAATTGAAATTCCTAAGATTTCCTTCAGTCTTCAATCTGCACACCAAAGAGCTCAGCTTCATGTTGCTTTACTAAATGCTTCAAAATGACTAACGCAAATGCTGAAATTCATGGATACATAGATTTTCACATCATCCTCTTTTTTGAACAAAAACCTTCAAATAGAAGCTGACTGGAGCACAGTTAGTGCCACCTTCAAAAGTTTTGTGGTATACTCCCAGGCAAGATAGTATTTGTCACGGAATGTATTGACACTGAGTTAAAGTCTGTGGTATGAAATTACTCGATGGGGTACTGTGGAGAACATGAATCCCAGACAAGAAACACCACAGGTCATTCTGCCCTGGTACAGAGAGATCAGAAACTTGAACATCCCCAGCTGGGAAGTACCAAGGATACATAAATTCTGCCTTAGATGACATGATTTTTGATATAAGTAAACACAATGAGTCTATCCCTTCTAGAACAACTGAGGTAAGTTTCTGCACAGAAAGTGCTCAGAACAGACTCTTTCCTTCACAGAGAGTTTCTCTAGGGGAACGCACACCCTGTTTTCCTTTATCAAAGTTTACTGGTTTACTGCAGTCTTTAAAATGGATTAAAAAGTTGTTTTATACAAGCAAGACCATTAAAGAACAGACACCATTCCTGACATTTCCATTGAAGCACCTTCAGAGTAGAGAAGGGATCATTACTTTTTTTTTCTACATGACAAAAAAATAATGAAAAAACAAAAAAAGACTCTCTTGATTATGCAAGACTTTTTGATTCTTAGCCAGCTCTGGATCATAATACCTATTATTTCAAAATATTATGCTGGAAATTTTGCTGAAATCTTACTAAAAAAATAGCTGAACTGATGGAATGCAACTTCCTTGCTTCTGAGAGCAACCTTCTCCATCAAACTGGAGATGAGATTTCATCGGAGCATTCACCAATATTTGTGAAAAGCCTGAAAGGGAAAAAAGTATAACTGTAAACAGCCAAAAAAGGAAAGCCAAAAAAGGTTAAATGAAATTTTCCACAAAGACTTTTCAAATCCTGAACGGTCCTTCTTCCTGATTTGTTGAGAAACCCAATATACAGTAACTTGGTAGTGAAACACAAAGACTGAAGACTCAGGCTCAAGTTTCAATTCTCCAAAATTCTGTCTTCTATGTTCCAATTAAGTATCTGTTGTGTGTTTTGCATTGGTGTGGCACTAAAAGCAAAAATTTCAACACCTTAATTTCTCATAAAACAGAATCCTTTTTTCCTTGTCAGACTTAAAATGTATTTTCTCATTGTTTGTCAAGCTCCAGTGAAGACAGACATGTGAGTTTCACCCTTCAAAAGCCTGCCCATTCCTATAATATCAGGTCAAAGGACTGCCTCATGCATCTCTCAAGTTTATTCATACACAAGAACTCGCTCTACTACCTGACTGAAGACAGCACACAGCCACAATTGTAGCAGACAGCAGCCTGTTAATCTGCAATGACAGGAATTTTCAAGTGTTTGCCATATAAAACCTAGTAAACCACCTATAATGAGATAATTATTTCTACTGGGATCATTTCAAAGTATAATCTTAGAAATTAAGTCTTAGCTAATATTGAACACAATTCCACGCAGTACACAGCATTGATCTAACACCACTGTCCACAGGCTTCGGTGAGACAAAAGTTTTCACTCCAATGATGACGATTTCTAGAGGGTCCTTTGGCATATCATAAATCTGTTTGAATATAAACTAATTTTGTACTAAACAGTGACTCTTTAAACTAAGAATACCGATGAAAAGGAGTGTGTGGGGGTTACTCTCCATTTTCATTCCGGGGTTCCCAAAGCAAGAAACTTCCATTTACTATCATCCAAACAAATGCAATTTGGCTAACAGTAGGGTCAGTGTCACCAAAAGCAGTATTTTCTTGTGAGGAACCCTTGTCTTCCTTTTCAAAGTGCACATTTTTACCCAATTATTTCCTCATGATCAACTGCAGTCAAGTTGGTTGCAAACAGTTAGCACAGATATCCCAGAAATTAATCATAATTCAGAGAAAAAAACCAAACAAACATCCAACTGACAATAAACTTGTTTCTTGCCTTGTTTTTTCAGTCTCAGAAGACAGAAGCATTGTAACACAAACACATACCAGGTGCACAAAGCCTAATAGTAATTTAATCTAAACTATATCTGCTGTGCAAAGGGTCTTACACAAGTATAACATTGAGGATAAGAATTATCATCCCTCCTCTCAGGTCAAAATTTAAGTTCTTAAAGCACTGTTATCTGAGGACACAACTAGATACCCACCTGACTTTGCAGATTCTTCTGTTTGGTGGTTTTACAGAAACTCAGACATAGGAAGACCAAAAAACTAGGTAAATACACACAGAGCTAAACAAAATCACATTACTAATGCAATACATTCGGAGATTTTTACAAATCACCACAAAAATACTTTAACCATTAGGGGTAGGGCATGGGGGAGGATGGCCTTTGGGGATAAATATAGGCAAAGGCTCTGATAGATATACTCACACATATTCTGTTATCACATGGAAATTACTTTATTTCTCTCTGACTGCATGCTCATTGGAAAGGTGTGTTCAAGGCCACAGCTGTTGTCTTCTTATAGCAAACATTTGCAAGGGTTTACTTCAGCTGTACATTATAATAACATTTTCAGCTAAGGTTTCACCACAGAGATCTGTTCAGGCGCCACACAGGCCTTGTTATAAGTCCATCCATCCTAAGAAACAGCTAGATTGCCTTAAATTTGCAAGAACCTACTCTTAAGTAGAGAAATCAAAGACAGTTTATTTACATACAAACCAAATTTGGAGGGAGTGCTGAAGTTATGGCAGCATCATGCCACCAAACAAGAAACTCCAATGTGAATGACTCCTGCTAGCACATATTATGAACCTGGGCATTCATCTGGGGCCAGAGAGACCCGATACTAACCGAATGCCCTAAAGTAACATCCTCCTACATCCTCAGTGGGCAATTTGTTTTAAGGGGATTCATGATCCAATGAACACATGGATTTTGAATCACTTAAAAAAATGTTCATGTATGACTGATCCACACAGATTAAAGCTGCAGATTTCATAATGGGCGTTAGCCCAGGGTTGGCAATGCCTGATACAGTATATTTGCCCCAAATATTCAAACATCTAACAGGAGAGAAATGCAGAAGCTCCAGCTAGGCTTCCTCAGTAGTCCTAGACAAATGGTTTTGATGATGTCCATCAGTGGTGACTCCAGCCTGCACAGCACACCAGAGATTCAATCTACACTGGCAATGCAAATGCATCTCAGGCACACAGGTAAGCCCACCCATGCGATGCTCTCTGAACTCTGTTCATGTACTGCAAGTCTGAAGCTTTCAGCAATGCCTCCTGTGTGTACAGCAAACCTGGTATTTTTCTTCAGGAAATATCCATGCACAAGCAATACACATTCAGACTTCTAATACAGAATTCCAGCTGCTCTAGACAGTGCTCCTGTAACATATAAAAAGGTCTTGGCTGTGCAGGATCATTTTTTGCTGTGGATAAGGACTGTATGTGCCTCTATAAATATGCACGTAATACTTCTGATAAAGTCAGCACACTGGGCTCCCTTCCAAATGAGTTGTTTAAAACACACAGTATTGATGGATTGAGAATGTATGAACTGTAAACTACTTGGACTCAAATAAATCTAATCATTTTTTGCTTGTAATGACATGTCTTAAGCAAAGATCTTTTGACATCACTGAATCTGCACTCTAGAACGTAGCTATGCAACAAAAACTGATAACAAAAATGAAGACAGGCCTGCAGGAAAAAAAAAAAAAAAAAAAAAAGGTTACTGCAGTTTCTGCTCTGAAATTGAAAAAACGTGTTCCAGAGAAAGGCATTCTGGCTGATGAGTCGGTGTACACTTCAAATCCAAGAACAGTACTGAAATTGGAGCTAAACCATAATAAAGATTTTATAAGTAAATTCTTATGACAGTTGAAGTGGACTTTGCAAAACATTAGAAAAAACAAGCTTCCCATGCAAAGTTGTGCTGTTTCTCACGTCTCTTGCAAGCAAGAGTTGCAGGAAATTAGATGATTGATGTGGAATTTATGGACTGACACTGGTTTACATATGAACAGCAACCTAAGAAGTTGAAGGCAGAAAAAAAATGATTTTTCAAGACACAAAACATATTCATTTCAGAAAGGAGATTAATACGTCTCCTGCTCCAGCTTTGAAGGGTCTGCAGGTACATGCCTATTTGGAGACAAGAACAGCCTTAAAACAAAATACATAAGGTAAAAAAAAAAGAGATGCTTCCTTTCTACCTTTCTCTGCCTACCACAATGATAAATTTATTCCTGTGACTAACAGAGTAATCTGGAAGCCATGCAAATTAGAAGTGACATCTTAACTAAAAAAACCCCACAAGCCAACAACCAAACAAAAAACCCCACCCACCCACTTCCCCCATTAAAAAAAAAAAAAAAAGAGAGATCAAAACAAAAAAACAAACTCCAAGAAACCAGCATTAACGCTGGTGAAAAAAACTAATCTGACACTCTCCCTTTATGTTGTATCCCTTCCCCTAAGTGTTTAAAAAATACTACCTATTCTACATTTCAACATGGAATCTGAACATCTAGCTGTATTTGCATTTCCTTGTGAAAAACAAGTGCAAAGATTTGGTGTAAAGAGCCCTCACAGAGATGTCTACATAAAGCTACAGAAATATTTGGGTTCATCATCTGATACTGGTTTCAGAGTTATCAATTAATTTTGCCTGTGTAATATTTTCTACAGTTGTTAATAAGAAGAACCTCAGGTGAACTTTTCAATCTCAGGAGAAAAACACAAAGCTGTTCTTGTAAATTAACTTGTGCTTTCAAAATAGCCAAATTGGACACAGCAATAAGTAGTAGGACCTAAGGGAGCATTAGAAGGGAAGAAAAGAAAAAAAAAACAAACAAATTCCACAGTGTGTCATCTTTTTTGTTGGATGGAAAAAAGGCATTATTTTAGAGTAGAGATATATTTCAACTTGAAGTCACTTGCCAAATAATTTCCCTTTTATGACATTACCTTTTACCCTGTTTTCTCATTCTCCATGTTGCCATACGTTAGCCGATAAAGTCAAACTCCCCATTGGAAGTCTTCAGCTTTAGAAATCAGTTTCTCTACTACTACACACAGCAAGGCGGGACTTATTCTTCTTAAAATAGACTCGTGCAGGATATTTTTTTCACCATCTTGTTGAGTTCTGCCACATAGTTCTGAGACCTACATTGTTTCTCCAGTATATCAGCTGAATTGCAGGGTATCTTAAGCAAAAAGCATAGGTAAGTGAGAATTTGCTTAGTAAAATATTTCCTCACTAATGACAAAATAAAATATCACTGCTAGTCTACTTTTTCCACAGAAATAGCATCCTTCCTTTATTTGTGCTGTGTGCAGAATGACTTTGGCATATAACAAGTAATTGAACTAAGAACTTATCACTTTTATTCTCCCAGGAAAGGTTTCTTTTAATACAGATTTGACTTAATGTATCCCCTTTCAATTGAAATTTCAATTATTAGGCCTTTATCTGTAGTAATCAAACCCATAAAAATTGTACTGAAGAAAACGTATAAAACCACAGAAATACAAATTGAACCTTAAAATCAGATTTCAGAACCTGACACAGTGAACGGTGTCAGCTACAGGTATTTGAAATGAAAATAAGATATGCCTTTATATCCTTCAGTATTCCTCTGGATGTCTAACAGTTCACCCAGTGAATCATCTTTCCTAATGACAAGGTCTGACTTACTTTATCCGTTTAGTATTATTTATACCAGTTTTATTTTGCTGCTCTCAGAATTACTTACAGAGCAACATATACATTTTGCATATAGGGATTTCAATCCTTTTCACCAAAAGGTGTAATAACAATTCTGTATCACTCCCAGGTTTTCCACACAACTGGGGGTGGCTCCTACCTTGGAGTTAGTGGGGCTCATTCCCATGATAACTTTAGTTTCCTGAGTAAATCCTTCTTTTTCCTCCCTTGCATCAAGCCTGGACTGTGCACACACAAACACCCTGGCCCAGCATTATGGAAACACTGGAAAAGAAAGCAGCCATAGGGCCAAGAAGTACCTGGTATGTCTGTGGGAGAGCTTAGCAGGGATTTCACTACTGTTGCCCGTGGTCTCTGGGACAGGCATGTAGCCACTTGGGGTACGCACAAGGAGGGGCAAATATAAGAAAGTTACAAGGTCTTTTACCAGGTAATAATCATTTTTGTTTTGTAAACATGTAGCAACTAAATACATTAATCTTATATTTACCCAATCAGACGAACATACTATTCCTGTTTTGTACCGCACTGTCCTTAAACCTCCTTTTGCATTGCATGCATGAACATACTACAGATTTTCCGTTGATATCCCCACCAGCCAAAACGCATTAGAGCCAACACTACGCACAAGCATAGGCACCCATATAGACAACCATAACAGTAAATAACTAGTATTTAAGTACAGATGATCTTAGAGTTGAATTTATTTTGACAGAAGTTCATACATTGGTTTTCTCATTTGGGTTATGAAACCTAAGTTTATACAAAATGGGTTTTGACGAAATGGAGAACACAGTTGTAAATTACTAATCAGACTGGCAGTATGGTGATTCCAGATTATCACTGATCCGGTGAGAAAGCAGTCACTCACATTCTTTGCTGGTATATCCTCTTGGCCTCCTCTAAACACTTTCTCTGATCTTCTTCTTAGATCTTTTCTTTTTCTCTGATCCTTATTTGATTGTGCCTTATTAGTTCTTTTGCACTAATCAAGTCTGGTAAGAAAAATGGTTTCCACCTTCCTATACCTGGCATGCAAAAACCTAAACTTTGTTCTCAGCAAAGGATGTTTTAAATATATGGATACCTAACCTCAATACTTCGATTCTGAAGCTACTCTGATTTTGAAAGCTTCACTTGGAGGGCTTAAGTATTTTCTCCTAAGGATAGGTTCCCTGCTTGAATCCTAATATTTGGAGACTCCATTAGGTCTTTTCCTCATCCCAGCTAGAAGATGAAGCTGTTGCACATTGTTGGAAATGTGTTCTCCAGGCAAAGCTGGTACATATTGCTTTCAATGGCCTTTTGCTTCACAGCTGTGAGAGTGGCAACTTTGACAGGGATAAGACACTAACGAAACAGCCCTTCACATCAAATCATCCTAGTTGTATCACTCCTTGACAGGTTTTGTGCTGCTGAGGAGAGAAAGGACCCTTCTGCCTACTTCACAAAAAAGGGATGTGCGGCTCATGCTCTCGTAACAGTTAGCAGAGTGCTCACATCATGACCCACCTGCACTTTTCAGTATGTCGAAAAACAATCAAAGCCACAAGCCTGACAAAGTCACTATCAAAATTCTTGCCTTTGCCTTCCAAAACACAAGCCACCAGAGGAATAAAACTCATCCAAATCTGGATGCTAAATATTTTAGAATCATAGAATGATTTGGGTTAGAAAAGGCCTTTAAAGAACATTAGTTCAACTCCTCTGCCTCAGGATGGGACATATTCCACTAGATCAGGTCACTCAAAGCTCCATCCAACCTGACTTCAAACACTTCCAATGATGGGGCATCCACAACTTAGCTGTGCAACCTGTGCCAGTGGCTCATTGCCCTCATCATACAGAATTTCTTCCTTATGTTCAATTTAAATCCATTCTTCCAGTTCAAAAATATTGACCTTCAGCCTGTCACTGTACGCCCTGGTAAAAAGCTTGTCCCCATCTTTCTTATAAGCCCCCTTTAAGTATTCAAAGGCCACAACAAGGTCTCCCTGGAGCCTTCTGTTCTCCAGGCTGAACAACCCCAGCTCCCTCAGCTTTTCTGAAGTATTCCAGCCCTCTGATCAATTTTGTTGCCCTCCTCTGGACCCGCTTTTACATGCCTGTATCTTTGTTGTGCTAGGGACTCCACAGCTGGATGCAGCACTCCAGGTGGGGCCTCACAAGAGCAGAGTAGAGGGGGAGAATCACCTCCCTTGACCTTCTGGCCACACTTCTTTTTATGTGGCCCAGGACATGGTTGGCTTTCTGGCTGCAAGCATATATTGCAGGCTCACATCCAGTTTTTCATCCACTACTATCCCCAAGTCCTTCTCCACAGGGCTGCTCTCAATCCCCTCCACCCCCCAGTCTTTATGGATATTTTCCTCTATTTTGCTTGCCCTGTTCTAAAATATCAGGTTTCCATGTTAGGTTGGCAGCCATGATTTATTTTGAAGGACTCCATGTTCTCTTACTGACCTTTCTATACTACTCTGATAGCCTTGTAGCCATAAGGAGGTTGCAGCAACCCTCAGCATAAGTCAGGCTTGAAGTCTTCACCAAGTGATTATACTTAAAAATCATAATGGGCTAAACTGTTTCTCCGGTCTCCTTGCTTCAACACATACTACACTGACTTTGTTTTCAACACAGCTGGCTCCAGCAAGGTATCATCCTGTTACTGGTCATGACCTGGTACAGAGTTGACAAGGTACATGTAGCTAACTCTGCCTAGAGATTTGAACGAGGTGATAATCCGGCATACCATACGCTGTGTTATGTGCTCTCTCCCATTTGTACAGTATGTACACAAACCAGAATTGGCGTCAGGTAGGACTTGTGCTCCATGTGCCAAAGTGCTGCACAGCTGCATTTTCCCTAGCTTAATGCAATTTGTTTTTCCAGAACATGTTCCATATAGTTTAGCAATGAGCTTATTCTAACTGCCCCCTTATGGTGTGTCAAGCTCGGGCACTACAGGCACATACCTAACATGCCTCTTATTGCCTATGGTGAGAAACATCCCCAATGTAGAAATAGCTCTGGGGAAAATAGCCAGCCCTGCTGCCTGCTTCCATTTGAGTTTGCAGATCACCTGACTGCGTTCTCCCCTTCTACTGTCTATAGGGTTTATGTCATATCAGAGTTTGGGGGTGGGCACGGATGAACAGACGAACGGACAACAGAGACTGGCAGCCAGAAGGAAAGAGCGGGGGGAAAAAAAGAACAGAAAGACTGGCAAGAAGAAGGAAATGTCCAGCATCTGATAACAAGAATAAATGTAACCATGGGGAAAGGGCAGAGGAAAGGCAGGCAAGATCAGGAGGGGGAAAAAAAAGGGGGAAATAGCAACTCACACATCAGCAACGTACCAGATGTCAAGTAGAACTGAAATTTTAATTCAGAACATCCTTCTATTCAGGGCAAAGAGGTTGAACAAATAGGTTAAAAAATAAAATCCAAGTTTCAAAGCTCAGGAGTTATGTCTCACCCTTCTCAAACAAGAAGGCAAAAACAAAAGTCTGGAAACTGGATGAAATAAGTATGTGATATTTTGTTAAATATTTGCAGAGCCAGAATCAGGGTATTGGCACAAGATCCAGTAGAAATATGATTGTGTGGTTGCCGTTACTGCAATTGCAATCTCAATAGATTAAAAAATAATAATTAGATAATAGGGCGTTCTAGCAGTGCAAATAAAATAGTCAGGGGTCAGTACCATGTAGCATCATTGCATCATTTCAGTACAAGAGCCACATTGAAGTCACACAAATTCTTATTTGCCAGAAAATGTGTTTTAGGGGATGAGGGCAGGGTGGGGAGGGGAGAAGAGAGAAAGATTACTTCAATCTCATTTAATTTTGTATTTGAATGTCCAATTTAAAAGCTAATGCAACATTTCTTGTTTGTAGAATATTTAAAAATGCTTTTCTTAATTAAATAGGGCTCTAGGAGAGAACAGGAGAATCCCACTCTAGATTTTCTGAACACCAAACAAAATTTTTGTCAAAAGTTGAAAATGGGAAGTAGGAGTGGGAGAAGGAAGAAGGTCACTTGTGTGGCCCCCAGAATACCCTCATTCCTCATACTTAGCTCAGGCTAAGAAATTTCTCATACTATAAAGACCACTGAGAATATTTTAAAAAAGAGTTAAGACTCTCTGTTTTAAAAATATCCAAAAAGCATACTGTCCCAAAATAAGCAAAATAACAATGTACTGACAGTTGACAAATTGACAATGCCAACACCCTAGTTTAATTCTGCAGAGTTTTATGGCTGTATATGATGACAATCATGCTATCAGTTAAATAAAAATAGAGAGCAAAGGCATTGGGAGCCACCTTGGTACCTATGATGATCAAGGACATCCAAAACACTTTTCTGACCTAAGTTTCAGCATGGTAAGGGAGGAATTGTCTACATGGTCATTCCAGAAATATGGGCTCTGAACTACTGCAGGAAGATAGGAATGAATGTGCAGGGATCCAGCTGTGACCCCAGAGTGTTTCCCAAATTCCCCAACCATGCTCATGCTCTGACTCATCCCCGTTCCCTATCATAGTAAGAAACAGTTGCTCACCATGTCCACCACCTACGAGTAGGAAATCTGGGCATGCAAGCTGGAAGGAAGCTGCAGGACACAGTGGCCAGGTTTCTAAAGCTTCACCATATCCCAAGAGAACAAGTCACACATTAGGAAATGAGTCATCCTATTCATTTCTCGAAAGGAAAAGAAGATCCAAGGGAGAAGACAGAGAAAACATTTAGACAACCTTTCTCCCTTCACCCCCTCCAGCATCACTAAAAATAAAATTGCAGATGGAAAGTAGTGTTTATAGAGAAACAAGAGAGTCATAGGATTTTGGTAAGCCTGCAAAACCTTGGAGAAACTTTTCTTACTGTTGGAAAGTCCACTGATAGTAGTTCTCCTATAGAGGCCCCAAGACAGATCATCTTCAATTTGTCCAACTGGGAAAATTGGCTTCCATTACTGTTAGCAAACACCCATTGGCCTTATACTTCATATCATTAAGGTTTATTACACTACTTTGCTAGCCAGTCTTTACAATCAAAATATTCAAAAAGTCTAATGAAATTTATAAAAAGGTTTCCCATTATCCCTCTTTCTCACCAACTCTCCCATGCCTTCTCTTCCCTCCCTGCACTATACACTCACATCGGGATAATAGAACCACAGCCTGGCTGAGGTTGGAAGGGACCTCTGGAGGTTGCCTTGTCTGACCCCCATGCTCAAGCAAGGCCACCTACAGCAGGTTGTCCAGGACCATATCCAGATGGCTTTTGAATATGTCCAGGGATGGTGCCTCCACAGCCTCCTTGGGAAACCTGTGCCAGTGCTTGGCCACCCTCACAACAGAAAAGTATTTCTTGATGTTCTCCCTGTGTAAGACCCCAAGAGATAATTGCTAGTGTTTGGACTATATTAAGAAATACATAAGCCATATTAGAGACATATCTATTTCACATCCTGTGGCGAAGGATTAATTAATCTTACTCATGCAACAGATTCAGGTCTAATTTAAGGGAAAAAGTGTGAGGTATTTTTTATTAAATTCTGCAAGTAATACCAAATTCTCCAGTGATCAAGCTGTCCCTCAGCACCCCGAAACAAAACATGCTGTATTAATTTAGTAATAAAGACTTGCCTATAACTCACCAATTTAAAAAAATAAGCATGTTGCAATGAATTACATTAACAGGTCATATAGCTGACTTGAGAAGCAACTATTCCAATAATTCCTTTTAGAATCAATGAGCCTGCTTTGAATAAATTGAAGGTCTTATGCTCAGAATAGAGGTAAAACTCATATTCACAAAGGATAAGATAAATTTTCCCTTCAAAAACTGTGTTTTCCCAGAAAGAAAATACTTCATGAAAAATAAAATAAAACAATCAATGTCCCTACGTCTTAATCCAGCTCAATGACTTAGAGTGACTGCATTATTAATAACAAGCTATAACTGTTTTGATATGCTATTGAAGTATGTAGTTAAGGTTGTACTGAGATTTGCACTAAAAGCAGAATTAAAATCCCACTTACATTTTTGCTATTAAATGCAGTCTCGCCACTTGGCATCGTACCTGTGATTACAGTGTAATTTTACAGATATATTAAAGCTTTTGCAAAGAGAAACAACTTTTTAAGTGTTCCCTTTTTAAAGTTTTGCCATTTGGCTCAAGTATCCTTGAGTTCCTTTAGCTAAACCTCCACTTTCCCTACAGACTTCCAAGTTCTTACACACATGCTAACAGCTCAGGCACAAGCCACTCTGGGAAATTTAAAATTACAGTCATTCCCTAATTTTGGCATGCACTGCTATGCAAACAGAGGAGATTAAACTGTCAAGTTTTGCCAGGTCTTCATGCTTCCTATTGCATCTTGCATCTCATGTTCCTCTGATGCATACTCTTAACTTGTACCACCAAAAAAAACCCAACCCACTAACTATAATTTTTGCCTACAGGTTCTACTGCTGATTGTTCATCACCCTGGTACATATTCCGTGGTTTCCTTCCTTTTATCCACGATCAGCAAGCATAGACTATTACAATCCAATCACCAGAAAAACCCATAGCCGATTTTCCCTGATCCCCTATTACCTTATTTGGTACTCTGACTTGCAACCACAACTCCAGGCATCCCTCAGATGGCCTGCATAAAGACTTCTGGCTCAGCTCTTCCAGCTGGTAAACTAAAAAATGTCTTTGCATTTTGCTGATAGCAAATTTGGGTGACATCTCCATAAGCATGCCTGCAGATTTTGTATGCTTATATGCAAGCTAAAGAAACCAGAGATGTGCACTGTACAGACTTGAACTTCAGATGTAAAAAATGTACACATATGTAAAACAAAATTGTGTTTTCTTGATTGGCAAAGCATATGAACTGAAGTAGCCCTGGGTGTGAATGTTATTTTAACTAGGCACTTTCTTAATGACATTGTGTTGATGGAAAATACAGTCAAGCATCTCTAGTATTAATTGATACTTTTCAATGAGAAAACACCATTGCAAAACTCACCATTGAAAGACTACAACTAAAGAGATGCCAGGTGTACAATAAGAAACAATGCACTGTAGGTTTGTATTTTTTAACTGAGTTCAATAAGCTTTCTTTACAGGGACTGTTTTATTAGATCAAATTTTTTCTATCAGAATATTTTCAGGATATCAATTTCATGAACTTTTGCAAAAGGTATGACTGCTTTCTGCTGAAGGTTTCTTACTTCCCAAAAAATGAAATATATTGCTATCAAAAAAGTAAACTCAGTAATTTATAGCACCTAACAAGTGTTATAAGATGGAACAATTTCCATGAATGAGGCAAGTCCAACAACAGGAAGGACATGAACCCCACAAACTACATAGAGCTCACCCCAGCTTTGCCCAGATGGGAGAAGGGGTTATCTGAAGGGTAACTCCTAGGAGGCATCAGAGCAGCCCTGAAACATGCAGTCTGAGATACTTAAATTCAGTTTCTACTGAAAATAAACTATGTTGGTTCAATCAATTTCCAAATGGAAAGTTGGAAGTCTTGGGATTTTCAACAAACGTCAGAATATTCCATGGTAAGGGAAAAAGGAAAACTAAAATAAAGCCAGACCAAACAATGTATGACCAATTCAAGTACTGATCACTTGATGCTATCAGAGACTAAACTGTTCCAAAAATGAGTTCTGCACAAGAATTATATGTAGTTTTACTTTATAAATCTATTTCAATGACTGTAAATAAAACCGATCAAGTCTTATTTGACACTAAACATAAAACAGTCACCTAGTGACAAACAGAGTATCAATATTGCAGCCAGGCTACAGGTTTTATTCCCTAATAATTTACACCAGAGCCAGTTATACAACCAGCATTCCTGTCACAGGATTAGAGTCTGACTTTAATAACATGAAGTAACTGTCTCTGTAGTAGTCACATAGTGGAAGGCTGAGCCCTAGAACACATTTCACATTTAGGCCTGATTTTACAGTCTTGTTCTTAGAAAAATAACCTGTATTCATGTAGGTTTTCCTATTTTATGTATATTTAAACTGTTGCTCCCAGGTGAAGCCTACATTTACCTATGTGTTCCTGCTGCAACACAAGACAATAAAGCAGTAAATCCTACTCATTACACCCACAAAATAAAACCTCACAGACTGTACAGCATCAGCTCATCTTATTTTAAATGAAAGAAGTTATGACTCCCCTCATATTTTTCAATTGAATATTCAGAGGAACCACATTTACTGTGGAAAACAAAATTTACCAGGCTCATAAACCCAACTACTGTCTCCGTTTCCACATCCTTCTACATCACCATCCCAGGCACACCTCCTTATGCTACAGCAAGGAGAACTTTTGCTCTTTGCAGGACAGGGACGATTCACCTTTCAACCTTTTGCAGAGTTCATCCTCTCCACGATACTGCAATAAAATGTAAAAGACACAGACAGCAATTCTCCCACTATCTTCTCTTTCAAGGCAAACACTCCCATGAAAATTCAACCTTCATCCATCTTTAGACTTTGATCTTCCATTGATTTCCTACCCTTTTGGCATCTCTCAGCTCCTTTTGAACTCTCTCCTTTGTTAATTTAGGCAGATGTGCAGCTTCCCAGTGCCTAGGGCTGGGATTGGGATCCAAAACTATCATTTAACACCAGTCTCCAGCTGGAGAACCCCATCAGACTGATCTGCTTACCCCCAAGCAACCAACCAGCTTTTTCTTCTACCCCCAACTGTGCCAAAATCTGTTTCTTTTACTTGAGAGCTCCTTTTCCACCACTGCTGTTCTTCAAAGCTTGGAAACCAACAAGGTGGGTCCCATGACTGCCAGCCCTTCAACCTGAGCCCCACCACTTGGGGATCAGGCTAACCAGACCCATCTGAGAACTCAGGTTCTTTTTCAGGGTCAGCTTGCTAAATGAAGCCACTGTATTCACAGCTTTAAAGGTTGTTGCTTAGCACAGGGGACACAAGTGAGAGTCCAGTTGCACTGCCAATTTATCACGCAGTATCAGTCCTAACCTGAAGCCACCATGGACACCAAGGAGTGAGAGGGCAACTCACTCCACGAAGTTACTCAGCTTTGGGCCTCACTAGAAAGACTGACAAGGTACAATGATTGCTTTAGGCCCTGATCCAGAAAGGCCCTTAATTGTCTGTCAAACCTTAACCATATGAGTAACCTTATTAAAACCACGATCTACTCATGCTTAGAGCTAAATACTTGCTCAAGTGCTTTTCTGCATCAAGAACTTCGTGATGTGGATGCTTATCCACTAATACGTGAACTGAGATAACAAAGTCTGCATCGTTCAGTTGTGATAGAGCCCCACCAGATTTAAATCCCTGTGTCAGCTGGTAAAGGTTCACCCACCCCCTTCACAAGTGCGCTGCTCTTCATGAGTGCTATAAATCACAAGTGACATATCGTGGGCCTAATCCTGAAGACCCATAAAATATGAGCAGTGCTGTTATCAACTGTTAACTCACATGAGCAGTAAAGATGTACATGGCCAAGAAGAAAGTATAATGTATCTTCTGTTCCAGGCAATCCCTTAGTAAACATAATATTTTAATTATATGACTATTTAGTCTATCCGAGCTTTCATTTCTGACAGCATTCTGCTTTTCAGAGCTTCAGAGTGCTGTTGTTCTTCCTACTTTCCACTAACTAAACTGTTTAAGAAATGCAATACTGCCATCTAGCCTCCACAAAGTATGAAAATTTCCTTTCACCAAAGCACCTCGGCACAGGAACAAGACAGTTTTACGCGAGCTTTGGGGACCACAGGCTGTCACTGGGATGCAGAAGTGGCCTGGCTGTCAGAAAGCTGCCTGCTTCCCTAGAAAGCACCAGGAGAAACAGACCCAGAGGCCAGAGTTACATCTGCGAGGTCAGCCATCCTCATGGCTGTTGTGCTCGCTCCTAAAGGGTCTTGGAGCCACACACCAGTTTTGGAGAGCAGCCAGCCCACAGCAAAACGCAGGCACGACAAACCATCCAGCATGACAAACCATCCAGCACCCCAAACTCCCGTTCAGAGCAGAATTTTAGCAGGGGAGATGGAAATACTCCCTGCCGATGGCCATCTTCAGGACCCTTACCCTTCTTCACCCTCCCTACCGTTCTGCCAAGGTGACACCCGGGCCAGAACGCTGTAAGGTCACCACCAAGCTACTGAAAGTGCCCAAGTGCTGGCAGCAATTTTGCTTTATAGCTTCCCTCGCTACTCTGCAGATGAATGCTGAAAGCCCAAATATTTTTAGTCTGTTTCTGCGTGAAATTCCTAGCAGTCCGCACTTGCACCGTTACTTAAAGCAAGGCCAGCAAACAGCACCGCCTGGTCTGTGCATTTAACAGCCCCACGCCACCACATGCAACAGCTCGTAGGGAATGCACCCCGAAGGACCCCGGAGCCCCCCCCGGCGGCTCCCGGCCAGGCATGGGGGCGCTGAGGAGCCGCGGCGCCGGCGGCGGGGGGGCGGGGGAGCCCCCGCGGCCATTTTGAGACCGGGCCGGGCCGAGCCCCAACCGCCGCTGCCGGGCGCGCTCCTGCCCTCTGGCGTCCCCGCCCCTGGTAGCTGTCAGGTCAACCCCGTGCCGCCTGTCTTAGTCTATGTATACGTATACACACACTATTTATATACATACAGTATACACATTGTGTATGTGTGTAGTGCATACATATATAGGCGTTATATATACATAGTATATACAGACACACAGTGTATATACAGTATATTTAGTGTATACATACTATATACATTATATATGATATAGATGCATGCCATATATATACACTAATACTGTACATATGCTAATAGTGCATATACACTAATAGTATACATTTATATGCCATATATAAAATATTTACTATTATACAATAATAATGCACATATATAGCATATATAGTATATATACTCTCTATACACAAAATATATTATTTATACAGTATATAATATATAGTATATATATGATATATACCATACACTTTGTATATATGTATGTAGTATTTATTGCTTGTATGTGCTTTTGCATTTATGTATATACATAATACATACACACAGTATGGTGTATATATGTATACTATGGTGTACATATATATATAATATATTGTATATATATTACATATATAGATAATATATAATATATTATATATATTACTATGAACACAGTATATGTGCTGTATTATACATACACACTATACTGTATATAGATTATATAGTATATATACACTATACAGTATACATAAATGCTGTGTGTATACATACTCTATATATACAATCTGCATAGTGCATGTATGTATGTAGTGAGTACGTGTATATACGCACACACTATGGCCCAGGGATGGCAGCCAGGATGCCCCCAAAGGGCAGGGCAGGCAGGCTCAGCAGCAGATGCAGCGGTAAAGCCCACAGCACCTTTCCCCCGGCAGGTGCCGAGGTTTCCTTCCCAGGAAGCATGTCACCCTACTGAGCACCCTGGCCCCCGCCTGAAAGCTACCTGGTGGCTTCAGCAGGCAGGCAGGGGCTAGTCCTAGCACTGTGTCCCCTCATCTGGTTTGCTCATCCCTGCAGTGGCAGCTCAAACGCTTTCCAAGGATGCCCAGCTCTCCTTGTAGCCTTCACAGAAACAGCGGCCAACAAGATAGCTGGTAGCGTGTGGTCAGAACCACTTATGTGTTCTGGCCTAAGTTATCTCTCTGGGAAACAGGGACAAACTTTTTCATTCATTTATCACTGACACTTTCCCCTGTTTAAGGACCAACAGTTGCCAGTATTTTGTCTCACTTTTCAAAAAACTGAATATGTTCAAACAGCTATATGCGTGGTCTTACACACACACACACACACACACACAAAAAGAGAGATGCAGAAAAGGGGAGAAATACGTGTTGGACTGGCAAATATCTGAATCCTCCATTCGCCTGCAAGGGGAATTTCTTCCTCAGAGTTACAGTGGCCTAGGATACAGAGCAAGTATTATTCCCCCTAGACCACAGGGCTGAAAGCTGAGATCCCATGCACACTACCTCAGAAAGGCTGTCAGGTATTAGGTATAAAACAAAGCTGTTGGTATACACAAAATGTTCACCATAAGCTTTTTTAAGCATTTTCTAAAGACTGTTCACTTGATTCATAGTCATCAAGACAGCTGGATTTATCGTTTCATTTCATTTTGCCTAACTTCAGATGCATATAATATAACATTTATGTCTGAGCCACCTGTCTAGACTCTTTTTATACTTGGTGGAGAAAAATAAGCACCGTTTCAGATGTCTACATTAGAGTGCGATGAATGGTGACCTAGAGGTGCCTATTCATCTCCCAACAGTTATAAATGGATCCTAGACAACTAACTCCAGCATAGACTTCTGCAGTGTTGATGTCTAAATGGGGGTAAAATTAATCCTGGGTTTCAGATTTTTAAATCTAGGGAGACCCTGAGCTCAGTTAGTCCAACTCTTGTGTAAAACAAGCCAGAAACATTCATCAAATGATGCCTGTTTTAAGCTTGATAATGTTGTATTTGCATAACAGGTATTTTCCAGAATGGCATCTGCCTGGATTCAGAGACTTCAACCAATGGGCAAGTCAATTTTGCTGAATAGTTCATTACAGTGGTTTATCACCATCACTGAAATGATGTAACATGGTAGATAAGCATAGAAAGAATGTCAGTTCTGGTTTTGCTTTTGATTTTTTCTTTGATCCTAGCAAAAATGTGGGATAGTGAAAAATCATATAAAAAGGTACAGAGTGCATAGCAGTTACGTGTTTAATTAACAGTTCATTAATTTCCTACAGAATTATTCTATAGCTTCATTAGAAGAAAGCGAGGGGCAAATCATCTCAAACTAAGGTCAAAGACACTTCTGTGCTAGAGAACCATTCTCTGTTCAAGCGCACCTTTTGCATACATTGGAGAATGATTTCTCTGTGAGCTACCTTTAACACGAGTATCAACTTACTGCACATGGACAGATGCAACGCCCATTCGGCTCTAAAACTCTCAAATGGTGATTCAGCCACAGTATGAAAATGAAGACAGATCATTGTTACCTCTGCTAGCTATAGCATCTATTTAGTTGTGCTGCTAGGGGCTAGGATTAGATGAACACAAAGCAGAGGAGAGGGATGAACCACACGCAAGGATCTCCCAGTGCTCAGTGTGCTGTCCTAGGATCCTCCCATTCCACTAACATCAGGTCCAACCAACAACAGCCCAATTACCTTTAGCCCAGTTACCACTATTGCTTTTGGTAGTAAAAGGATGGAAACTGAATTTTTAAAAGACAATATTCATTAATTATTCAACTGCTAGGAAACGTTTTTTGTTTGCGGTTTTTGGTGGGTTTTTTCTTTTGGTTTGTTCCTAGGTTACAGAGCTTATTATAAACAAAGCTATACTAGCAAACCTGAGAATCACAGGCCTATCCTAGCAACATACATTTATCATTAGTGCTACAAAATTAAATTTCTTTTAATTCCTTGTGATTTAAGAATATTGAATCTACATAGTACTTAAAAACTCATTAAAATAATTTATTTTTGTTGTGGATGTTAAAAAAACTTGAAGCTTCATTTCTCATTAGGACATGCACACTGAACCATCACTATAACCATTTGCAGGTTTCTTCCAAACATTTATGATCCACATGATCTAAACTTATAACCACTCCCCATTTTAAGAAGAACCCCTTTGTTCTCCCTTAGTTACTAAGTACTTATTTTGTGTGACCTTAAAACTTTCTCATCCTGTGAGGTTCACTCCACTTAGCTCTTTGTGGCTGTCTTGAAAATATTCATTGAGATGTAGTAGCATAGGAAGTCAATGTCAAATTCTTTCAAAACATTTAAAAGCAAGTGTTCCCCAACCTCATCTTCCTCCAGCATTAAGAACTGTCTATTCAAAGCATGTGGTGACATTTACCCATTACTGTCAAAGTAGTCTCTCAAGTGATGAATTGAAGACATAAATACATGTCTGCAGTCCATGGCAGATTTCAAAACTGTCACTCGATTAGAAATCCTGCAAGGGATCAGGAAGAAATTCCCCATTTAGTGATTTTTATCAAAGAGAACAAAATATGAAAAAATGACTCTTCTCTCCCTGATGCCCCCTAAAAACAACTTTTATGTAATTTTGCTGAAACAGTAGCTGTGGTGAAATGATTCATACTAGGTATAAATCCATAAAGCAGTTTGGAACATTTTGGGGATGTGGTTTAGGATGAGTTATTGCCCTGAATAGAAGTCTCGGATTGTTTTATTAAAGTCCCCAAATTTAGATATGACTCTAGACATTGTTTTAACTGCCTACGTTGCCGCAAGCAAAGATACCAAACGGGGGGACTTGCCACATGCAAACATGGAGGCTGGTATACCAAGAGCAGCTCTGGCTCACATCCCATAGACAATTGTTGTGTGTGTCCCCATGTTGTGCGAGAGGGATCAGGAGGCAGTCCTGCAGGGCTGGCAGTCCGCCGACGAAGGTAATCCCCTCCATGCAAAGCTCTGTGCCTTATGGCAGCTTGTTAGCTTGCTGGCATGAGAAGAAAGACATCAGTAAATACAAAGGAGAAAACATCAGGGCCTTTGTTTCAGTATCTGTACAAATTTAGCATGTTTAGCAACATGCAGACAACTATCAGTGCTCTGGTCTGATGCATGAAGCAAGGCTGAAGTACCACACAAGGCACCTCTGGCCCTAAAATATAACATGGATGCTTTGCTTCCCTTGTGGGATAAGCCAAGATATTAAATAGGGAAAGAATAAGTGTAAGGAAGAAGAAAGGGAAAGCTTTTCATTAAAACCTAAAAATGCAATATTGAGAACAATATTCCCAGCTACTAGGCTGCTAATTTCATGACTGTCACTTCTTTGGCCTCCCTGTATTTCTGGATACTTTTCAGCAAGACTGGAGGAGTTTCCTTGCTATTCTTTTTGGCAGTCACCTTTTGATGTGGAGGGGTGGGTTGGCTTCCTGATTTATGCAAGGAAGACAAACATAAATGACACTTTATCCATATGTCACTCCAGCAGCCCTGTACCTTCTGGGAATGTGCAACCATGCACTTCTCTTGTAGGCAAGGAGGATTAATCTGTTAATATGGAAGATTAATTTATTTTTTAGACACAGTTAAAAATAAACCCCTACTTCAGTAATAAGGAGGAAAGCAGAGAAAGAGGAAGAGAGGTTTCTGTCTGCCTGCTGTTAAAACATGCTAGTAGTGACAGGCCACTTAAGGTGAAGTAACAAGCAGCCTCAGGTTGTATGAGCCATTTGGGAAAGTCACAATTTTTTTCAGTAAAGTTCTAGTTTCACCTTCACAGAAACCATGATGTATGCAGGGGTGGCTTTAAACTACTTTTAAAACACTTTTGTTAATCCTCCCCAGCATAGTTTAGAGTAACCTTAGTACCAGCGTGATTCATCCCTTCCTTCTAGCAAGGCCTGACCATGTTTGTTTATTAACAGAAAAGCAAGGGAGGGGGGTAGAAAAAGAAATAAAAAAAGGAATCTAGTAAAGAGCTACCTATGCCTTTTAAGAAAAATCACAAAAAGATAATTCATCGGTGTAGGTAGTTTGCAAATATTTTTAAATGGCAACACATTTATTTGCTTAAAATTACACAAACGCTTAAGTGTTTCATTAATACAACTTTTAATACTGACTTCTCTCCATCCTAAGCCTATCTAAAATGGTTAAACCTACTATGTTTTCCTCAGAATGCTGCTTTCTGCTGAGGTACTGACTTTACTAAACACATCTCAAGGTCTGGTAAGGGTAAAGAATATTTATAATAAAGGAAAACTTCCCAAGACTGAGGTGAAATACTTTTTTATCTCACCAATAGGACTGACACCTCTCTGTAAAAATGTGTTATTAACCCATAATTCTGCAAACAGTTCACGTATGCTTAGCTGAAAGCATTATGAAGTCCCAATAGTTTTAGAGGCCTACTCATGTGCTTAAAATTAAGCTCAGTCTTTTATGACTGAAAGAATGTAGGGAAAAGAGCAAATTTTTATTATTTTTTTTTAATTTTAGCTTATTGGTGGAACAGTTGCATGTGTAACTGGAGCTTTAGAATTTAACTTCATTTTTCGTGTGTTCTCAACTGTCTCAATTTTTGAATGTGACTTTTTTGTTTCTGTCTGGTTTTATTTCTTACTTTTTGGGTTTGGTTTTTTTTCCTCTTTCTCATTTTCTCTCTTTCTGACAAGGACTGAAATTAATCATAGCTTTTAATTTTTATTAATTTATGGTTAAAAAAATCCCACTGCTAACTAGAATTCTGAAGCGTCCTCTGTAGAAAGAGAGCAAGAGAGAAGCCAAGAGACTTACTAGCAGAAATTTGATGCATCTCCTTCAGGAAGAACTATTTCCCAGACAAGATAAACAGATTAAGGTTGAATAAAGGGAAGAGCACAAATAAGTAGTAACTACACAAACCAAAATGCTTATTCATATGTACATTTTTAAATATATGAAAATAGATGGAGTATTACATGGACTATATGCTGTCATACAATACATTAGAGAATTAAAAATGAGAAAAACAGTCATTTGGTAAATTTTATTTTTACTTGAAGATGTAGATTGCATATTTTACAGATAAATTTACCAATATTAAAGAGGCCAGGAGTTGAATTAGCCAAATATTACAGTGCTTTCTGGGTATCAGCACCAAACTAGAAGTACACAAATGAAGAAACCCCACTCCTAGAGGATGGGAAAGCCTGACTGTTTTTCTCTTTCTACTGTGTAGCTCCCAGTTCCTTGATAAAGGTGAAAGATTTTTTTGCAGGATTTTAGGCACTGCTTTGAGGTTATTGCTACTAATCTGATACTAACTAAGGACATAAAATATTTAATTCAGAAAACACCAACAATTTTCGCCTTCTCTTAACAAGACAGAATAATTAAGAGAAGTCATTAATGCTGTTAAAGAAAATAGTCAAGGCAAGTTCATTTAACATATGTCTAAGAATCATAGTACAAAGACAGACCTGTTAAATGACTGAGTTTTCTGCATTAGTGAAAATGCTGCTCAGTATTTAAAGAGAAGTTATTGTAGGTAATTACAAGAATTGGCAGTACTGCTACGGCACCACACTCTTCTAGTAGAATATGTCATTAATAATCACTGCATTTTTAAACATCAAATACCAGATTATTATGTAGTGTCTTCCACTGCAACGTTACACAGTATAGTATTGTGTTTCAAGTGAAAACAAGGAAAGGTTTGCACATTGATTTACAGTGAGTCTTTCCTTTGCTGGGAAACCATACAAACCACCCTCCATCTTTTCTGCTTGATTTGGGGTACAAAGGCAGATTACTCAAGTCTTGTGCTCCTATTGGCACCATACTAACAAGCCGTCACATATTTAACATACACCCCTTGTTGTGCGGTCCAGCTCCTGTCTGTTTCCAGGGCACTGAAGGCAGGAGGGAGGTAGCAATTTGTCCATGTGTACTCCAGAATGTGGAACAAAGTGAAATATATCCCCAAATTAGAATACTTGTGTTATAATAAATAAAATGAATATGTAGCAAAAATATAAATAGTGAGCATTTGGGACACTAAAACCAGTATAAGCTTCTCCCCCCCCACCCCCACCCCCCGACTCGTTTGCACTGTTTCAGTCCAGTGGGTTGCAGTGTAGGGAGTTGAACTCTGCCTCATGCTTAGCAGAGGCATGGAGCACAATGAAGTGCTAGTTTAGGCTGAAGTCCCTGGTAGGACTGTTGAACTGAATAAGCCTGATGGAGAAGGCTGCAAAGTTTGGAATGAATCATGTTTGGCAGATGATGTAATAGTCTTATTAAAAGCTTCAAAAACCCATGCAAGATGTAATGCACTGAAAGGATACTCTGATTTTCACACAAACACTGTTAGAGGCTATCCAGACAGCTGAGAAGACAGCAAACTTTATTTTCACTGTCTCTCCTGACATAGTGAAAATGTCAGTAAGTAACAGCTGATATCTAAACTGTATTTCGACTATTCCATTGGAATTTGTTTCCTGTCAGGGGTTAAAGCACTAAGCAGCAGAACAAAACCTGCTTACACTTTTTATGGCTTTTCATGTCTTGTTCATATGACCTGGCAAAAGGGATGATCTGATCTTGGAAATGGAAAGTACTGTTCCCCTAAAGATGCCTCATCTACCTTCTCTGTATTTCTTTTGTCTATTTTAAATATTCATTTTCATGATCATGGCAATTCTAGTTAATGTTGATGTCTATACAACTCAGTTGTTTAAGTTTATGTCAAACATAGCACTATCTTTAATATAATAAGTATCATATAATACAGGTTTTTGTAATCCCATATATATTATTACTATAACTTAGCACTGGAGGTGGCTTACAAATGACAACTTATTCTACAAACTGACTGCCAATGTTCTATAAGTAATAAATAATATATATACACACACACCTATATATGCTATACTTTAAACAATAATGTATATGTTTTAAGTATGCATATCTTCAAACACAGCCTATTTTATACCCACACCAAAAGATACATATCTATAAAAATCTAGAGTTTTTAAAATTTTTAATCAACAAACAAGATCCCAAAGGAGGACTTAGCGAGTTTTGAACACATAGGTGATTATTGATCTTTGTGCACATTTTGTACATATTAAAACTACAACTTGAATTTTGCCTGCAGGTTAATGAAATAAGTATATTCTGCCTCACCTGTTTCAGTCAATGCACAATTGGAACAATCACAAGAGAGCGACAGCAAGTGAGAAAAAAACATTGCGCATAGCTCTCAAATAAACCAAAGAAGTTTGAATCATGACTGTAGGTTGCTTGCTGTTATTGATAGGGATATGGCTAATTTAAAATAAAGTGTTCCAAAGTAAAATCCCATTACTGAAAATTTGCTGGGTTTTAAATACTTTAAACAACTGCCAACAGTCTGCAGAAATTGTTGTGAGTTACAGTAGCTTCCAATAAAAACCTAATCTTTCTTTTGCTTAAAGGATGTTCTCATCGTTCTGATTCTCCTTATATCTGCCATAATTAGTTAAGGCAGCTCAGCACTGAAGCTACTTGCATTCTTAAACTGAGACACGTATTCAGATACCTTGCTAAACTGTAGCTTGGGTTTTAACATGTGTGCTCATAAAAGACTGCTAAATTAGTATGAATTGTTAACAGAACAGGAAGTGTTCATATATCATATGTTCTATATATAGAATAATAAACAGGAAACAGCAGTAAAATTACAGCTGTGGTGGCAAATAGGCTTCCACATAGCTTGAGATCCCACAGGGCACAGAAACATGGGGTGGTTAAACTACATACTACGAATAAGCATACAATCATGGCAGTTATTCCACAGGTACCTTTGACTTCCCTCATTTCTCACAAACATGACTTATTCTTGAATTCTGATACAGAAACTCATAAATAACCTATTTACAGAGAAACAAATGAAACAGTTATAAGCAGTGAAATCACTGAAGTAACAAGGAAAAAATGAGGACTTTTTGGCTCAAAGGCCAAGCTGCAAAAAAAAAAAAAAAAAAAAGTCATTCTGATGCTAACTATGCTGGAATGAAAGGTTCTTTTGAAATTCTTATTACTTAAATGTGAACCACACCACACTTTTGGGGTTAAATCTACAAATACCAACTGATCTGAATCAGGTCCTGAGCCAAATCCCTTGAAAGGTAAGTGGTTTTGTGCTTAAAATTAGATTCCTTATGCCATATTTTAAGACTTTAATTAAGTAGCTTTATTTTCAAAGGTACTAAAATATGGAAAGAGCCACTTAAATCAAAATGTCAGTTGGGTTAGCACATCAAAAAATGTTGCATACTTGAAAAGCTATTAGAGGCCCCAAGTTTGAAACTGTGGCTATTGTAGCAGTTATATCTAGAATTTGTCATTTTGGGTGGAAAACTTTTGATTTGTTCAATTAAACATATTTTTATGAGAGCAATTACAACAAAAAAAACCACCCCCCAAAACAAGACAAACCAGAAACTGTTCTTGTCACAACACTCTCCAAACTATCAAGCTGCAGCAAGGTCTTTCACCATCTCATACCAACATACTCTTCACACCAGTCCCTCTGCTGCCTTCTCCTAATCTCTCCTCAACCCAGGCATGCATTTTCTCTCTGCTTCTTCCTCCACTCTCTTCCTTGGCTGCTCTGCCTCTTAACAGCACCAGCCACAGCTGCACCTTATCTATGTTGGCCAACCCACACACACCCCTGAAGCCAGCCCACAGTTGTATATTATCAATGCTAATTAACCCAGCTTCATTCCTCTGCATGTTCCCTGTTGCACAAATATATATCTTAAGCTATATATATCTTAAGTATGATTTTAGCTATCAATGTCAAAGAATTTTCATTTGCATAGCTTTGAACTATTAGTGCTTAGTACTATTTGGGCTTGTACATGTCCAGTACATGCCATTATTTTTAAAATTTACTCATAAAAATGGAGGTACCTTTCTTAGTAAGAGAAAAAGCAGGAGGGATTGACTCAATCAACCAGTGATATAGTAACAAGGAATTGTGTTTTATTGTTCAGAGCTAATAATTCTGCTTCTACTGGTCTGTTTCTATCATCAGAAATATAGCCTGATAAAAAGGAAACAGAACAAAAAAATTATCTTTTTATCTTATTTGTTGTGCATATACATTTTTGTTAATGATCTTCAATTCTTGGTCCCTTAGGTATGAAGAATTCTGAAAAGAATATGAGACCAAGTTTTCCTGAAAGTGACTTATTCTTCTCAAAGAATAAATAACTAAAAATAATTTAGACATCTTTTTCAGCAGGAGGAAGGGTCAATAAAATTGAGGCCATGTGTTCATGAGGGAAGCATAGTATACAAGATACTGTTAATGACTCAGAAACTATCTGGAATAGAAGGAGCTTTTAGAATAGAATAGGATAAAGTATTTCAGTTGGAAGGGCCCTACAAAGATCATGTAGTCCAACTGCCTGACCAATTCAGGGCTGAACAAAAGTTAAAACATCTTATATATTGGGGCATTGCCCAAACACCTCCTGAACACCGCCAGGCTTGGGGCATTGACCACCTCTCTAGGAAGCCTGTTGCCGTGTTTGACCACCCTCGGTAAAGAAATGCTTCCTAGTGTCTGGTCTAAGCCTGCCCTGGTGCAGCTTTGAACCGTTCCCATGTGTCCTATCACTGGATACCAGGGAGAACAACTCAGCACCTCCCTTCTCCGCTTCCCCTCCTCAGGAATCTGTAGAGACCAATGAGGTCACCCCACAGCCACCTTTTCTCCAGGTTAGACAAGCCCAAAGTCCTTGGCCACTCATCATAGAAAATCTCTTCTAGCCCTTTCACCAGCTCTTTTGCCCTCTGGACACATTCAAAGACCTTCACATCCTTCTTAAAATGTGGGGCCCAGAACTGCGCACAGTACTCCAGGTGAGGCTGCACCAATGCTGAATACAGCAGGATAATCACCTCTCTTGATCAGCTGGTTATACTGGTTTTGATGAGGTTTCCCATTTGGCTGCCAGGGCACGCTGCTGACTCATATTGAGCCTGCTGTTGACCCCAGCAGCCCTGGATGTCTTTCTGCCTGGCTGGTCTCCAGCTACTCTTTTCCCAGTTTATACTTGTGCTCGGTGTTACTCCACCGTAGGTGCAGAACTCAGCACTTGGACTTGTTAAATTTTATCCCTTTAATCATAGCCCAGTGATCCCTCTGCAAGGCCTCTTGTCCCTCAAGAGAGTCAACAGCACCTTCCAGGGTGTCATTTTACTCTTGTCTCATGATGCTTTTGGTGATGTAATGGAGCAGATCCAGAATCACAGTGTTCATTGTGTCCAGTGATCCAGTCAGAATTCACCATAGAGAAAGTGGATTCAGGGAGTATGTTCTCACTTATGAAGACAACTTTATTTTGATTCCTTTTTACCCAGCCATAGAGCACAGCTCATACCATTCCTGTTGGGCCAACATAGATATTTCCAAAGGTAACACTGAGCTAGTCTTAAAAGAGCTTCTGGTGTAAAATGTCACAACTATCATCTCTGTGTCATCTATCTCTTTGGTATGTTGTCAATATTTGCAATACCTTATATGACTTACTAGTCATCCAGGTTCTCCCTCCTCCACTAAAACAAAATCAACCTCCAAAGTAAACCACATAGATGTGATAGGGCTTAAGTTTGAAATTCAACAAAATGCCTCCTCTTGTCTTAGAAACCCAGAACAACTCTTTTGTGTGATCTCTAAAGGCTGTTGCTCTGTCAGGGTATGCAGAAAGGAGAGCTGCAGAGTAGCTAGACAACAGCAGCCTTGTTCTGCAGAGTCTATGATCAGGCAAGATCAGAAAAAAGTTCAAAAACTTCATTAACTTCCCTTTAATATGTGGCTTCTTTCAGCTATGTATGTACCTATGTTTAACATTTTCCTGAATAGCAATTTTTAAAAGCTTTCCTGATGTGGAGCCTCTGAATAATGCACTGTTCAACCAATCCTTATTCCTTGTCTGTTGTCATATGACCATTCAGACCTTTATGAGAAGGGTTGTACCTCCATGTTTTAATCTAGGAGATAAATAGGAGTTTCAGAAGATAGGACAGGTTATTTTCTTGCATGCCTTTTGTATATCATCTTTTTTTGTAGATAGCACTGTCTTATCTTTCTGGATGCATAGAGTTCTGAGCATCTGTCACAGGTACCCTTGTATTTTTCATAAAAATCATGAGGAAGTAATTCATGCACCTTCTTTCACAAAAATTCACAATGTCTACTGAATTCTTCTCCAAAAGAAAGATTGAGTAAAAGTATCCAGATTTTTGTTCTGTGATACCTGATCTGAAGTCAATTAACCTTGAGTGATTTTGTACTTATTCCACAAGAAAAAACATGTTTTAAATGGAATACCTTAGCAGTTTAAACTATTCTCCTTTGGTTTACAAAGTGTAACTGGAAAACTGAAAAAGAATTGTATTTCCCACAAAATATTTTAAAAATTATTAAAATCATAACTTTGCATCAAAGCACTTCCTCAGCTTTAACCTGAAGCCCACTCAGCTGGTATAAAGTATGCTTGTGTTGGCTGGGTTTATTGTGTATTGAGGAGGCTCAAATGTGCATACAAAAGTAGGAAGAGGTCAAAATACCACTGTGCACCAGTGCCTTTCTGGGAAAGCGAGGAGCTGTGAAGTGATATACAAGTTCAAAGACTAATTATGTAATTAGGAACTGAAAGGTCAAATCAGCCAAGCACAGAGATAAGCTTTAAAATACTAACAAAAAAAGCATTCAGAATTTTTTTGCCCTTTAAAAGTGAGAGTTTTCCGAGAATACACGTCATGGTTACGTGGGCTTGGATCCAGTGGAGAGCTCTCCTCTAGCCTGCCTCCAGTGCTTGCTTCTCCACACGGTGAAGTCCTTGGTGTCTAGAGCTGGGTTTAATACAGTTAAGTTACAGCTGGGTTTAAGTGCATTTCTTGATCTGGAACTGTGTATGCTGCCTCTCGACTTTGGTGCAGATGGCAGGCTTTGTGGACTCGGTTGGCACCTCAGTTCAGGCAGTGAGGACCACCAGCCTGCTTATATGCCACTGAACGGGTCACCATAGCTTGAAAAGGGTGTGAATGTGTCACATCTCCTGCCAGACACATTGAGCTACATACAACAGAGAGGAACAGTCATGTTGCTATTTGGTCTGTTTCTAAGATACAATTTCATCGTTGGCCTTCAACTCATGGTTTCGCTGAATGTAACCTTGCTTGATTTAGTGCAGTCAAGATATAAGCCAGGGCAGGAACGGATAGCCAAGGACAATGCAAATTCAGGAATGAACATCAGGATTTCAGGAGAGTTAGAAAATCCTCAGTCTATTTTGACATATGACATTTATGGAAATAGTAAGGAGCAATGTTTGATCTTCATGATGATCCTGACTTTTCTTCCCTTGTACTCCCGACTGATGCATGGGAAAGGGAACACTGAAGGTAAGTATATTCTGTCTTTAATACGGGCATGACCTGTATTATACTGGTGGAAATGACTGCCTGTACTTCAGCTTCACACAGTGGAAGAACCGATGAAGCACCTGGATAACGTGAGATAGGGAGATGGCTACCATAGACACAGGCCAGCATGCCTAGTTTATGGGAATCCATTGCTGACAATTTTTGCAAGCACTGGCTGAGTTTCCTCATAGGGTTAGTACCAGAGTTCAGCATTTTCGTTTTGCATATATTATTGCTCATACTGTTTTCCAGACCACTTCACATGCTAGCCAGCTTAAAATTGAAATATAGCCCCTGCCCTGGCAAGGGCAATGTTATCCATGAAAGTCTCTCAGATACTTACTTCACTTTATGTGACTTCCCGGAGCTTGTGGGCGTTAGATTTGAGTTTCAGTTGCTTAATTCCCTATTGGGGCTGCAAGGCTGAATCTGCAGAAAAGGTTACAGTTTCAACAGTGCCCCATGTGTATTTGCCAGTCCTACAAAGCACAAGGTAACTTGGTTAAAGCAGGCACTTTTGACTTACTGATGATTTTTCAGTCTGGCACATCAGAATTAAAAAAAAAAATGTTTTAAAAAGGAAATATGGGGTCTTTTTGTCTGTTGTGGACATCATTACATCTAAATGGAAATACAAGATAGAGGGGGTTTATGTTAAATTTCTAATATTATCAGAAATAAAATCAAGGCATTTTTAAAGTAACAAAACTAAGGATTGAACTTTTATTTTCAAAAGGAATGACTGCACTTTTTTGTTAGACACTTGTTTTCTCTTAGCTGGAGATATTAAGAATAGTATAGTTTAAAAAGTCTAATATCTGGACTATCATGTAATCTCACCTCTTTTTGAATAATGTTTGCTCTGTCAAATAAGTTTTTATTTGGAAACAGCATTCCTATGTCACAGGGCTGTAAGATAACTTGAAAAGAGCAATCAGAGGGAAAACAAGGTGTCTTAAATCTCTCTAACATTAATTTGATAGGATAATAATGCTATTGTAATAGCTAATTAACCTTACCTGATCACTTCAGCAGGAACATTGCACTGTTCCTGAAGCGCTTCTCTAAAACCTGCAAACTATTACAAACTGCCAACCTCTTTCCCCCTCCTCATCCCCTACCCCCCACACCCCAATCACCTCCCAGTCCTCTAGCAGGCAATGCTGCCTAGCACACCCAGAAGCATCCCACCAAGGGTATCTGGACAAGAATAGGGTAAGAGGAATCTACTGCAGGAGTATCATGGGGCCCTGTTGGGGCTCAGCATCTTCTTTTGGTCTGAAACATGGTCATTTTAAGGACATCCTTCTGTTTTCTACAGTGCAAAGGAAAATTAACAACAGCCACAAGTACATGATGCTTTTGCTTAGTGCTGTGTGACATTTCTGCTAGGCTTTCCCTGAAACTTGGAAGGAGAAACCCACTACATTTGCTATTCAGATTTTCCCAATTCCTACCTGTATTTGTTACTTCCCCAGCACTGTAAAGCACAGAGGTAGGAGATATAGTGGTGGCAGCTCTCACCTTTACACACTAAAATCTGTCCATACCGAAATTCAGCAAGTTTTGAGGATTTCTGGCCCTATTTGGGAATTGTTAGTGACTTCAGCAAAATGTACATTTCACTTAAAAGGGGAGGTTGAAGGTTACCTGTGAAGAAAATCTTCTAAATGTTAGGAAAAGGTTTTCTTGATAGAGCTACCTCCTATGTGGCTCATATGAGACAGAAATGCTATCTCCAAATTATATCCTTTTAATGACAAATATCAGTGCCTTTAACAGAATTGTACAGTTATTTCTCTTCTCAAAAGACAATACAAAAGGATTCACACACTCAGCAAGCCCAGGCTTGTTTTCACAACTGTGGTCTGCATCTGAAATTCTAATTTTAGGTATTGTTTACTACTCATTAATGTTCAATCGTGATATCCATTGAAAATCTAATGGAGAGGGAGCCACTTACTAAGTGGACTGACCAAAGATTTGTTTGAGAAGTTTAATGCCATTCGTATAAGTAGGGTGAAGAGACACCAAAATGGGAAAGTTAAAATATTAATACTAATCTTAATTCAGGCAAGCATCCCACCTGAACAAAATACTGATCAAGGGTTTAGGCCTTTCATTAATGATCAGAAAGTTACTGCTGAGTTGAGCCAAGGGCTCCATCATACGCAGTCAGTCAGCACAATCACTGCCATGTGCGGGATAGAGAATATCAAACTGAACAGAGCTAAACAGAACTGCTGTAATGATGCTATGGATTTGCCTTAAGATCTCCAATAGTCCTTCAGAGTAATTGCCATGCGTCATACAATGCAGAAGGATAAACACAGCAGCTGCCTTCAAACATATCTGGCACCCAGGTGTTCAAGCCAGTTGCCAAGGTGCCTGTAGCAGCCAGATTTTTTGAGGCAATCACATAGCTCAGCTCCAGTCCTGCAGCAACATAGACACTCCACTCTGTACTGCACTAAGCTCCTCGTACACAAAACCATGTCCGTGAAAAACTTTCTGCTAAGGTTTTGTACACAGCAAGCAAACCCATGATTTCTCCTCTGACAAAAAAGTCCCCCTCTAGTTTTAGTCTTCCCACCTGTAAACTTTGAGGCCTGGAAAAGCCCTCTGCTGAAAAGTAAACAAACATATGCATATATGGAAATATTTACTTTACTAATAAACAAAAATGAAAATTGTCTTTGATGTCTGTGGCACATGATATGTGAAAGTTTTCTCACTGTCGGGAGAGGAAGCTTCTTGTTTGCCAGAAAGCAGTGATATTCCATGTACATTCAAAGGAAATGTCCCCACAAAGCCTGATTTCTGAAATTAAAGGAGTATCGCAGCACATGGTTTAGATTTAAGAGAGCTGAACTACCTAAAGGTCTTTTAAGAACAGCAAGCCCAAACCTTGAGCTTTTAATGTCAGTTTTACCTTGCTGCTCCCTGTGATAACTTCATCTGAGTTCCCCAGGGAACCATTCTGTGGTTGCTGTCAACATAAACATTTATAGATTACTTTGCTTTCACCACATTCCAGCAATTCTCAACTTTTCCCATGACCCCATTTCCACTTGCACTTCCAAGATCATGACCTCCACTTTGGAAATAACATTTGCTCAAAGATATATTCTGCCAACCAAGGCACTACCAAAACAAATGAGCTATGTGTTAAGCAAAACCACATGACCAGGAAGAAGGAATCTGAAGTAACAGTCATAGCTCCAAAACCTTTCCCTAAGGGGAAATGACCTGTGAATAATCCAAGCTCCATTCCGTCAGCTTTTTCAACAGCATATACATTATGCCATGAAGCTATGGGATGATATCCCTTATGTGACCTCCCAAAATTTACTCTAATACTTAATGATGATGAATTCAAAAACAGTTGTCTACAGCAGAAGGTATGTCAAACATTGGTTGTGAAAGTTAGCCGGTGTCCTTCATCTCATATCCTCAAGTAAGATACTCAACAGGATTGCTGGTTTTAATTATATTTAGCCCATGAGGTAATATTATTTTCCTAATAAGTATGTTTTATCATGTCCATCATTACTCTGAGCACCCTAAGTGAAGCTTCTATACCTATTTTTCACGCCAGTAAATTTTCCTTATATTTACAAAAGTCTAGAAATTAACTTTTTGTTCAGGATTTCAAAATCAGTGATGACAAGTTTACAAAATTCTGACTGACCATTCAAATCCAGAAAAGAATAGGGAGCAGAGTGACAGACATTTTCTTCCAGTGTGACACTCAGAAATTTGCTCTGAGAAGGCCCAAGTTCTCCTTCCTCAGTTATGCTCATTAAAACTGGAGTGACTCCATTCATGCCAGCACAACAGAAATCAAAACCTGGCCTGAAGCCTTGGATCTTCATTTTTCAGCTACTCACAGCAGAAGAGGCCCTTGGAAGTTAGTGCTCTTAGCATGTGGTCTGGGATGAAGTAATTCTAGCCCCAAAGCAATAAAATAAAAGAAAATGGCTGCTTTGAGCTGAAGTCAATGCTGAAGAATAATAGAGTATTAGGTTGCTGGCATTATAATCATGGCTCCAGAGGCACAGTAACTGGTTGTTAAGAGATGGTTGTCTGTATATATCTACCAGAATGCACCATTGATGCATGACCTGGAAACTCCAGACAGCAAAGTCTCTGTGTTACTGCATACACATCATACCTCAGCCCTCACAGCCCCTTCATTGCACCTTATATGTGGGTGTTGACCCTTCCATTAAGAAGACCATCAGTCTAAAGAAGGAATGAAAGGGAGAACATGTTTTGATCCAAGCCAGCAAAACCAGCTGCTATGGCAGTCAGCCTCCATTCTCTAAAATAATTTATGCTTTGTCTAATTTTGTGATTGACAAAGTGCCATTGAAAAAGCAGTTACTGGCCTGCTCTTCCATACAGAGTATGTGACCTGGTAGGTACATCTACAGAAAATTCAGCACTAGTAGGCAAAAAAGACTTCCTAAGCAATAAAGGCACCCAGTCAATTGTGCCTATCCCAGCCCAAACTGGAAATGGCACATAAATCAGGGGCACTGCACCTCTTCCATCTTGTGGGAGAAAGTGTGCACAGTCCATCTGAGCAGGCATCTGGCAACACACCCAGGCTTTATAAGCCATCTTGTAAATAATTTTTTTTCAGCAATTATTTGGTCCTGTGAGTAGCAGCAAAGTGGGGTGTTTTTTGCAATTAAAACAGCTCAATCTTCCCTTGTTAGAAATGGGAATGGAGGGAAACTACTGATGAACTGGAAGAAAAATTTCTGTGAAAGTCATGAGCTATTGACACCAGTGGCCGCAATGACACATCCATGAATAAACTGTTATGGAGGCCTACATCCTTGGGCTTTTGCGTCACCTGAGACTTCTCCTTCTCCCACAGGTTGTTGCTATCAGCGAGGGCTGGAAAACCCTCTGACAATGTCTCTGAAGTAAATTCAATCAATATTTCCCTTGAACTTTACCCCAGAAGTAGTTTACAGGTAGGATGTCCTTTTTAAGTGTCTTGTCACTGGGCCTGGAGGCCTCCATGCAGTCTGGCACTGATGCCGAATGACCAGAGCTCAACAAGGGACTCCATGGTGTTAAAAGGGCAGCCTTGGTTTAAAAGGATAAGAATTAGCATATTCTGCTTTGTCCGGAGAAGTCCTCTCAGTACCACACAGTAAAGATCTCTTGGGAAAGGTTTCCAGCTCTCTAGCTGAATCTCTGGACTCCTAAATGGGAGCCACTGTCAGAGTCCAGGTTATCAAGGGTCAGAGATGGTGACTGACCAAAGGTGGACAGATGCTGGTGCCAGTGATCGAATGGGCAGACTGCTCAACTGCACACATCAGAGCCTTGTCTTCATCCTGCATGAGCTTCTAGGGAGCCCAGGTGATGAGGAGAATCCAAAAGATGGCACAGAGGCATGTCTGTTTTCCACAGGGAGGGAATGCAAGCCAGGAGCCCACCACAGCAGGGGAAGCACTGAGCACTCCCAGCTTTCTGTCTCTCTCCTGGTCACCCCTGAAGAGTCTTGATCTTAGGATTTTTAGTCTTTTTCATCCCATTTTCCTATTACATTGCCAGTATTACACCAAGACCATTTCTGGTTCTGACAGTATAGAAATGAGAAGAATCAAACCTCCTTTCATACCTCATTTCCAACAGTACATACACTTCACAGAGATCCAAACCTATATTAACTTTCTGATTGTTTATATTTTAATATTAGACTCAACTTTAAATTTCCTGCCTTTACAGTATTTTATAATAGACAAAATTCTTTGTTTTAGTCTACCTGCTGTGTGCTTTCCTACCTTTGACAATATGTTACTCTCAGTGACCAGAAGAGGGTAAGGAACATTCCTAGGGCATAACAGCATCATATTAATGAGTGACCATGTGAATAAAGTTTTGATGTATAAAACATCAGTTAAAATACTTGGTAAATATTACACGTATAAAATAAAAATACAAAGGCTTCTGCAAACTTCTTGCAACTGTTAAAAGGAAAAATTAGAAAAATCAGTGTAAATACTTTTTAATTATTAACAGCTGATGGTGTCTGAGGTTCTTAGCCAGATGAACTTGGAATTAATTGGAAAAATCTAGATAAAGTCAATGTATCATATACATTAACTGAAAACTGTTGGGGTCTGCAGCAGGTCTGCAGACAAGTTAGTTGACTTCAAAGACTTAGTCGTGTACCTTTAAGACAGCCACAAATGGTCAGGTATGTAAACAGGATGTGAAGAACCGGAACTTAGAGTCACAGCACACGGGCACCTACAGCAACAGCAAATAGTAAGCAAGAAGAAGAACACAAAAACCTATCAGGGTCTGACACATGTACTGTCTAAGATATATAAATCATTTGTATAAACAATAAAGGCCATTTTGTCCGAGCCCAGCCACACAGACGTAGTGTTTTTTCAGTCCACCTCGACCTGCGTCACCACATTTGGTGACCCTGACGTGATCCACAGAAAACAATCATCAAACAAACTGAACTGAGGATGTCAAAGACCTTTGCACAAACTGGCACAGTGTAACCACAAAAGTTGAATATTTTTTCATGGTACACTTTATCTTATGTCTCCTTTCAACTGTTACGCTCCTAAACTTCCTGAGAAGTGAGTAAAATATCCTCTGAAGTCAACTGGCATCTTTTTTTGTTGTTTCTTCACAATGTGCCTGGTTCCATTTAAAAAATAATAATAATAATTCATACACTTGAAAAGTTTAAAAGGCACAGAAATATAAGATATTAGCATATTTAAATTCTATATAATTTTTGAGCTGAGAAGCCTTTAAATAAAACATTGGAATAGAGAGGCCAACTTCATGTGGTATGATTTTACAAATATTTTTATATGACCATCAGTGATTTTCAACAGAAGTACTGATTTGGGTGCTCAGCTGCACGTTTCACCTTCAGAAATTGTAGCTAAACTTAAAATCTAGCCGTTTTTAAGGTGTTGAAGCCAGGCAAATAAAAATGGAGACCTCTACAGGCAGTCATTTGTGAAGCTCTTAGCCAAGAGCTTCTGCTTACATCCTGTAGTACACAAAAGCTCTGTCACCAGCTGTGACCTCTGGACACAGGTTTCAGTACCCATCAACATCACATAGGGATGTTGCGTAAAGGGAGAAAGCTAAGGATGACATAAGTAAGAAATATAGCTTAACAAAGTAGTTCTGCAGGAGAGTAACTCAGGTTTTCCTATTTCCTTGGCAATCACTGTAGGCTGTAATGTTAACTACTTGGACATCTGCATCCTTAGAACAATTTATTCCTTTAGTAACCAGTGTAAACAGTGGTATGCTGCTAGGAACCAGAATATATCACTACTCAACAAAGGCAATTGAATGAAAGGAAAGAACTCAATCTACTCTTAAATTTCATAATCTTGATTTTAATGCCTGGGAGAGAATTATTTTTTTTTTCTTTCTTTCTTTATAAGAAACTGAGAAGGCCATTTTTAAGTTCAGGAATTTCCTGAGCTTTGCCCACTGTGGGTGTTTTGAGGTCTATTATATACATGCTTTCCCAGTGCTCCTGCCGGGACTATTTTTTATTGTTATTAACCTCAAGCATGGCACCTGATAAAGGTTAAATCTTGCTGCAGGTTGGAGCACACTGGCAGCAGTGACACGGAACCCACACCCCAGATGTCATTTCACCCCCAGAGGATGTGGAGGAAGGAAGGGAAGGAAGGTGCAGAATAGCGTACATGAATTAGCTGTTTCAATTAGCAAGACTCCTTGCCAGCCATGCATAACTGAAACAGGCAAAGCGTGAGTAGTAGCTTTCTTCTGTAGCCCTGAGCCACTTTCTGTTGAATTGCTATGGCAAGTGTATAAGGCTGAATGACCAACTGAAGGTTTTTTTAATTATTTTTTTCAGGTAAGAAAAAGAGGAGAGGACAGTAATTTAAATGTCCAAATATCTAGGATTTGTCCTACTTCATGCTGAAAAAGTAACTACTTATATCACAAATGGATTTGTGATGTACTCTGTAGCAGTGTGGGAGATGTGCTCTGGTCCTGAAGAAGTATTCTCATGGGAAATTTGGCAATGGTATAGAGAAACTGCTATATGAGTTACCCTCACTTAATCCCTGGTCACAGCTTCAAAAAAGGCACCTCTGATTCATAAAGGAAATGCTATGAACTGTTAGGATGCTAGAAAAAGTCAGCTGTGGTACCATGAATTCTTGTTTGTACCAGCGACACAGAGATATCCCCCAGATGCTAAGGGAGTGAGCAGTTCTGGGTTGGAAAGGTACAACAGGCCTGTTTTGCCAGGGAAATATGTGGCCATTTTTTCAGATCTCAGTAAGCTAAGGAGTCTTGTAAACCTTTTGTCATTTTTCACTGATATGAAGGCAGACTGGTCTCAACTGGGCAACTGCATCATACTCTGAGACGATCAGTTAGGGCAGAAGGAACTCAGATTCCACAGCAGTAAAAAAATGGCAAAAAGCATTAATCGTTTTCTCATTCATTGTGTTCATGTGTTTATTTCTATTTCACTCACCTGTGTCCTCTGGAGCACAATTTCTGCTACACAGACTGAAGCATATAATAGAAAGGGAGCAATGGCATCATCTGCAGCACTCTGGGGACGCACCATTTCTCTGACCTTCATAAGGCAGTGCCATATTGGTAAATTGCCACTAAAAATAAAATTATGAGATCTGAAGAATTCCTGGAAGAGAGGCTTTCCATCATGGTAAGTACAGGGCTTTGGTTTATTATTCACCTTCTCCAATTTAAAGAAAAACCATTGATTCTGGAAAAGAGGATGAATAAAACTCAGTAATCAGCCTATTACTGTTCATATATTACTAATATAAAATAACAAGAAGGACAAGCCCAGGAGAGATCTCTGATGCAAACCAATGAGTAAATCATTTGTCGTAGGTACTGTGTGGCTGCAGACCCCATCCTGCCCATGTTTGTTTCAATCTGAAGCCACAGTAACTCCTCTGTGATTAATGAGGTAATAGCAGTATTAAACTGTTCCCATCATTGATCCAAGTGCCAAGATGGCACACACAAAGACTTTTTAATATTTCAGGTCTCACTTTCTAAGCTTTGATACACTGAACTATGGAATAAAAGAAACATAAAAACAAACAGTAACAGGGGAAAATCTGTAGCCATTTACTTCTCAAAGCAATTTTAAGGAAAACACATTAAAAAGTACACTAGTTCACAGATCAGCTGTGCAACAGTTCTTATTCCCAATCTGCGAAAGTGGGTATTTTCCTTGTAAACGGTATTAATTTCCCATAGCCAATTTTTTTATAGTGCCACCTGTTCTGGACCAGCAACTGACATTTATAATCTTACTGAAAACAAGCCTGCCAATACACATTTGAGTGTACTACAAATTTGTTCTGACAGGCTTTTTAGATCCTTCAGGGCAAAGTAACACTGACTTCTCTGCAATGGGGCAAAGTAACACTGACTTCTCCGCAACGTTATTTAAAATTAGTAATGACTATCTGAAAAATACAAACTTTATTTCTCAGAATTTAGCCACATACAGACCTGAGCTCTTATGTACACTTCAGGTCAACTCTAGCAGTAGATGGACATAATCACAATTCTTGTCCAGCTTAAGAATCTTTTAGCCTACTAAAATGGCTTAATAAAAGTCTCATTTTGACAAGGATTAGTTCCAAGATTTTGTACACTCAGAGTTTTATAATGTACTTAAAGTATGTAAGTGTAAAAAAATACAAATACCCTAAATTAATTTTATTTCCAGGCCATCCCTGAAATGATCTGAAGTTCCTTCCTCTTGTTACCAGCTTGATCACTGTACTTATCCACTGCATTTTTGAGTCACTACTGTGAGTAACACACAAACATCCAATCTCACTCGTATCTCTAGGGGAAGGCAAATGAATATTTGCAAAGCCAGAGCAGGATGTCAGCAGTGATATTGTACTATATTCTACTACTAGCTCTTTGTGTTTTCTTTTTCTTTTTTTTTTTTTTTGCTACCATGCTTTATCTTGTGCTAACTGGCAAACCATGCTGCCTTGGAAAATACTTTCCCGTGTGAGTGTGAAATAATGTAAATACAGTGAGAGAAATACAATGAGAGTGTAAAACCCACAGTGAGAGAGTCCAGAAGGAAACAGTAGAACTCCCTTGTTCTCACTGAAGATGTACCCACTAAGACCGCACATCCATAAAAGTTTGATTGGCATTCATATATTTTAGGGAAATCGTACTAAGTACTGGTGGATTGAGCTTTTAAATTCTTCTCAAAATAATACACATGATCTTCATATTATAATACAACACAATATAGTGATACTCTGCCTGAAAGTTTTTAAAAGGACTTGCAAACCACAGAAAATCGAGACACAGTAGTAACACAAAATATGAGCTGCCAATGCAGGTTTCTGTGGGGTCCTCTGTTTTGCCAAAGAACTGTCATCGGTGCACCAGTCCTGAATGGGGACACATTACTGCTAATACCTCTGTGGTTCATGCTACTTTATGTTCTCCAGAAATTATTTTTCCAGAGCTGTTAGCTATCAATAAAGTATAAAGATGAGCTGAAGCAGGAAAAAGCTTTTCCTGCCTGCACCCACCTTCCTCCTCCACACTGTTCCTGTTTGCCTTGCTGTACAGTCACAAGGCTGGCGGGGACCATGAATGAGCCAGTGGCTACAGCAGGAGACAATTCTTTGAGAGACCTCCCTTCCCAGATTTGGCCCAGGCCTTCTGTGATCTCCAGGCAAATATCTGAGGCCATTTCCATGTTGTCATTGTGAGCACTGCATTGTCTCCTTTCCACTCAGAAAAGAGCACACGTATCACAGTAGTTAATGGGCCTGTGGGAGTGGGACAGACAGGACATACAAATCTATCACTGTCATTTACACTATCTTTGAAATATTTATTCTCACACCATCAGTCTGTCTTTTTGTGTACAGTGGACAAAACTGAGAAACCCAGTAAGTGCCAGGTGGCCTGTAGCTTTTCTAGCTAGAAAATAAGCTTCCCTCTCATATGTCTATTTAAATACTCCTATAGAGTTATTGAAACATAAGTAAATATGTTTAAAAAAGGGGAAGAATAAGGAACCCATTTATACCTGGCATCCTGGTAATGGAATTGATCAGTGGAGCACGTGGATCATCTGTACAAGTTCTGTAATGAGATTGTATTCTAAGAAAGAATTTGAACTTACTATGGGCAAATGACTAACAGGGAAAAAACACACAGTGATTATTTTAAGCTGTAATATTTGCAGGATCACATACATATCCCACATACCGTTTTTTTTTGTTTAGTTTTGCCAGAGTATTTTTTCTGCAAAATTACTTACAATGACATCATTTAAAAATCCTTTACATTCACACATGCAATGTCACTGAAAACATCTGAAGAGTAAACTCTGCTATGTGGCTTACTTGACCAAGAAGGTTAAACCTCACAGTCTGGATTTCAACCATATAAATCCAGGCAAGTGAATTAGTTACCGGAGCCTTTTTTTTTTTTTTTTTCAGTTTTGAAATATGTAGAACAACAGCGGTAAAATTATCAACATTCTTTCTTTTTATATTTCCAGAATGAGAACAAAAAAGCACCTGGAGAATGTATACTAAGTCCCCCTGAAATAAAGATTACTTTGTGCTTTACGTAACCTGGAAGCCACAGGTTCAGGAACACTACTATTTAAGCAGGATTTTTAAGAACCAGATTGGAATGTTTGGAAAGCAATAACATAAAAAGTAACGCAAGCTCTGGCAAGCTATGCAAACTATGGTAAAATAGGAGGCTAAAACTTCATGCTGCAGGGCTTAAATTTTACCTACTAGGGAGGCCACAAAGCAATTTTTCTCCTAATAACACTGTATAATTGAATAGACAGTGGGTCTGATCCATAGTCCACCATTGTTAATGAAGCATTTTGTATTTATTTTCCTGAGCTTTGGCTGAAGCCTGTCATAAAGTTGCTCATCTTCCTTTCAGATCTGTGTAAATTTGCCATTGCTGGAAGCAACAATGCAGACTAGGTGTTTGATCAGCAATCAGACTAGAAAAGAAAAATGCAAACTATTCTTGCAAACTCAACCCATATGAAGTTCCCAGCAGCTGCGGATGTTCGAAGTATGAGCGCACATCTGTGATCTCTGAGCTTCTTGGCTGCTGAACACAGCATAGATTCTGCTGGGTTATTTAGAGATGCTTTTCTTTCCATAAAGCTTGGTTTCCTGAGCTTGGCTCCACCTAGAGAAGAGCTCAGATGTCCTTTAAGCTTTTGCTAAGCTTCTTTAATTGAGAAGCTGGGCTTAGGGGAAATGGTGAGCTCTGTTACTGGAGGTGCCAAAACTAGCTATTGTTCGTCAGGCAGATTTTCTCAAGCCAGTTCTCCTTTCCACCTGCAAATTGTGAAAGGACATGGATTCATCTAGTGAATGCAGAGGACATGACAGAAGAAACCAAAGCTTCAGTATTAGTACTGCCTGGTGTGACATACATGCCCCTGCAGCTGCTCCCACTGCCACCTCTATTTTCACTGCCTATGGCTGCCACTGGCCTGAAATATCGATACCAACTAGAGAGATAAACACCTTTTATCTATGAACTACAAAGTCAGAGATGAGGTTTGTGGGTTGGGTTTTTTTTTTCCTTTGTCTCTGCACAGAATGCTGAATAACTAATAAATATTTCCTATCAGCTGGGAATGTCTCAGTGGGAACAATTACCATAAACTGCTATAAAATAAGTATTGTGAAATCTTCCCTCAGCCTTCTACAGTGTTCCAGCAAAATTAAATGTCAGGACAAGAAGAGGAGAGGAAAGCTAATGCAGCTCAGTGTTCACCAGGGGGTCAAAAAAACTTACAAGAAGGAACAGAGGCAGCAAAGAACAGTACAATTTGTAAGGCACCCAACCTCCGCTTTAAAATATGGCCAGCTGTTGCTGGGCTTAACTCTACCTTGCCTAGCCAAGTTAGTTGACTTGGACCTTGGAAGGCTAGGTATGACTTGCAATCTTCATGGAATCAATGGGAAAAGATTCATTTCAATTAGGGTGCAGGACCCAATGATCAACTCTGTCCACTGATGGCCCAAGGAGGGAGGAATTGCTAACCCTGCCAGTCCAGGCAGGTGCTGCGCTGGGCTGTCACTGTTCCCTGCCATGTGCCAGCATAGCATGAGGACTCCACAATCCAAAATGTTGCTGGTTGAGATCAAAAGGAGACAAGTGCACAAAAAACCATTTTACTAATCATCTCTCCTAGCCTTTAAGCCCCTTCCAGATTACACAGGTAACATGGGGGCACAACTGGACACCTTGATCTCTTCCATGGCACAGTAGCACTAGTCTGTCTCAGGTTGTTTTTTCTTGAAAGATGTAGGTATAGAATTGCACCTTGCTCTTGGGCCTCTTCTTTGAACACACTCCTCCACCTCATCTTCCTACATACAAATCCCCTCTGAACTCTTCTCAGCTTGGAGGTGGGGTGGGTGGGAGCATCGCTCTGGGGTCACTGTGTACACAACGTCTCAGGGTGAGACATTAAAATGTCCAAGTGTAATCTATATGCAGGTTGCAGGAAGTGCAGAAAAGGGATGAGCATCTGTTCCTTATATCAGTGTGATCAAACTGTTGAATGTCTTTCCCAGACTAAACAAATTACTTTCGTTTTATATATTCGAACCGGCACAAGTCAAACCTAGATGCTAAATTAATTAATGATGCCTGTGAGAAGGAGTCCTCCTTCAGCTTTTTGATTATATTTTGTCATGTGCCTTCACAAGATCTTTCAAGGGAAGCCAATCAGCTTAATGTGCTATTACTTTATATCTAGGAAATGCAGAGTAAACTGAAAAGTGAGTGGCTCCAAAGCAGAAGTCCTTGAAAAAATATTTCAGTGTATGCAACTGAGTCCTGGGGATCTGCATGGATTATTAAGGATTCTTGGGGTAAGAAAGTGTATCTCTCTCACCAGTCCTTCAATTATTCTGGAACGTAAGTTCAGTGCCAAATGTTCTTTTAAAGTTTTCTGTTAATGCGTAGTTTGCGTCACACATAATGACATTTTACATCAAGTGTACTTGGTGCTTAGGAATAATTTAAGAAGCTGTCCATTTCAGGGAGACTAGCAAGACAGATTTATGTGGGTAAAGAGGAATGTTGATAATGTTCTTTTTTTGTGTCAATATTTACTGAAATGTCTTACTAATGTCCAATAAAAAAAAAAAGGCAAGCACCAATTAAATAAACAGTTTCTAGCTATTGCCATGCACTAGAAAGTTTTCCTTCCAATTGCAGAAGAATCTGCAAACAATCTGGCATGGGTTTAATAATTTATACATAGATGTAAGTATATGGAGATAGGGGGTGTATCATAGGCAATATAATTGATTTTATTTAATTTTGCATCTTTCAGGACTCTAATATTTTCCCTAATGTCTTTGTTCCTGTCTGAGAAGGAGATTAACAAATGCACTGGTGTTTAAAAGTGGCACATGACAGAGCTGCAACATGATCAGCCCCAACACTAGCGCAGGCTGTGAGGGTATGACTGCGTTGTCGTTAATCTGGTACATGTGATGCCTGCATGCTCCAGAGGACAAATCACAGATGAAAAAGAAAAAAAAAAAAAACCACCACACACACACAAAAAAAAAAACCCCAAAACCAAAACACATGTCAGTCTGCAGCCACAGGACAAGCCAAAGCCTGCAAGAAGGCAACAGAGAACTGAATGGTCAGCAGTGCTTCCTGCCTGAGAGGGACAGGCACACAGCCAGCAACCAGCTGAGACTCTCACCCAGCCTCATCTGAAGGGACACAACTGTGTTGTCTTCTGCCAGAGCAGCTGGCCACACTGTTGTTTAAGATCAGCTCTGGGCAGTCAAGGTTCCTGATGAAGCAGGGATAAGGGGTTATCTGCATTTTTCTAGCACTTTTTTCTGTAGGTCACCATTGCAAACTCCCAAATTTTTTTCTCCATTGCTTTCTCAGTCAATTTGACAGCATTAGCATGCACTAAATTAGTTCTTTGGTTGTTTTCCCTTCTAAAAGCAAAAATCTGCCATGAACCCATCTTTGACAGAGAGCAAAGCTAGACTGCCAGCCTATTTTACCCTTGGAGAAATGTCCAAGCACAGTAGATACTGTACATTGACCGGAAATTGAACCTGCAGCATACAAATGAGTCCTCTATAGTGTCCTTCCTAGTGATTTTGAGCCTCTTGCCCACAAACTGGGCACCTTCATGCTTTTGTCTACACCAGCTGGGCACCCAAACCCAACTCAGCTTCTCACTTGAACTCAAGCTTCACTTGAAGTGCCAGAGTAGTCCCATTTGTGTCACTTGTCCCAGGCAGATCTGAGGAAACAATGGGTAACCCTTGAGCACATGCAGTGACAAGGAAGAAAGAGGCTCCTTCCAGTGTTTTCAAAAGCACACAACTTCTGGCCATACTAGCTTGAATTTCACTACATAAACAGCCATTGTATCTCCATTTGATTTGTTTTGTTCGATCTTTTCAGGTATTTCAACTGCCACAAAAGACAGACCTCTCGAGAAAATGTCCAGAAAAGTACCACAAAAAGGAACTTTGTTATTTATTTCAGAGTAAGAGCCTTCCCAGAAGATACCAGACCAAATCTGGTTTTATTTGCATCAGCGTAACTTCAGAGTATCCTCGCATGCAAGTGCAGCACGTAAGCAGGAAATGCTGGAGTCTGCGGTAATCTGCAGACACAGACATCCAGAAGTTTACAGTGCTTGCACAACTTCTTCTGCCGTCAGCTGAGTTGTCCATCAATAGGAGACATCACCCTGGGAAGATGCTCACAGCCCACTGGGCCTGTGCAAGTGTGGGCTGTATGGCGATGCTCTGGGGACCCAGGAGACCTGGCACCAGCTCCTGCCCCAGCCACATATTTTCCTTCTGTCCTGAGGTGGGTGATAAATTCAGAATCTCAGTTCAACAGCAGTGAGGATGCCCACCTTCCTAGGAGAAGTGTTGTAAGGAGTTTTCGAAAGAGGAGGCAGCTACAAAGATGATAAAGGGCTACCTCTTATTTTCCAGTGAGCATCTCCCACGTCACATCCCTCCTCCACTGGAGGGAGGGAGTCCAGTCCTTCACCTTGCTGTAAGTATTTTCTGTAATCCAAGGAGCATAAAAGACTCAATACAGAAGATCCAAAATTAGACTGTTTTGGGCTGCCTTAAGCAATGCGGTAGGACAGGGCTTATGCAAACTCAGGTATGACTATCCAGTTTTTGCCTCGGCAAGGAGGCAGAGTGACCCATCCCTACAGCTGAATTGATGGGGCTGATAGCTGACACACACGGTGACACTTATAAATTCAAAGTGCACTAGTCAGGATATAGTAAATACTACCTAATCTTGAATCTGAATATAAGTATAGTAAAATACTTTGACCAACACAGTGTATGAGCACTTCATAACATTGTGATGGCACATAAATATCTGAGCAGCCTGCCCACCAAAGGGAAAAGCAATGAGCATAACTGCATGTAGAAGACGCAAAAAGTTCTTGAAGGACAAGATAAGCACAAGGGAATGTAAATAAACAGGACATCCTGCCAAATGCACAATAAGAATGACTGGCATGATGAAAAAATACACAATATCAGGAGCAGAGGAGACCACCCTTTTGGGGAGGGAGGCAAGGAAACACTAAAACCTTAAAGCTCATAGAGGAAAGACAAAGAAGGCAGAAGACAACCCACTTTGATGTTCATCAGAGGGATCTCAAGCTTGACCACCTGGACCTCCATGACTAAGAAACACCAAGGACTGCAGCTGCCTGCACTTGCTGTATGGCATCATCTCCACAGTACCGTATATTTACAGCCAATTCAAAATACGACTGTTACAAAGTCTGAGCTTTTTGTATGTGTAGAAATGTTGAATATTGATGTGTAAGAACGAACCATTAGCAAAAATAGTGTTGTTAATAAATGAATTTGATAAAATTGTGTTTTATAGTTTAAAACTGGCTTGATTCATCAGTCTTCTAAGCACTGTCATCACAGTGATCTCTAATACCTTAGCTGATATAGTGAGAAACATATATCCATATGTATATAGTTACAAAGAAGTTGAGAGGTCTGGGAGATAAAGGGAAAGAAGTGATATGAGAAATGAAAAGTCCATAAGCAAGAATTTCCCAACTTTTATTTTACCTTCCGTGTTCATATAATAGAGCAGCACCATTACAGAGAAAGGGTTAAAAGTGACAATAATCCTTCTTTCACGCTAGAATGTAAACCTTCACTTCCTTTGGAAAGAAACTGTGAGTATGAGCAATACTGTACAAACGCTCTAAGCAACTCTCTGTACAATGACCTGCTCATTAGACAAGAGGGCCTGCCATTCAAGCAGCAGCCTGATGAAACTTCGTCAGAGTAAAAATTACGTCTTGATGCTTCATTTGAAGTACACTATCCATTTATCTGGTTTAGTTTGTTTTGTTTTGTATTTTACTATTGTGTACAGATTTTGTTGCTTGGCTTTTTTCTTGCGTACACAGTTCATCAGAGGAATACATCAGCTCTGAGCACGAAGGAAAGAATGACTAAAGAACTATTTAATTAGTAAACTTAAAGTAAGTACCATTTACAGCTTGGCTTAACATATATGTGGCAGCTCAAATGGAAAGATCTCTGTGAGTTTACTAGATCAAAGATCAACAGCACTTACAAACCCTACTGCTTTCCCTCGGGTTCTTCTCCTGTATCAGCAGTGATACAGCTGGTACTGGGTACCTTTGTCCACCAACCATCCTTTTTATGCCACAAGGCTCTGTCTTGCCAACTACATCAAATTGGGCAAGAGCTCAAAATCAACTTAAGTGACAAGCAATATTATGCTCTGAGTCAGTAACAAGTGCTTCATAGCTATCAGAAGTTAGTTAGTGTATTATCCATTGAAAAGGATTAAAAGACTGAGAAAGAAACCGTCTGCATAGCTGGTCACTTGCACTGTATGTGACTTCATTCCCTGACATGAGACTAAGGTCACCCCTCAGAAGAGCTAGAAGCCATGACTTTGCAATCAGGGCAACCAAGCAGGGACCAACCATACCATAGATGTCTACTCTTTCAAACATACCTTACCCTGAGTAACACTAAAATGATGTCTCCTGTTAAATGAACTACTTTATGATTTGGCCTAAAGGCTTTATTTATGCTTTTCAGGAAGTCAAGGGGCCACAGTGTTAGTCAGGAAAGAAAGAATTGATTTATTTTCAAACACAGAGAGCTTTAAAGTACAGCTAGTGGAAAAAACAAGTTTACAACTGTTCCTCTAAAAAAGAGACATAGGGAGAAAATAGGAGTCCAGTGGTATGCAATAAAAGCAACTTCAAGAGAACAACAAATTCCGTAGTTACTGCATGGTCAGTAACTGTTTTCATTCCCATGCCTTTGTTCTGTTATGTCTCAGAAGTATAGTTCACCAACAAACTCAGATCAAACTTATAAAATCAATTTATGAGTGCCTTACAGGGATGCTCTTTATTCCCTGTTGAAAATACAGTTTATATACATGTGTAAAAGCAATATCCATATCAAAATATTTCATCACAGATTGATGTACTAAGGATTTCATTCTCTGAGCTCAGACTTAGGTGTTTTTTCTTACCAGTTGCTACCATTTAGCCAGAATTAGTGGCCATGACAGTTATTCAAGATAAAGGTACTTCTTTATTCTTTCTCTAGTCCTACATGGCACAGCATCCCCATTACCCTTTGCAGACACCCTGAACTGCTCTCTGCTTCAGGGTGACGCCCTCACTCATTACAAGAGACCTGACTATCTCAATAGCCCATGTAACTTTTCAGAAGCTAGCCCAATTTTGCTGATGATACAGGTGATGTTGGTAGGCTTGGCAAGCCTAGCATCTGTTCAGCAATAGTTCTTTTCTAGTTCGTTGCAATATTAGATACCTTAGCATGGTTTTCCAGCCTATGGTGTTGCATTGACAGGAGAGTTTACGAGCCAAGTCTGAGTGTGCCCATGTGACCCTGTACGTTGGCTGTTCCCAGTCTCTATAACTGTCTTTCAATGCCTTTCCCTTTCTATTTTTCCACCACCTATCCAGGATATTTGGGTACTGTCAAGTTTCTTCCGTTGACTTCATTGTTCATTGTGAATCAATAACACCTAGGCCAACAGAAGCACCTCCAGATTTCTTGCTACCAGATGAAACTAGAACCATCAGTGGATTCAGCAAATAATTTTTTTTTTTTTAATTTTTATTTCAAGTTCCATTTCTCTGTCTTCCCCAAAGATGTGAGTACCATTATTGTTTTCAGAACATGGAACCAGGTATTAAGAATTTCTGTATAAGAGCAAGTTATTACCTGTTTTGGGGGGATCTTTCTGGTCACCACTGATGAAAGCAATCTAGTGAAACTGATCCTGGTTTTATCTTACTTACCAAAACTGAGTTAAAAACAAAAATTATGGCAAACTGGAATCTTAACTAGCTTAGTCATTACACTAGGCAATTCTGTACTGAGATTTAGAAACAAAACCTCCTTATTCACTGGAAAATTCATTAGCCATTACCTCCAGGAAAATTAAACTGATTAAATGAATAAAGAATCTAAGGTCCCTTTGAAAACAGTGATGATGTAATACAGTCAACACAGTATTTGCCACAACTCATTTCACCCTGTAGTAAAAGTCTAAAATAGGTCAGAGAAATCCTAAAGTTGCCTGGATCTCTCCTTTGACAGTAAAATGAGCCTAGAGCTACTGGTTAGGATGCTGACATCTACTTTGTAAACAGCCAAGGTCAAACGAGATGAAACTTGCCCCTCCTGGTATCAGGAAAACTCAATCATTTTTGTGAGTTCTGTGCGGAGGTTTCAACTTTTTCTGATTAGAATCAGATTCTGATTTCTAAAGTCACATTTAGACTTCACTAGTTCTACCACTCTCAACTCATACTGACAGTCAATCTTTCTTTCTCAACCTTTTTTTTTTCTCATGATGTGGATTGTTAGAGCTTAAATATCTCTGATACTAGATCTAACAAAATTTTTAAAAGCCTAACACTCATTTTTGTTTATTACAAGTGTTTGATGAATACAGAACTGCAGAACTGTCATCATTACACTCCTTGCAATCCCATTCAAAATCACGCATGTGACGCACGTGGCGAATTTTGGCAATTTTTGCTTCTCTGTTTCTCTAACACTTGACAGAGCTCCCAGTTAAAATCTAGCTGTACAAAATCCACCCCATTTTTTAAGTTACTTTTCTTAAATAAAAAAGAAGGAAAATAAGAAAGGAAAACACCTGGATGAACAACCCAATGGGCAGGAAGCAGAAAGGAGAGGATTTAGCCACATTTTGAAGGAAGACTACTGAGCCAGCAGGAATACTGACATGGTGCTTTCTATTATGACTGAGAAGTTGATGGGAGAATAGTGACTCAGAGACATTTGAACATAAGTATCAACACTCAGCATTCCAATGGGAACAAGCCATCTGGTTGCCTAACTTCCACTCTAATTGAACAGGAATTGGCAGTCAAAGTTTCTTATCTTTCCTTTAAAATCCTAGCTCATGGTCACAGAATTATCATTAAATAATGGCTTGTGGACTATGAACATATTGCCCCAATTACTTGTAAGCAGGACTTCTCAGAGGATTAAATAGAGAGTTTTTTAAAAAAATGGCTGAGATGTTATGGCCTTCCTGAGATGGCTTATGCCTCTCCAGGAAAACTGACTCAAAGGTAGTTCCAAAGGTTTCATGTATTATGATACATTTTTTTCTTTGTTAAGTGCAAAAATTATTCATGTCAGAAGAAAGGCTAGATAACTGATGTTTATATAGTTTAGATATAGACTGTAGGAAATGGCAGTAACACTTTCATCCTAGGCTGTGATGAAATGGCAACTACCGTGCCAGCAACTATCAGACCATGAAAGTTATCAGTCATTCGCTTCTCATTATTAAAAATCAAAGTATTGCATCATATGCCTGCATACAAAGACAACTCCAAAACTATTTGATAAGCAGGTACCAGGCACTTGGCTAGCAACAAGACTGCACAAGCAGGTTGCATGCAAACATGGGTACATTCAGGGCATGGAACAACAATGTCCTATCTGCCAAAGTATGCGAACAATGAGGCTTGTATTCTCTCCTTACGCTTAATACATAAAAGGTTTCACTCTTGTTTCAGTGGTAGCACAGGAATGTATAAGGTTTGGGTCTATTTCTACTAGGAAAATATGAGTTAGATTTATTGGTGTACACACTATTTATTTATTAATTACTCTGTCTATCAAAGAGCTGTCAAGGAGCCTCCATATGAACAGCAGTCTGCATTCTCAGTACAAAGAAGCAGCTCTTCCCCAGCCCCCCTGTGAAACCAGCATGTCCATTTCAGCTCCAACGTGTGGATACAGGCTTTTTCAATTGTTTGGTGTCAGAACCAATTGTAATGTGTTTTCTCTGTGTGCACTGTGTCCAATAGCATTATATTTTAGAATCAAGAGAGTGGAATTCCCTTTGCTCGGAACTGAAGCCTGAAAATGATTATGGCTTTGTCGCTGTCAGTATTTGGACTGAGTCAGAGGCACATGCTTAGGCAAATCCAAGCAATTTGCTGTTAGCACTCTTACAATGTTGATTGTACTTCTACACAAAAGCACATGTTTACACCATATGTGATAAAATACCTATGTACAGATCACATTACAGAAAGGACAAAATGCTGGCATCAGACTAGCACATACTTAGTGACCGCCAGCAAAAAGAAGTTTAGTTACAGCCTCACCAAGAACCAAACTTGATATTCTTGAAAGTCCCAGAAAGCTGGTGTTTCTCCTGCTCCGAGCTAAGAGAATAGATTTAAATGCAAATAGCAATATGAGAAGAATTCCATTAGACATGTATTTCTCTGTAGCCAATATTAATCTTCCATGAGCCCTAGGAAGGAACTTTCTCTGAGGGTGTTCTGAGACCTTCTTCTCTCATCTACTTCTTTTCCAGTTGCAGAGCCCATGGGCAGGTGTCCCTTTTGGTTGGATGAACAGAGGGGCACTAGAGGGCCAACAAAACAGAAAAATCTTCTTAAAAACATAGAATCATTTAGGTTGGAAAAGACCTTTAACACCACCAATCAAACCATTAACCTAGCACTGACAAGTCCACCACTAAATCATGCCTCAAAGCACCACATCTACATGTTTTTGAACACTTCCAGGGATGGTGATTCCACCACCTCTGTGGCCTGCCTGTTGCTATGCTTGATCACCCCTCCAGTTAAGAAATTTTTCCTAATATCCAATCTAAATCACCCCTAGTGTAACTTGAGATTGTTTCCTCTTGTGCTGTCACTTGTTACTTGGGAGAAGAGACTGACCCTCACCTGCCTGCAACCTCCTCTCAGGTAGCTGTAGAGAGCGATAAGGTCTCCCCCGAGCATCCTCCTCTCCAGGCTGAACACCCCCAGCTCCCTCAGCCGCTCCTCATAAGCCTTGTGCTCCAGACCCTTCGCCAGCTGCGTTGCCCTTCTCTGGACACGCTCCAGCCCCTCAGTGTCTTTCCTGCAGTGAGGGGCCCAACCCTGCACACGGCATTCCAGCTGCGGCCTCACTGGTGCCGAGTGCAGGGGGATGGCCACTGCCCTCGGCCTGCTGGCCACGCTGTGTGGGTACAAGCCAGGATGCTGCTGGCCTTCTGGGCCACCGGGGCACACTGCTGGCTCATGTCCAGCTGGCTGTCGACCAGCACCCCCAGGGCCTTTTCTGCCAGGCAGCTTCCCAGCCACTCTGCCCCAGGCCTGTAGCAGCATTGCTTGGGGCTGCTGTGACCCAGGGGCAGGACCCGGCACTGAGCCTTGTTGAACCTTGTACAATTGGCCCCAGTCCATCGATCCAGCCTGTCCAGATCCCCCTGCAGAGCCTTTCTGCCCTCAAGGAGGTCAACGCTCCTACCAACTTGGTGTCATCTGCAAACTTACTGAGGGTGCATTTGATCCCCTCATCCAGATCATCGATACAGTTATTAAACAGAACCGGCCCCAATGCTGAGCCCTGGGGAACATCACTTGTGTCTGGCCTCCAGCTGGATGTAACCCCACCTAGCCCCATTCTTTGGGCTTGACCATCCAGCCAGCTTTTTCCCCAGCACAGAGTGCACCCATCCAAGCCATGAGCAGCCAGTTTCTCCAACAGAATGCTGTGGGAGGTGGTGTCAAAGGCTTTACTAAAGTTCAGGTAAACAACATCAACAGCCTTTCCCTCATCAACTGGGTGGGTTGCCTTGCCATTGAAGGAGATCAGGTTAATCAAGCAGGATTTCATAAACCCATGCTTGTTAGGAACTAGCTTGAAAAATGTTTGTGGATCCAACTACTTGCATGGGATTGCAGGCAGTATGGATATTTTCTGGTCCCTAGTGCCATAACAGTGGTGATCTTGTCACTCATACAGGTATTTTTAGGGAGCCCATGTGAGGCAGAGCAGTAGTGTTCTCTAAATTTTGCAGATATGACAAACAAAAAATGCTTGCACTGCATAATGCAGTCCAGAATGGATATACTCAGGGGGATAATTTAGCAAGCTGGAGATTCAGAGTAATTAATCTATAGTGTTTCTAGTGTAGCATAGTGTGATGATGAATTATACAGAAAATCATTTGCACAAAATCATTTCTGAAATACATGACAGATTAAGGAACTAAATACGTATCTTTGGACCTCAGCACCATAACTACAGACCCATCCTCCCAGATGTCCTTAACTTCAAATCTTGTCCAAAAAATTTATGATTGGTTGAGCACCAATAGTAACTTACTTAAAATCCTGTTAAATTTCCCCTCTACAATCAGACAGACATTTGCCATTTATTGCAAAAATGGAAAAGCTTCTACAGCAAAAATCTTTGTTTCATGCATAAATAGCTAAACCCAGGCCTGTCAGGACCAAGCCAGACTACTAGAAGAGAGAGTGACTGACAGCTTCAGAAAACATCAGGATGCAATAAAATGGAGATGGTTGTGCTGAATGAATGGGCAGCTCATTTATCCACAATGGTGCTTACCTTGGTTAAAACACCACCCAATCTAAGATGCTATGGGAAGGTTTGGAAGTCTGAGATATGATGCACAACTTCTTACACACAAAGGTAGTTTTTCCTGCAGTTAGGAAAAAATGATACCAAATCTTTTGTACAACTGGCCAGAAATTTTAGTCAAAAAAGAAATATATTAACATTATATCCAGAATGAACTGTATTTTTAAAGTCCCTTTACAGCCTGTTTGCAAAAAGGTATGTTGGAGAGCTTTCAAATATTCCTGCTCACTGATGAAACAGAAAAATTACTGTGGCTAATACACATTTCACAAACATTTAAGCTAGCAAGCAATTCTGTTTTCACATTACTTTGTGGAGAAATTGTGAATGCCTACTTCCACATTATCAGTACAGCATATGACACACATCCATGTATCAATGTTGGAGAGATATAAGGCCTGGAAAATTATTTTTTTAATTGGATAACAAAAATGAAGCAACATGTAAAAATGGCAAGAATAAAGGACAGAAGGTTTAAAAATAAGTATTACCCAAAGTATTTGCTTTTTTTTCCAGCAGGATGATGATGGAGACCTCCAGTTGTCTGTTGTAGTAAATGAAATGCCATCATGACTCACCTTGAGGAGACTTAATAAAAGAGAGATTCATGATAGGAAATCTGTGGTGTACCCACACTACAGAATTTCCAGCTAGGACTCCCTTCTATTCCTTTCTTTGAAGAGAAACCCTCACCTCCTGAACAAAAGTTACCTACAGAAAAAAAAAAATCATTGCATTGCAATGAAAAAACACTAAGAAAAATAAAACACTAAGCAATGAAGGCATAGGAAGTATTGCAATCTGTAATACTGACATCCAGAAGCAACTGAGCTGCTCCTCTATTTACACCACTGCTGCATATGACTCAAGTTGAAAATGGGCTATTTAGATTTGCTGATCTGTCCAAGTGTCTGCAAGTAGTTAGCGAGAAAAATATTTTCTAATTGATGGAACATTGTGTATTCATGCTCATCGTAGCTATGTTTTGGTTTTGTGGGGTTTTATTTCCTTATTTATTTTCCTTAGACAATGCAATGGAAGAATAGGATGCAAGTCAGTATAAAGAATGTAAAAATATCCAGGCAATAGAAAGCATTCAATTTTTCCTTCTCATTACAGCCACTGGAAGGACATGTAATTCTGATCCCGCAGCATTCCAGCGCACAAACTCACTATTCATTAAATACTCTGTGAAGCATACAGGTATTCACTGAATTTTATTGATTTGCCATTTTTATTTCCATGTAATCTCATTAAATGCTAATTTCTTTTCTGTTTCAGGCATGTATACGCTATTTAAAAATCCAAAGCACTGGCATATCTGTGCACTTCTTGATTTCCTGGCAGTTCTAAGAAAATAGAAAGAAAATAACTTTTAGTTGGACCACAACCAGAACTCTCAAAATTTCTAAGGAAAGGGCTTTATAAATACTTTTGGATTGAACAAAATGTTTCATTTTCATCCTGACAATTTTAAAAATTACTTTTTTTAAAAAATGAAATTAAAAGGGACCTTGTAGTAAAAAAATGCTTCAAAACAAAAATAAAGCTGTAAGCATGCGGTCACCCCGTCAGGAGTGTGACCAGCTGATGTACCTGTTGTGCAGCAGACAGGCATCTCAGTGCAGAAGTCCACTGTCCACAGGGGTCTCACAGAAAAACTGGAAAAGAAACCTGTCCCGACACCAGGCTTATTGCCTGTCCCATTTGTGGCCAAATAGAGCACCGGGGGCTTTTCAGGATACAGCTTCTCTGGCTGGAGGGGACAGCTGCACAGTTTGCTGTGTGTTCCAACAGCTCAGCACCTGGAAGAGTAACCATACTGCAGCAACTTTGACCTGGGGGTCTAGCAGGGACACTTAGCTAATATAAAACAGTAATACAGGGTTGTAATGTTGATGCCTTCAGATACTTGATTCTCCTAAATTAGCACTCACAACCCATCTACAGACAGGCATCACCATCACCAGGACTGAAAACTACTGTGGACAAAACTGCATAACTCTTATTCCTCAGTGTCATGCTGCCTTGCTTAGACAGCTGTGACTTTCAGCTTTTAGCTGGGCACTTCACTCCTGCATGGTGCTGGGATGTGCATTCAGATGATTACCCGTAAAAGAAAACAGAAGACCAACAGCAGGAAGGAAGAAGCTTCTCTCTTTCTCCTGTGTCAGAAATGACCTGTTCGGGGCACAGCTCCTTTTTACTGACTGCTAAACTGACTGGCGGTAAATTGAAAAATTGCTAATGAGTCAAGCATGTTTTGCCTGTGTTGCAATGTCCCAGGCCACTATGCACTCAGTTTCTGGGCAGAACAGTCATATCTGATGTGGAGCTTGTCTCCACAACTTGTAACTACACGAGGTACCTAATGTTCTCCAGAAAATGAAGGGATTAAGGAAGCAGCCCCTTGAGAAGGAGCTGCTGGGGAGGGTTACATGCTCAAGAAGGTTCTGATCTGCCATGTCCTTTGCACTCGCAGCCACTATCTGGGTACTTGGCCTTGCATAACCTCTACATTTATTTGCCAGAGTCCATACGCTGACTCCCCCAATATATGTAAGAGTACATATACATTTCACCTTCCCTGCCTCCCCCAAATATACACTGGAACACACAGGAGTTCTGCTTCTGGGCCATGATGAGGGTATATCATGCCCAGAGGACCTACAAAAATACGTGGGAAAATGGGCTTCAGATCTTTCCCAGCAGATTAAGCCTCTGAGGAGGATGAGAACCAATCTGCTGGAGGACCCATTTTTGTCATCCTGAAGCTGGGAAGTGGCCTACATAATAGCACACTCTCCACCCAACTACTCAGGGGACTGAACTAGTGAGATCTTCACAGTGGTCTGCAATAAACTAATGAAAGTCCTAGCAAAAAAACCACAGATTAGCTTCACAGCTCCTGCAGGTCAGCATGGAAAGCCAAACTTGAGAGTAGAAATCCTTAAACATCTTCATTTTGTACTCTTACTGGTCTGCTGATGCTAGTTTGGGTCACATGCAGAAATCTTACCAAGTGGTGTTTGTTGGGTAGCTGATGTTAAAAACATGTGTTAACAAACCCCTTCCATACATTAACTCACACCCATCCCCTCCAGCATGCAGGCACTCCTCTCCGCACACCCCGCATGAGGCTGAAGTAGCTTCCACAAGTATGAGAGGCATGCTTTGCAGCCCAACAAATACCTGTATGTGATACATACATATATATATATGCATCTACCTATTAATATAGACAGATAGGTAGATGGCTAGATTTAGTAGAATGCAGGAGAAAAGGGTCCAGGAATAAACAGAGTATAGAGCATAGACATACCATCTCTTCTGCATCTGAAGTAGAATTTTCAAAGGTATCAAGTACCCACAAGATTTTGACACTATTAAAGCCAGCTCAAGAGCTTTTGACAAGATATCCAGCTACATGTCTAAGAAAATCCATATACTTCATTCATCTTGCTTTCTCTGCAGTTTCTGAGCACCCTGTTTAGTCCATTCTCTTGCTGATCTTCACTGCCTTTTAAACATAGTCTTATTCCTCCTTTAACAGTGCCATACTATCATTTTCTTCTATTTCCATACATAAAAAGCCATGTGGTCTTCTTATATACTTTTTATAACAAGGAATGCCCTTTGTTCAAAACCTTTTAGACTTCTGAGCCAGCACATTTTAAGCAAATGCTGAATCTGCTACCGTCTCATGTCTTCACTCAGCAAAATAAATAAGCATTTGCATGCACAGTTGGAAACATTCTAAAACATTTATGTAAAACTACATTAGGCTGCAGGCTAATGACTACTACCCTAACAAGATCCTGCAGTTTCTGCATATCAAAAGCCCACACAAAAATTAATTCTGTGGACTTGTTTTTTCATAAACATCTATACTGCAGAGTACAATAAATTTGGATTGAATGTTCCATTAGTTTTTACTATACTGTATTTTGCCATAGCACTATTGTACATGGTTTTATGGCACCACCTACTGAAATATTTAAATTATGTAAAACAGTTTAAGATTTAGTTGAAATTATCTTGCTGCTTCGTGTGTTCAATTTGCAAAGGTAGACTGTGGCAAATTTTATAAATAAAGGTTGAAATTTCATTTAGAACTAAACAGTTTGCTTTGTCCAGTGGTTATAAAAATGTTATTTGACTTAAGGATTAACTCTTCAGATGACTGGGAAAAAAGTCTCGCTTTGAAATTTTATATGCTAACCTTCACCAGCAACATTTTTCTGCAAAAGGTAGAGATTATAAATTACCCTGAAAACACTGGCAAATACATCCCTAGTTTACTATATTTTTTTAAAGATATATTTATTTTCTTGCAGAAATACATAGCAAACATCAAACATTATTTTTAAACTTCAGTTGTGTTGGTAAGAATATGTTCTTTTTTAACAAGTTAACAATCCTGAGGCAAATCCTCAAATAACACATTGAGTTGATGTGTACATTCAGTAGATTTAAGCAATAACATCAGAAAAAATAATTTCATTATACAATTTTATTTTTGAAAGCAGACCTCAAAATGACCTGAAATAACTTGTATTCAAATTATTTCCTAATTAGCAGGGAGCTATTGAAATGGACTATATTCAAAATTTGCACTAGACTGTTTATAAGAAAGTGTTCTCATCGATTTCATGAAAATATAGATCCAAACATAAATGGTAATCAAATCCTTACTGTCGGTAGAAAAGCCTAAAGAATTACCTTAAAGAAAACTTTTCTAAATGTGCCTTCTTACAATTTCTTTTCCCATTTCATTTACAAGCAACAATGCTATAATGAATTATGCAGATGATGAGATAATCAGTGAATATAATCATACAATGCCATCACGCATCCTGACACTGTTACGTACCATATTATAGTTTTTTAATGATGTTTTAAATCAAGGCTTTCCTGACTTTTCTGCTTAAAGGCCAACTTATTATTTCACAAAGGTCGGGGCTTTTTGAATAATCATGTTTGGGGTGTATTCTTGCCTTCTTCCACTCTTGTGTTACTCAGGCAGCATGACTTCCCTCACTATGTCCTGGGAGACTGGAGGGCAAGCATAATTATTTCCTGTAATTTCTTTTCTTGTCTTTTGACATATAAGGCATGGCCATGGTGGGAAAAGTTAGCACACTGTGTTCTAACTGTCCTTAACCCATGTACATGCCCATCATTGCTGCTTTTATCTGGGATGGGCCAGGCATGCAGTAAATGGGGATCAGCTCCTTCGTTCTCCCTCCCTTCCCCGGGGCTGCTTCCCGGGGACTGTGAAAGCTTGAGTCACCTGCGGTCCGAGCCTTCCTGAAATCGAGGCCAGGCAATGGAGGCTTTGCAAAGATTTATGGAAGGACCCCCAGACTCAAAGAACTAACCCCAGGGGAGCTCCTCCCCAGGCTGTGGTGTAGCCCAAGAGGGAGCTGCTGAGCAGCCACAGCCCCACAGGAATAAGGGCTGGGGAAGCACAGGCGCATCCCCCAGCACCCTTCCTCCCCTGGTACAGCAATCAGTGCGTAGCCGTTTGGAGCGTATTCCAGGGACTGCACCAGGATAGGTTTGCAGGAAACGAATGGGTAACACAAGCACTGAGTTAGCACATCACTGAACTGGGCACACGGGTGAGTAAAGCTAGCGTGTTTCTGTTAAAATTGTCACATGGATTTGTGCAATCTAGGATTGTATATTATATCATCATGATGTAAATCAGAACTTGCAGGTTCAGAGCATAATTAGTTACAGGAGTATGAATGGTCTATATATATGAAGGAGAAATAAGGAAATGATCATGAGCAAGATTTTGCAGAAATGTAATGTAATTAAATTGCATATGAGCATCTGTATATTAAAATGTACATGCATAAATATAAAATACAATATTTATTTTCATACAAGGCCTGCAGACTCTAAGCAATATTTTAGAATTGGTAAGCTATAACTGTATTTTGATATTTACCGTTATTCCCTCAAATAGTATGTTGATTTTCTTAGTCAGGTGGTCCTCTGGTCACCTTTCTAAACTCGTTGCTGTTATACAGGAATTTTTTTTCCCCATTCTAGGTAAGCCATATGGGATTTCAGAAAATTATTATATTAGGAACAGTGAGGAAATGCTGCTCTTGTAGTTTCTTTTGTGGCCACAATTGTGCAGGTGTTTGCAGAACTGCAGTGCTTAAATTTTGATGAAGAGGAATCTGGGGGCAGATGCAGAGCTCAGGCAGACACAGATGTCCCATCAGCTTGAAGGTACTGTACTTGTTTCCCTCTCTTGCAGATACACAAAGAAACCTTTTGCATGCTAAATACCCACAGGTACAAACCGCATCACATATCCATTATGTTTAGAATATTTTATTCCTGATATTTGTATAAAACGTAGGTTTAAAATGCTAGTTCCTTTAATGAATGAATATACACTTGTATACATGCTGTATACAAATGCAATGGTCATATTCTGCCCTCAAAAAACCATATGCAATTCTAAGGGAAGCATTTGGCCACTATACTAGTACATAGCCAAGTGAAAAATAATACTGTAATGCAAACTAATGTAATGACACTTCTTAAAGCAAAGTCTATGTATAAAGCAGAGGGAAAAACTAATGAGAAACAGATGTACACAGGAGAGCATTTTGAGTTAAATGGTATGTGTGGTTTCATTTGGGCACGTGTTTCTTTAGCACGTGGAGAGAGAGTGTATATATAGCTATGCAAAGGAAAATATTAGTTGTTGAAAAATGTGTATGCTATCAGGAAAAAGAGGCTTTAAAGGGGAAAGTATTCAGCAAATTCTGTAAGTCTCAGGAGAGCTCAGCACTTTTAAACTACAATTAATTAATTCTTTTGCATTCCAGGAGGCCAAAACAAATGAAAGGATCAATTCCTTTTTGAACCCACAAGACAGTGCTTGCTGCAGCTACAGCCATGCCAGCCATGAGCACCATGGCTGCTCGATGCTGGCACGGAACCAGCAGCACCCGCCTCTGCCCAGGCAGCGCAGGAGCCCAGCAGCCGCGGCTGGTTCAACCCTCCTGGGCAGCGGCGTGGCAGAGAGCTCCTGCATGTCCACCCGGGACGTGGCTTGCAAAACCAACTGCAGTATTAACATCTGCTGAGTGCTCAAGAATCTTGGCTGGAAAAGCAGGTAACAGCTCCCTCCTCCCTGTAGGGTAGGAAGGAGCTTGCTTTTACCAACAAAATCTAATGTGCTTTTAAATAATGCGGTAAGGCAGAAATCTTTTTTACGAGATATCACTGGAGTGGAGTAGTGAAATAACATTAACATAGCCATCTCAAGAGAAAACGATTTTTTCAAGGGGAATTTAGGTCACAGATAAATACTTTACCCATGCTTCTGTAGACACTCATAACTGAAGAAGAGGATTTTATGTTCAGGTTAGAGGCAGTGTCTAGGTATTTCACTGTTTGGAAGAAATATATTGTCCTCTTAGCATGACAGCCATCAGCTTTACCTGCATCCCTTACATATTACACAAATATTATACAATGTAAAAGGCCTACAGCAGCAACTGCAAGGCCAAGGTTGTTTGTTGGGGGGGTGGGTCTCAGAAATGCTCTAATTCCACTATAGATTGTTTCTGATAAGGTTTCTGTTTCTTCAGGGTACATTACCTCAGACTGCAGACAATTAGTGTCCATCATTCTACACTTTCACAATCTTATTCCATGATACATTATGCAGATTCACATCACTAAAAATAAGCAATAAATATATAAATATGTAGTCTGTCCACCTACGTAGTGCAAGACTTAGCAGTAAAATTTATTTAAAAGTCTTACGCTTTTTCCAAGGTCTTTCTTGTCCCTAATTCATGTTAGTCATAAATGTCTTTATTAAAAAAATACAATATCTTACTTGAAGACATTGCCACAAGCTGTGTAGACCAAGCCCTGCTTAGCCAGATACTCTGTAGAAACTGCCAGCTATTGCTGCTCTCACGTTGAGAGGAGCACAACCTCTCTCTCCCATTACACCCCTCCATTCTTGAATTCCTTCTCAATTATCATGACAACTTAAAAAATTACAAAAGCCACTTACTGGCTTCATATCTGCTTTTCAAACCCATCCCTCAGAGCTAATTAGCAAACAGGGACCAACAGATTAGAAGTCACCTTTACCATAGGCTCCTTCTGCACACATGATCTAGAAAACAAGTCTGTTCCTCTACTGAAATGGACCTGAACAGCATGTAGGCCAAGACCCAAAACGAAAGTGAGGAAAAGGTGAAACTAAGGTACTATTTTTTTTAATGGTCTTCCATTGGTTGGATGAGGCTTTGAGCAACCTGGTCTAGTGGAAGGTGTCCCTGACCACAGCAGGGAGGTTGGGTGATGATCTTTAGATGATCTTTAAGACCACTTCCAACCCAAACCATTCTGTGATTCTATGATTCTGATTCCTTGGAGAGAAATTACTTCCATGGACCTTGGATGAGGCTCTCGGAGCACAATAAAGAGTTCAGCTTTCCATAAACTGTTGTCATTAAAACCAACAATGGGTTGGGCTGCTCTGGGAAGCCCTTTCTGAATATCAGTATGAGAGATCTTTCACCTGAAATGTCAATGGGATCACAGTAAAAAGTCTATAAATCTTTATTGTTTTAACATATGGGTGTCAGCGTCATTGCCTGTGTTCCACAGTAGCTAAATAGCTTTGATTCAGTTCTGATCTACTGTTTGTGAAAAGTCCCCCTTTATTTCATGCCTTGCTGGATACAGAGATCTGGTAAGCAGGTCTGCCAGCATGGCCAGATCCTCTCCCAGAGCCACAGAGCCAGGACCATTCCCATGCAAGGAGAAAGGGATTGCCTGGCACTGCCCTTCTAGCTGATTGAAAGGCTGCAGCCTGTCTGCAAAGTGACAGAGGATTTGAAATCCACGTGAAATCTACCAGCCCCATGAAGTCACAACTGCAATCTCAGTTTTCCATTGTCCATGCATATCCCACATCAAGGTCCTTAAAGCAAACTGGGAGTGCTTCCCTACCTTATTCACTTAGTAGCCAAATCATATTTTGGAGCAGCTAAAATAGAAAAATTTTCCTTTGCACAAGCTTGGACAAAACCATCAGGAACAGATAGCTATCTTAATAAGATTTAATCCAAAATCATCTACAGTCTGATGCTGCACAGTACAGAATAGGGTAGAGATAACAATGAAAGTATTTCTACAAAAGAGAAAAGGAAGCAAAAAAGCAAAAATCCTTTTTTTTTTTTTTTAACAAAACAAGAGGAGTACAAAGCACTGGGAGGGGAAATTATGTTTTTCTTCTGGCAAGTATTTGCAGCAGTCTCAGGCTGTGTCTCACTGTACCAAACCACTGAGACAATTTGGTCATTTTTCACACTACTATATGAAGGAAAAAAATAATCCCTGAAAGTCCTTCAATGATTTTAAAAGCTTTTAAATTAAGCCCTTGGAAAAAAGAAAGAAGAAAAAGAGGCCCGTTGTCTAATGTCATTAAACAAATGAATCCAGAGTATCTGATTCTTCTCTTATTCTTTGCCTAGCTGTTCTTGTAAAGCATATTTTATCTTAACTTGCATATTGATGGCAGACTTCTGCCAGTCTAAACTGTATCTTTCATCCAGTGACAATTCAGCACATAAACACTGCTGCTGCTGCAAGTGCTGGCACAAAATTCTCGGGCACTGTCTAGCTGGGGAAGCTGAAAACTGTTGCTACACATCCTGCAACTGGGAATGTACTTTTGGGAAGGACTGACCAGAACTGGGCAAAGGGATGCTGTGCTTTCCAGTTGCCTCCTCCAAAAATGTGGACTTGATGCATGTGTTTAAGTTCTCCATTGAACTGGGGATAAAAACTCAAAGCTGTTGAATCTTCCCAGTCACTTTGTTAAGAGTCTTTTGCTATTTTGTTTCCCTTTCTTTTGCTGCAAAGTTCCTCAGAGTGTATATACAGAAAGGGGAATTAGTATTGTAATGTCTGATATTCATATTTTGAAATCCTGTTGGCTATCCCATTCAGAAAAGAGTCTACTAACTGCTGTGTGTATTACTATCTCCTCCCAGAAAATCTGTTTATGCTTCCAGCCTGCTGGCAAACGTGAAACCCTCACTGGTAGAAATGCAGTTTCATAGAAGACTGCATTTTTCACAGGCAGTCAGATAAGAAGATGTGGTTGTGGTCTTTGCTACCTAGTGACCTAACTTTCCTCCTTCATAAGAAAGAAAGTGGGAGGGGTGCATCTCAGAACGTACCGTTTTCAGTAAGTAACAGAGTATGGTCTGAATGGCTCACTTGATTTATAATTAAAATAACTGGTATGTGTTGAGTTCCTTGAACAGCCACACCAAAAATGAACGTGATGTGTACTACTGATTGTGTTTGATTTCCTTCCGAATCCTTTCATTAAGATGTTCTATTCCCGTAAAACAAAAACATTTCTATTCCTACATGTACGTCAATGGCAAAGGATCAGTTTTCAAAACCTGCCCTATTTCCTCAATGACTCAGATTCTCAGCATTGCACTGTTTGTACAATGAAAGTCACTAATCCCTGGAGTAAAGAGACCCACTACATGTAGGCCCTACCAAATTTATATCATTAAAGGTCATGTAAAAAGACGCGCTTCCTTATATACTTCTTTATATCGTCCCATGTGAGCCCTATGTCTCTTTTAAAATGACAGTTCATGACACGACAGTGCGAACAAGACAGCAATGAAGAAAGACATATTTGGACTTGGATTTCAAGACAGAATACTACTGATATTCAGATAGTAATAAGCACGCACTTGTCAGTACTCAGTTTACAGAGGGAGAAAGATAAATATCTTAATGATGTGATTTTGATGTACATCTTCACTTCATGATGTAAAAAAACTACTCACTCTCTGTACTGCATGTTCTTTTATGTTTCTGTTTTACCTCATCTGTCTGTATCACAGTAATGTACCCTCTTCAATACCAGCTACAAAACTAGATCAACTGATTTTCCTGATCAAGAAATATTTATTAAACACATTTAAACATTAAACTTAGTTGACTAAGATAGATCCCCCTTTCATCTGAACGTCTCTTCTGAAGTTCATGTCAGAACCCCAAGGTCGGATACAGAGGCTCTGTTCCTCTTGGGTAACACAGAGACTGTATAAAAACACAAGTGTTTACTCCTTAGATACTGCCATACAAGTATAAGTTCCCTGTCACAATTTTTTAGGGAACAAGTGCATATTCTGCTAATATCTCACTCAGCAATCCCTGAGGGCAGTACGAAGACAGTCATTAATTCAACTCCAATATGCAGGCAAGATGTATCCACTCGTCAGAGTGCTCCTGAAGTACTGCACAACATCCATCGCGGCAGTTTTATTAGAGAGATGTTAAAATGTGTATTTCTGGGATTAAGTGTCTGCAGTGTATGCTCACCCAATCCTGAAACAGAAAAAAACAAGTCTCAATAGGAGAAAAAGGTGGTCAGAAGCCAAACCCCAAAGCAAGTTAACACAGCACAAAGGATGGCTATCCTAATACAACTGTATAAGTCACCTACATCTCAGGTAGACTGATCCCCCAACAATGAGCTCAGGACAAAGCTTGGGGGACAGAAGGAATGTTTTGCCCACAGAACTGTTTTGTTCATCTTCTTACCTCTGAGCATAAAAACAGGCTTCAGCTTATAGCACCAGAGCTGTTGTTTTGCTGGTAGAGGAGCAGTATCCTGAGCTGCTGGGGTATGGGAGGGAGGATGAGGGGCAGAGGGGACTGTATTACTCATCTCTTTAAAAGTTCTGTGCCCCTTGCCTCTGTGCTGGAGGGATCCCTCCTGTGGTGCTGGTGCAGAGCAAACAGGTGGGAGCTACATCCCGTACCATGTGGCCAGACTCTTCTTCCTGATGTCAACAAAATGAAACAGCCCCCCATGTTCAAATATGTCCACATGATCTACAGCTGAGCCATTGCCAGGGCTTTGCCTCCCCTGACACTGAATGATGGCAAAGGATGACCTCACTGATAGCATCTGACAACTCTACTTTGGGCTTAATCAGACCCAGGTTAGGGAAGAAGGATATGGCTGCACAAGCTCTTGGTTGCTGCTGGAGTTCGCTCTTGTGAAACCAGCTTGACCCAGACTGCAAAACACTTGAATCTCAAATATGCCAAATGACAGAGTCAACAACAAGAAATGAGCATCCAAATTATATTGAAATACATTGACATAGAAATACTGTGAGCAGAACCTGCCTTGCATCCACCGCACACAACAACAGGAAAGGACCAGGAGATGTCCAGAGCTGGAAAAGGCACTGTACTCTCAGGACATGACTGTTCTGCACAGGGTACTGACAGACAGGCTACCCAGCTACCGCTGAAGAAGTCAGGATGATTAATGGAGGTGGTGTGTCCCTGTTAGAGGAATGTTTCACTCAAGCTTATTAGTCAGGCTGAGAAGGGAATCTCATGAGAGGAAAAACCAGGATAATGTCATGGAAACCATGACTGAGATGTACATTGAGATATTTCCAAATTTTATGGGGGAAAAAAAGGAAGAAAATAAGAAACAAACAAAAAAAAATAATCAGGAGTCCCTATGCATTTTCAGTGAGGGAAGGAGAGTCTTACACTGAAATATCCTAGGGCCCGTGTCGTTCAGGTCACTAGCCTACTGAATAAGTTATGGTAACGGTGTGTGCAATCTTCCTTGTTCTCATTTGATCCAGAAATCTTCTCCATGAAAGCTTCATCTACAAGGATACATCTCCATGAAAAGCTTTGGGGCTTTAAGAAGAAATTTCTAAAATGGCATTTTCCAAAGAAAAATGTTTCACCAGAATTTCCTAACCACTTCTAGCCTAAAGATTCTCATTCATTAATTTAAACCCTGGCAATTTTGGTATTGAATAATGACATGAAGCCTAAACTTTTCTCATTTTTTCTTTCTGAAATTGCAGGGATTTTAATGCTAATCATGGGGGGGGAAAAAGATTAATCATAAACAAAGATATAGCTTTCTTTTCCCCTGAAATACTATGTTGACAAAAAAATAAAAAGTCCTTGCCTTCAGATGTCTCCTGGAGTTCTGTTGTTGACAACTTAATAAGAAGCACAAAAAAAAAAAAAAAAAAAAAAAAAAAAGGGAACAAAGGTATGTACCAAGCGAATCATCAAATAAATGAGACCAGAGAGTCCTAGTATATCTCAGTGTTGCTAAAAGATAATTCAGTCCAAAACATCTGAAACACTAACACAGGTAAAGACATGTTTAATCCTTCTTTGGTCACATCAATTGCATTTAAAGGATAAACAAGAGTCCTGAGTTTACAGAGAGTAATGCTGCCATTTCTGTAAGGTATAATGGGCTTTAGAATTTACACACAGAGGGTTTCCAGCAATCCCTGGGGTGTTTTAAAGCTTTATTGTGTTGTTTCTTACGTCAGTCATCACAACGTATCCTTCTTTGGGGGACTTAGGAGGTATTGTTTATCTGGAGGCAGCAAGATGTTCTTACACAATGCCATCTTCACTGCTCGGGAGCAGGAGTTAATACTGTCTGGGGCTGGGTATAGTTCGAAGACTGTGGGGCTGTGCAGTGAGTGGGTTTGGAAATAGATAAAAACCACAAAGGGATGAGGCCAGGCCACTGGCAGTTGACTCCAACTATATTGTGCAGAAAACCGAAAAATGTAACTCACACTTCTCACTGCTAATCTTTGAGATCTTAACTAAGCATTGATCTAATCTTCTAAGGTCTTAAAAATCCAGCATTTAATGACAATATGAAAATAAATCAGTTTCCTTCCCACCCCCTACCCCCATTCCTAAGCTCATATATACATACATACAGGAACATAAAAATACTCATAGGCTTTTAGTTAATTCAGTTAATTGCTCTGACATCATTGAACTCTGAATTATTTTCAAAAGAATAAGCCAAAATAAACTGACCAAAGAAATCACACTATTTAAGTTCTTTCTTTGGAGATAATTTGCTCATCTTGATACTTTAGACTCTGACTAATGATGTTCTTTCTTTGTCTTTTACCTTCATTACAAAGATTTCATATGTAGAGAGAAAGTGTGATTTTCAAGGCAAAAGGCGAGCTGGTTTTCATTCACAAGAGCAGATGCAAATTATGTCATTAATCTTTATGGAAATAAATGCTAGCTTTACAAATATCATAGTACTGTTTTACATTTACAATACTTTAAAATACTTCTTGGACGAAGCCAACAGCCAATAATTTCACTGCTGATAATGGACCTCACATGCCCTTTTGAAACATTTTTAGAGAAGCCTCGTTTCCACAGAATGCAGTTTCTGAAAATCGAGGCCCTCCAGTGTTGTCAAACAGGACATTCAAAATCAAAATAATTCCAATTAACCTTTCCAAATGTTTGCTTGTGACTGCATATTCCTATCGACTCAAATGTATTCTAGTCAGTATGTTCAAGTCTTTGACCAACTAAAAGGCTGAGCGTTCTATACAACCTGATAATTTCTTGACAACCTGATAATTTCTTGACAGCCATGCCTACATTTGGATATTGGCATCTAAGAAATACTTGCCTTTAAAACGTTCAGCCTTACAGCAGCCTATAACCTATACAAAACCTCTGCCTTTATATAACACACAAGTTGTAGAAAAGTGTAGGCAATCATTAATATGTAGGAGGTAGTTCATAAAACAGGGAAGGAAAAAAAACGATTTATCCAGTGTTGGAGAGCATTGGCGAGGGGGTGTTTCCCAGAAAAGAGGAGTAGAGCTGTTCCAGTACAAATAATCTGTTCTTTTCCAATATCCCTTTGAATCTAAAAAGCCATTAAAATTTAATTTCACACATCTTAACTGAAGCCAAATTTAAAAATCTCTGGTAGATCAGTAAATAGGACTGCTACCATTCATCATTCTTTTCAAAATAATTGATTCAAATAGAAGGCATAAAGCCAAACTCTATGAGGAGGACATTTCACATCCAGTTAAAATATCATCCATCGCCTTTTGTTTGTGAAATAGAAATACCTAAAATAACTAAGGAAAATATTTTAAAAATGTGATTTCACTTGAATTTAGAACAATATATACCACATCCTACTGCTGTTACTTGTGATGACTCTGCTTAAACTTTAGCAATGCTGAGGTCCAAAAATAGAATTTTGGGGATTATGGGAGGAACAGGCTATGTCAAAAATATCTTAAGACATGATTCAAGGAACAGACTAGGAATGCAGAGATGTCCTGAGAGTAGGAAAGAAAATTAATCTGTTCACTATTCAGTTTCTGCTTATACCATGCTCGTGGGATAACAAGGATCTTGGGATTCAAGACAAGAAGGTGCCTATGCATGAACGAATCACTTCAAAGTAATATAGAAATATAAGGGCTTGATCGAGCAAGTAATTATATATGTAGAATCAAAAGACATTCAGAATACCTTACCAGGCACTTAAGGTGGCAAACTCATGTGTCTCCCACTTGGAAAAAAATATCTCCAAGAAGATTTTGTGAAAATATCTCAAATCATAAAAGTTATTTTTATGTTTTCTGCTGCAAGTTAACAATAACCTGTACATTAGACAAAATTTAGTACTGCAAGACTGTACTGCAAAACTATGCTTAATTTTATTCCAGAATAGGTCTTTTTAGTTAATTTACGTAGGGTGAAAACTAGATATATGGAAAAATTGTAATTGTAAGTAATTGTAAGACCCTTCACTGAATGTAAGGAGTTTATTGTCTTAATTGCTACTATTTGTTTTCCCCTTCCTTTTGCATGTGTTCACATTGACAGCCATGTGAACATTAAACAGTATGTCACCCTACAGTTCTAGATGCATCTATATAAAGCCACTAATCTAGAAAAAAAGCAAGACCTTCTTGATTATAGGAGTGCGAATACCCTTTAAGGTCTTTTACAATACATTCCTTTTCAGGATTTTAAAATAACAGGGACAACTAGAGAAGACATCAAAAAGCTCTGTGTGCTCTTTATCATTTACGCTGCTTACAGCAAACAGGAGGAATGGACCATGAGAAAAGTCCTGGGTTGTGTACCAAAGCAATGCATTGATGCATTGTCAGAGTCAGAAATATTAAATACAGAGAAACAAACAAAAATCTGACTTCACAAAATTTCTCCTAATTGCAAGAACTAATTTGACAAACTTCTTAATGTCTGCCCTACCTTAATAATTCTCTTTAAGTATCAATATCATGGACACTGAGTTTTAAAAAAATGTGTCTAAAATTCAGGTTGTATACTCAATATATAAAAGTATCAGCTCCCCATAGTACCATAGGTGCCAATAGGAGCTAAGGGACCCAATATCTCTGAAAAAGATCACTGGTGTTAAGGTGTTTAAATATGGAAACAGGAAATTACCAGAAGTAAAGTTATGGAAATTTTGACCCATACTTTTTCCTTGTTCTACAGGAGCAGTAAATTCTTCCACTGCCTGTTCTTCTGACCTGATAAGCTATGAGTAGACACACGGAAGATGCCTGCCCACCTGCCTCAAGGACAATAGGATCTAACTATAGTGAGAAGCATTCACCTGTGGCTCCACATAAACATTTACTGGGCAAACAAGAGTAACAGTAATGACTGGAAAAGGAAGAACAACCACATCTAATATACAGTAAGAGAGAAAGCAAAGAAGATCTAGAAGATACGAAAATGGGAACCTCAGCTTGCACACAATGCTTCACCCAAAACATAGGCACCATTTCTACCCCCAGTTCTGCCTAAAAATCTAATATAATTCCTTCAGTTGCATCAGTATCTCCATAAAGTTGAATAGGGATTCAGAAGGAAATAAGGATTGCAGGTTTTGCCCTTCATAGAATAGGTAAAGCCTACAGAATAAACATAGTTATTAGACTTGTCCAACTTGAAATGTACTAATAGCAAACACAGTCAATGAACCTTACCTTTCTAAGACACATAAGGGACAAAATGAACATTTTGTTCAAACATATTTTTGGATTTTGGCACTACAAAAGTGGGGGGGGGGGGGGGGGGGCGGGGAAGTCCATGATTTGTTCAAATTCCCCTAATGTGAGAGCTGCAATAGATGTGATTACTCAGCCACAACCATCAAACAATATGTGGAGGACACGGACAGGCTGCACTTCAATCTAAAATTCCACAAAACACCACAGTCTGCAGTATATCTACATCCAAAACCACTCCAAAACTAACACATGACATTAATCATTCTTGGCCATCCATTATAACCTGGTGAATTTGCAGAGTTTGTATCCCAGTCCGCTGGAGACTTAAAAATAATAAAAATAAAAAAATAAGCTGGAGCAGCAAAAATACCAGAGGCCAAAAGAATAAATAGAATGTAGTGACTCTATGTCCCAGAATCAAAATGCACGACCTCTAGACATAAATGGGTCAAGCAGTGCCCTCTACTATATGTACACATACTTTTAATTACAAATGAAGACCGTGGCTAAAATGAGTTCAGGCAATTTTTCTGTTCAAGACAGTGCAACAATGAAGAATGGAAAAATAATTAATAATTACCAAAATAAAATGAAGTCCATGGCTTCGGCATCTCTGGGGCTCCCATTCTTCCAGTTGTCCAGTTCCTTACTTGGTAAGCCTCGGAAATGTTTTATAGAATGAAACAAAAGATCATGCTGAGTTTTCTAAATTTCTTGAAAAATTCAGAAATGTATTTTTTTCCATCATTTGTTTTTAAATAATAGAAAGTAAATAGATTATAATGTCCCACAGAAATATCTCAAAGCACTTCATGGACATGACTTGACACAGTCTGTTTCCTTGAAAGAAACTGGAATACCCCTTACAACCTTAAACCTGAAAACACAGTACACTTGCTTAAATCCAATGTGAGCATCCTCATTAGTGTAACGCTTAACTACAGGTAAGCATGTGGTCACCAAAAAAAAGTAACTGCAGCAATGGAATAGGAGCAACTCTTCAAACCTCTCCTATAGTGAGCCCAGGTCACCTTCCTTCAGTCCCACCCTTACTGATACACAGCAGACATATATTCCATTGATAGTTTAGTGCCAATATCATTGAACACTAAACTTCCAACTGATTTTGGTGGGGACATCTATATACAAGGTCAAGGCAGAAATGCATTCTTTCATGAGGTTTCCCAGTCTTTCTCTGTTCCAGTTTGCAACCTTCAGACCAAAATTAACACAGGTTCAGCTTTTAGCTTTTATAACTCAAAATAAAATTATCTTAAATGACAACATCAGCAGAATAGTTACAGCTGCTCAGAAATTTTCCAAAGAGCACTTTTCCATCAGCAAATGAGGATTCATCAAAAGCAGAACATTTTTCAGATTCTTATTGCACCCCAGCAGGCCAGCTCTCCTGGCACCCATTTCCTTCACTGCCTGATCTGGGAGCCTGTAAATTGTGGCTTTTGACCTCTCAGGACCATGAGGTCTCCTGGGTTTACAGCTTTCCAGCACCCTGAAGTTGGAGAAGCACATTGGGATGCCTAGCTTGGGCTTCCAGCATACTTCTTTCTAGGAGACCTAGGTCCCAAGCTCCTGGATCCTTAACATTTGGGATCCCAGGCTCCCCAGGCATCCGGATGTGAAGGCTGCGGGAGCGATGCCAGGCAGACTGCTTGGAGCCCATGGCCTCAGCATCCCTGTGAGCTCCCACTCTTCCAACTGTCCAGTTCCTTACTTGGTAAGCCTTAGAGATGTGTTATACAATGAAACAAAAGGTCATGTTGACTTTTCCAAATTCCTTGAAAATTCAAAAATGTCCTTTTTTTTCCATTTTGTTTTTAAATAAGTATAATTGCTGTTGATGCTGTTATCCTTCCCAGGATTTATTTCCAGTCAACCAAAAAAAACAATAAAAATCCAGCAGCAATCGGGAAGTATTTTCTACTGTGCCACTAGTGCTCTGCAAGGGTTCTCAGTTCTGAAACAGGAGAAGCAATCACTGCCTAACATTTGGGAGATGGCATGTATTCACTTCCATAGCACAGTATTTAAAACCTGACTTTTCATTTACAGCCTAGGGGCTTATCAAACTTAAAGTGTTTGATGCTAATATTAAGCTAGCAATACCATGGACCAAACGCCCTAAAGGCAAAGAACTGAACGTGTGAACAGCACTGTTTTTCGAACAATCCAGCTAACATGCTGTATTCTTCCACTACTCTTCCCACACTGACCATGTGCTATATCAGGCTCTCATTATCCTTCTTTATTACAAAAAAGAATATGTATTGGCTTTAGAATTACTCATTATCATTTCAATAACAAGAAACATAAACTGTTACATTGTGGGGGAAAAGCATGCCTAGTCAGCACAAGTAAAACAAACCCAATTAACACATGTCAATGCTAAATCTTCCAGCACAGGAAAGAAGGCAAAGAATAAACTTGATCCTGGTTTTCTTCTGTAGAAGCAAAAGATGGCACTACAGCCGCAGAACAGGAGTAAACTTAAACAGAAAATATTACAAATATGTTATGGCAATCTTCAGCAGAGGAATCTAATCTTTTCCTGTATGATTTTTCATCATTTACCTGATGACTTACCAAGAAGACCTAAAATAAGTTTCAAACTTCCCAAAGCATGATCATGTGTTGACATTTCTGTGTCGAATAGTTTTTTAAGCCTTATGGGATCATCTCCAGGTGCAGATGGCTAAAAATTTGTGTGACTTCACCTGAGATCTGAAATACAAGGATTAGTGGTGAAAAGTCCAGTTAAAGAAGATAGAAATCATAATCTCTAGTAATTTTTCTACCAGGTGGTTTTCAAACAGAGACAGAAGAGCAAAGATGGACAAAGTATATCCATTGGGATAAAACATTTTCATGTACTATTACTAGAGAAACATGACATATGGGAATGCATATTAGAAATTCATGAGGTAAAAAAGGAATTGTGCAAGCCCTCAAACAAAGTAGTGTTAACAAAGAAGAGCAGGAGAAGGTTGACCAGGACAGAACTGAAAAAAGATTTAAATAGATACATACATACGTTTACATGAATATATATATCAATACATAGATTTTTTTTTAGCCTACAGGTATTGAATTACTTTTATGTCTTCTTAAATTACAAAGGAAATTTAATTCTTTCTCAGTCAAGTCTGTTCTTAATAGAAGAAAGAAGGAAATGGGACTCTTTCTTTCACATTTTTAAAAGCTGTAAATTTGAAGCTGCTTCAGTAGGTCCCAAACACTGTTTTCATGAGTTCTTTTCAGTTATTTTTTAAGGAATTTGTAGAATACCGACAGGTGTGAAACCAAATGTGCACCAGCTACATGCAAGGTGTTGATGTTGAACAGTGTGTATTTTTTATCATTTTACAGGCATAGACACAGAAAGACTTCTGCACAAATGCAGTTTAGTCACTTGGAAATTACCTACCTCTTATACAGAGCTTTTTTATGTAGATTTACTGTGAATGCATTCAGTGGCTGAAAACCAGATCCAAAAAGTTATACAGGAGATTCTTTGCATTTTAGTTAAATTGCATGAAATACACTTTTGGTCAGCTCAGTCTTTCTCTCTAGACAGTACCTGTCAACTTACATACCATAATCACTTCTAATTTACTACTCAACTGGGATAACACTTTATATTAATACATACAAAATTGAAAACTAGGAGATTCTGATCGCCTGGCAAAACAGATCCTTAATAAATTATCCCCTTTTAAAGGGGAGAGTTAAATGAGATGTGACTTAGCTGCATGGCTCTATGTATGATGTACTGAAATCCTTATACTGAAAAAATGTGAAATATCCCAGTAGTGGGAAAGTCTATATTGCTACAGCAATGGCACAGCGCACACAGCAGGATGCCAGCATGGGGAAAGCTGAGCATGCAGGCAGACCTCAAGCAGTTCAGTCCTGGCCCCATCTCCATTCTGGGCTCATGCATTTCTGGTTTTGGTTCATAAATGCCAGCATACTTACATGCACTGTGTTTTGCTGTGTTAGGAACGACTGGTACATTTGTATCATCGGTACCTGTCTGCTAAGGGACAGCGTTGTTCAAGGCGTCATTGAGAACAGTCAATGATAAGATGTCTCTGCATGTTCTACATGAAACCTTTCTGTTATGATCTTTCAGTTATAGTTTATATATATATGTATATATATATATACACATATATATACACATTCATATTTCCTGGTTTATATATTTATATATATATAGTTTCTGTTATAACCTTTCAGTTACAATCTGCACACAAGCAATTCCTTTTTTCCAAAACCCTAATGAAGACACAAACGCTACCTGTCACAGAATAAGGGTGGCCTAAGAATGGACTCTCTTTGAGGCAGGGCAGGGACTGACTGGCCCTGCCACTTACAGAAACTCCTCCTGAGAGACACAGCAATCGAGCCTTGCAAGCTTTACTTCAAGGACAGCGCAATCTTTGCATCCTGTTCAAAAGCTTTGAGGGGCTTGAGCTGTCGCCACCACCTTAGGACTTCTGCCATGAATTTCTTGTGGCAGTGCGGGAAGACCTGCACCATGAGTTTCGCCTCCTCCCAGTCCTTCCCGTTGTCAGTTTTTCCATCTGACACATCTAACCTTTTCCCAAACTTGAGCTGAAGAATACTCTCCTGGGGGGTGAATGGATCCCCACGCTACCCAGACACTGCCACCATTATCACTGCAAAAGCTACACAAGGTGTTGGTTTAGCTTTAAACTCAGTTTTGGTAACCTTTAAAATAAACCTAAGTAACCTTTATCTGGAAACAAATTACTGCACTACTATTGCTAGGTGTATGTAGTTCATCTATTTTGACATTCTTTGTCATGATATAATAGCACTTTAACTCCTGGAACATAACAGATCATGTATTCATTTTTGCCATTTATTGAAAATCCACATGTGAATCTAATCTATGAATATATAATATAAACAGGGCCTGAATCAAAGACTGATGAAGTCAATGGAAAGATTCTTAACACATCTCATGAACTTCAGATCCTGAAGCAAAGGGTTCATGCAGCCTGTGCATGATTCCTCTGGACTAGAACAATTCAGTCATATCAAACTGTAATACAAGTGTCATCATGATAACATACTAAAAGTTTCCCAACAAAGATTTGTTGGACTTTTTTTTTCCAGTGGACCACCTGCATCACTCAAAATCCATCAGCATATGAAGAAACCTGACTTAGTATTGTCCACTTTCAGCTCCATGAAACCTTCTGATGTCTCTTATTCTGAAAATACAGCAAATAGCTTTTATCAGCTTTTTCTGTCATTGCTATAATAAGAAAAACAGTTGTGAGAGCAGCAGGTTTTACATTCTGCAGATTTCTGGGCAGTGCTTATAAAATGTACATTTGTTAGCCTCCCCTCACTGTGGGTTGTGCTTGCAGGTCCCTTCACTACCTTAACAGCCTGCTTTTTCCTGGAAGCAGTTAACAGTTTTGAAACATATCCATCAAATTCATTAAAAACTAACCAATGGAAACTGGAGTCAATGGAGAATGAATCACATATAGATACACAAAAACACGGATCATACACAAACATGTGTACAGCATAATCATAAAAAATCTTAATTTCCTTATAAAACTGGGCTAAAAGGAATGTCCTGAGGAGTTCCTATGAGATGAGAAAAAATTAACAAAATAATGTAATTCAGTATCAAAGCAGCAACAACAACAACATGCAAGTTACCAAGAATGTGGGCCAGCATTTTGATTTAGTTCTTATTTGAGGGAATTTGGCATACTAGTTCCTCTTAGCTTTGTGGTACCCATATAAATTATATTAACCTGTTGATGAGCATGCAAAGTTACTAATCTTTTACTTTTCTAAAATGTGAGGGAGACAATATGTGTCAGTCAAGGTCCTATGTTGTAAAATTGTTAATTTAATGGTGATGTCAGTCAGTTTGCTAAGTAGATTGCGTATTCCAAACAATGGGATTACACTGTACAAACTGTAGAAAATCTTATTGCATCAATGAATTTCTGCTCAGAATTGCTATTAAAAATGAGCACAATAAAGTGTAAAGCACTCCCAGTATTACATAACACAAAGTTTTTATTTTAAAAATCAGTTTATAACAATACCTTCAACATAGCTTTGATCATAATTTCATTTAAGATACATTGATTGCATTTTTCTTCTTATTTGAAACATCTTGAAACTAAAGAGAATCCATTGACTTTACCTGGATTTGCATTGTGGCATTTATGGTTTTTTATTCGTCATGTTTTCTTCAACTTGGGATAAACATTTCAGTCAATGCATGTTACAATCATAGTGCTCTGGAGTACCTGGCTAGATAACTGAATTTGTGTAGCAGAGCACCTGGATGGTGCGTAAATCTGTGATATAAAGCAGAGGAGTTATTTCTGTCACTGAAGAGTGAGTATGCTTCAAGTGCTGTCAAAATCAGAAAGATACCATGCATGAGAGAAGCATTAAGCTTAAACTGCACAACAAACAAGTAAGGTGGTATTTAAATAAAAAACTTCTCTCTCTGTGAAACTATCCTTACCTTGCAACTATTCAAAAAGGACATCATGAAGTGCTAGCACAACTCCTCAAAATTATTTCCAATACATGTATAATAGTCTATATGTACTGGAGTTAACAGCTGAGAAGCAGCTGAATTATTTTCCTTTTTTCTCAGTTCTCACTACTTTGCAGGAAGAATAGGTGAAAATGCTGTGAATATTGTAAATATCTTGTGGAATTTGTATTTGTACTTTTATGCACTTTGCTGTAGCACACTTTGTACTTGGCATACAAAGTTGTAAGCTACTATACACTTAAGATCAAAACGCAGTCTCAGGCCCATGGTATCAACTCAGGGTAAAATTCAGTGGGCAAATAAAAGGTCTATTGAAAAAATCCTTGCTCACAATGTGGATTTAGACAGGATTTAGGCTGTGTGACAGGCCTTAGATTAGACTCCTGCACAGAGCTGGAATTTGCCTTCATTGTGGAGGAGAATTTGCCTCTAATGACAGTGCAAATGTGTGACAGAGGTGCAAATGGACAGTTAAATCTAAAACTGAAAAGAAGCTTCCACTGTCTTATTTTTGCACTTTTAGCCAAGAGACTAAGTACATACAGAGAAATTTGACTTTGGCAGCATACAATATACCCACTCTCTTTTCATGCTGAGTGATTTCTGCTTCAAGGTGAAAAAGGTAATTTACTCCCAGATTTTTTTTAAAGGAAACTTCAGATGTATAAAAATGTCACAAGGAATCTGGTTTATAGATTAGAAGGGAGATTGGGTTTTCTTAAAACAGTTGCTTGAAATTATTACACATCGGGCTTTGCTTCAGATCCTTCTTTCTGGGAATGATATGACTGCTGCCAAAACAAAATCTGTTTAACTGTTTAATTGAGAGTTTCAACAGAACCAAATTCAGTGCAAATGAGATCAGTTTATTAGAATTTAATAACTATAACACAGACGGGGAAATAAAGAAAAAAAACCACACTTCTCTTGAAACACTATCTTCCTCCCACCCTCATTCAGATGCATAGCCAAGATACTTTTCATTTTTTAACTTAGGAAACACTGTGGGGTTCATGTTAAATGCAAGTGCCTCTTTACAGATCCTTTTTTACGTCCTTAAGGAGTTAACCTCACTGGGCCAAACTGGGTAACTTCCCCACATTATTGTGGAGCATAATTATGGCTGCTTCTCAGAGTACTGGGAAAAGGTCTGATCCAAGATCCCGAAAGACCTGCTTTGGATTTCAGCTCCCATTTGCTTGGCAGTGAAAAACAGCATTTGTAAGCAATAAGGTGAAAAGAGCTTTATTTCTCAAATGCTTCCCATGCATTTCTTGAAAGTGTTCCCATTGTAACTAAAATGTATCAGAACTGGCACAGCTCAGCTTTCCCCCCAACAGCTGCTTCTACAGGAAGGTGGCCAAAGTGCATGGGATACAGGATGCTGGAATGCTATGTTCAAAGAAAGCAGGTAAAGCCAAAGATCACAGGGACCTTAAAACCATCTAAGATGGACACAAAGAGCATAGCACAAACCATGCCCTAACAACATGAAAAGAGCTGGGGACAGCTAGAAATTGGATGCTATCTGCAGGAAAACCAAACAGATAAATCTGTCCCTAGGGATCTTCTGTGCCCTCAGCAGGGGAAAAAAAGAATATTTGAAGCCAGATCTGGATGAGTGCATGGGCAAACACTGACGGTGAGACACGTTCCATTAACAGGAAAAAAGAAAAACCAGAGAGATTGAGATCAGAGGAAATAGAACCAGAGGTCCCAATGAAGGAAAAAAATGGGAATCAAGATGTAAATGAAGGAATAGAAAGGTTAGTCAATACAAAATTAAAACAAAGGGCAATCCTATCTGTACCGTGGAGTGGCAGAAATTGAAAAAAGAGATGTGAAGGATGAGGAGAACATAAAAGAGAAAGCACACTACTCTTAAAGAACTTTGTTGGAGAAGATTATTCCTTTATGCTCATTTTATTAACTTAAAAGTAAAAATTGGTTGCCTTGCATGTTTATCTGAAATATATATAATGTGGCTTTTAGCACTTTTTGCTTCACTTTCTTCTGTTCCACCCAGCAAAAAAAGGAGGAGAGAGTTATTTACTTTAAGTCATAATGCTAAGACATATAAAGCCAGGGCTGCCAACATCACATCTCACACCATTTGTACAGCCTATTGAGAAGACAGCTACTGGCTGAGCCCATTTTGGGAGTTGTTTCCTTATGATTAACTTTTCCAAGTCAGGATAACTGAACAAGGAAATGTTTGGATTAGGTTTGGAATCACATTCCAATGCTTCATAATTCAAAGTATACGGTATATTTTCAATACTACTGCTATACACAAACCAGTAGTTTTGCACACACTGGCTCCACTTTAGATACCAACAGCCTCAAGCAGGTCTGAACATCACTAAATTGTATAGTAATAGATTCCTCTGGTTTTTCACCAAGCTTTCAAAGCTGTTTTGTTTTTCTAATGTTTAGTCATGCTGGTGATGATTTATAAGGCCACACTTGAAGCAGAGTAAAAATCTATGCAACAGTGCAGCTTTACGTTGGCAGAGAATCTGGCCTTTGAGCTCCCAATTTTGGATAACACCTTCCACAAAGGCAGTCTCCTTGTAGTATGCAGGCAGGGTATCAAACATGCATTCAAACAAAGGTATAACATGGCCAGCAGCATCTGGAGGACGTGAGCGTAGCTAGTAACTGCAAGCTCAGATCCTGACAGCAGAAAAGGCACCACTTACCTGCCAGCCTTGAGAGCCGTAAATAAGATATTCTCATCCTTTGCCATCTGTTTCAGTCTAACAACAGAAGTAGTTCACCATGCCTCCACAATGCTGAAGAAACACATTTTGGGGGGAAATAGAAAATGTAAAAGAAGTGGTTTTCCTGGTGAAAATGTGTCTGCTTTTCTTTTTGTGTAAAGGAAATGGGAGAAGGGCACCCCTTTCCCTCTGCCCATCCTTCATGCTTTGCATGCCAAGGAAAGCTCTAAGCTCAGAGATGAGAAGTCTACATCTACAAAGTCAAAGAAGTGAAGGATTTTACTACAACTATTCCCTTTCTGAACAGAGGGAGAAAAATCTTGTCAAGATTTAGCAGCATCACAGGTGTGCATGCAGAACCCAGTGGAGACTGGAGTCAGTGAACGTGCTGGATCACTGAGGTTTAGGTAGTGAACTGCTACTCCGGTGTGGGTTTCTTACGCATCAGTATAATCAAGAGAGGGAGATTTCTAACAAGGGCATTTCGAGAAGCTAAATGCAGTGGGCCTGTCTCCACTGCCAATACAAAGAGCCCGGAATGCCGAGCTCCATAGCTTAAATACCACATTTTCTGTGTTTCCTAGCATCCACCCTGCATCTAATTACAGAAGCAGGAGGAGTTCAGGCTGTCAGGAAGCAGGTATCTAACAAGATAAAATGGCAAAGAATGCAAAGGGAGAGTAAATCTGCAGGAAGATGACACAAACAGTCCAGGGCCACTCTGGATGCAGCCTAGCTTCAGTCAAGCTCTGGAGCTTGTACCTACTTGCCAGGCCATGTATTCCCCAACCCATTATTTTGCTTCTGTTTCTAGTCAGGGGATAAAGTGGAAAAGGTATTCAAATCACTTTTTCAGAATTTTTCATCAGGCTTGGAAGTTCACAGTATGAGAATAAACTCATATTTATCCACATGGATTTTGAAGCAAGCATGAAACTGAGCTACCCAAATTCTTCTGTGTGTGTTAAAATAACCAGGGAAAGAAAGCCTAGTGTGATCACTGCTGAAAATTCCCAGAGCTTGAATTCCACATACTCTTATCTCTGTGTAGAGAAAGTATAATGCACCTAAGACATGTTTATTTCTCTCAACAGACTGGTTAAGATAAAGACATGGTGTATATTTATTTTTCCTGAGTGCTATTTAAATAGCAACAAAAAGACAAAAATAATAAATACAGCCCAAAATATGTAGCAAATCAAAGAAACAAGCAATGAACAAAAGGCTTGACAGTTTAAGAGAACTGACTTGTAAGAAAAAGACGATCTTAAAACAGAAAACCCCACAAGGTAAGAATTTAGCTTTTTTTTTTTTTTCTCCAGAAGTAACAAGGTGTGTACTTCATACAAACAGGTAAGGAGTAGTCTGTACTTGTTGACAGAGATTTAACCAAAAATGTTAGTATTAATATGACAGAAAATGCATTGCAGGGAAGGAAAGGGAGGTGTCTTTCTGAGACTAGAAATTGGGGAAAAATGTTTTCAGAACAAATCTAATATTTTGTGGGAAATATTTCTTTTCGGTTTTCATATTAATTTAAGCAAATAAAAATCTAAACATTTGACTTCACCAAAAATATTTTCAGGATTTATTTCTCAAGTAAAGGAATTCAACAAGTCAAAGACACATAATTTCAGATGCTTTTTTTTTTTTTCTTCAGGCAAAATTTGCTTTTTTGGGGTAGAAAAAACATTCTCAAAAGGATCATTTCTATCTTTGAAAATAGGAATTTGGAATTAAGTAAACATATGGGATGATTCTTGTGGGAGTAGTCTGTATTTATGTCTCAATATGTTTATGATTTTAAACTCACAGAATGTCTACACTAGCTGATTTTAAATGCTAAGATATTTTATAATGTTAATTACATTATAGTCTTAATGTTAAGAAATTAAACATAAATATGTATTCAAATTCTTCATTCAGTTACACATCCATTGAGAATTTGGCAATCCAATCTATCAAATAATTCTCAAGAAAAAATTGCATCCACATAGTAGCTGTTTAACAGTTCTTAATAGTAATTGTGCTGTGTTTTATGGAAGAAGTTCAAAGCTGTCTGCCTCACAGTAGAACAATTAACATATTTAAAGTCACAGGTGGATCTGCTTTCTTCACTGGACTGAAGCTAATTTGCTTGGAATATGCTTTCCTGTCTTTTGCCATGCCTAATGATGAACACAGAAGGGTTCCTGTGTGCTGTCAAAGATTTTCTCGCAGCTTGCCAAGATTCTCCTTGATCCTTGGTTATTAATGTAGCAGTATCTCAACATTATCAGTGTTTCACCCACCCTCTGTGGTCAATTACAGTCTGAAAAAAAGGTTACAGTTTGTAGTCAATTGCAGTCTGAAGTAACAGCTGTAGCTATTTTTGCTGGTTTTGTGGCAGTGGATACATCTTAAAAGCAGGCTTCAAAGAGACAGTGGTGCTGCAGCAGTACAGATCCCCCTTACATTTCTTTAGCCTCGCTTGAAAAGTACAGAAACAGCTGTTCAATGTAAATTCATTACTGGAGAGCCTTTTAAATAGGTAGACATATCAAACAGAATTCACATAAATCCTACATTATATATAGTAATTATATTATTCAGACCTATCTGTGCCTTTTTTGGGGAATAAACTGTAAAGGATGATGAACTTGCTACCCCTTTTTTAAAGACCAGTAAGACCAAACTGCAATGCCAATGATCACTAGGAAGTACTCCACCTCACCAGTACTTCCAGGTGTGTCTAACAAAAAAGTATCTCAAGTTGACCAACAGAAATTAATTAGTATTTATTTTTTTTTCTCTTTTCTGCTAAAGCAAAAGGAGGACTATCATGATCTGATGTTTGGGTTTTTTTAAATAACTTTCCAAAAAAAAGGTCAAATTTTTACTTCAATCATTAACCCAGCAAAAGTAGTAAATTTAGGCCTCACAACTATCTTTCTACAGTCAGTATTTGCACTGGATGAATCTGTAAGTAGAAGTATTTTAGTGTCATCCTTTTGGCTTCTGTTGCTGTAAGTCCTCATTTTAAACCTGAAAAATTACTCCCTCATAATAACTATGTTACGTTTCACTAATGAAAATTACTTCCACAGTTATTAAACTCTGCAGTGAATTCAGGTTAAAGATGTACATGTTATCTTAAAACACTCCAGACCTGGCCTCAATTGATGCCCCCCTTTCTGAGTCAGCTGGGTCCTCATGTATCCAGGCTAAATTTCTTTGAAAGGGCCAGATTCACCACAGGGCCTGATTTTCACAGAGAAGAGTTATCTTTTTTCATTGCTGTTTCCAGATTGACGAAAAGACAAGCTTGGGGATCCTCCTGTCAGGAGGAGCACCTAGCTCTCTGGAGAAGCTGATCTTAGAGGTCCACACTATAACGGTATATCACATAGTTATTTGGCACCAACGTAATTAATTCATTAAACAAAAGGTGACTGGCAGTTTCTTGTATCTGAGAAAGCTCTTCTAAAACAGTGGACTAAGGGGAAATAGATCCAGAATCGATAGTGGCAGAGGCAATAAGTCAGGTTTATTGGTTGTCATGCTGCAGTGGACGGTCCCAAAAAGTGTCATGTAACATTTTTACTGGACAATAAATGTCCAACAAAATAGAGCTTTTTAGAAAGCAAAAGCTCACAAAATTGATTTAAAACAGGGAAATTGTGTTTGGGAATATGCTGCAATTTTTTTTAACTGGAAAAAATTTTGGTGACAAAATTTATATTTTGAATGTTCAATCCTGGATCAGATCTTGAGACGAGAGTGACAAAGCTATATAAGATTTCCTACATTCTCGTTTCTGTTGCTGCAGATCATTAATGAGCAAAGGAAACCATATATTATGGCTAGCAGAGATAATTGCTTTTAAAAATTAAAAATATTTTAGACACAATACTACATTTGCTTTGAAAAGAACTGCTTACATGTAAGTACACATTGCCTCATTAGGTCTTACAACAGAGCAGACCACGTGATGGTTAGATACGCTTTTTACAAAGTCTACTAGGACAGTTATTATTTGAACAGAAAAAAAATACACCAATAATAACATTGTGATTTCTACATTCCAGACAACATACAGCAGTTACTAGTAGAACATTGTTTCCAATGGAAGCAGCTGAAAGGACTAGAGGGCACAACTTAGGAGGAGTGGCTGAAGATATGAGGTTTATTCAGCTTAGAGAAGAGGAAATTAAGGGGTGACCTCACTTCTGTCTGTAACTTCCTCATCATGGGGAGCAGAGGGGGACATGCGGATCTCTTTATGGTGTTCGGTGATAGGATGTGAAGGAATGGCTTAAAACTGTGTCAGGCCAAGTTTAGATTGGATATTAGGAAAAAGTTCTTCCCTGAGAGGGTGTTCAGGCACTGGAACAAGCTCCCCAGGGAAGCGGCCACAGTGACCATGGCCCCAGGCCTGTCAATGTTCAAGAAGCATTTGAGCAATGCTTCTAGACATGTGGTTTAATTTTCAGGTTGCCCTGTGTAAAGTCAGGCGTTGGACTCAATGATCCTCAAGGGTCCCTTCCAACTCAGGATCTTCTATGACTGTGATTCAGTGTTGATCAACAAACCTTCCCATTAATAATGTTTTTCCAAAGATCTGCAGGACTACGCTGAAAGAACAGACCCTCATACCTGTGGTGGCTGATTTCTCATTATTTCTGAGTGTGAGCATCAGGAAAAGCTGATTTTGCTTGTTCAAATCAGCTTTCCTCCCTCCTGCTGTGGCCCTGTGACAGCCTTGTGAGTGGCAGGCGCAAGCTGCTTCCCAGGCAGGAGATGATGCTCTAACCCTAGAGTTATCTGTCACATGCTCCAAATAATGCATGGTTTCCTTCTACTGTGGTCAACCAAACTGCACTAAACCAGGATTCTCATTCCCCCAGCAGCTTTCCAAGTCTTAAAGGCATTTGACCCTGTAAGACAACAGACATGCTGTATCTGTGGAAAAAGTATGAACCAACCTGATATACACTTCAGAAAAAATAGTGAACATACAGTATTTCCAAGGTACAACTCCTGCAAATGTGCAAGTGTTTAGCATGGCAGTTGTTTATCATTATCGTGACAGAGGAGCTTGGAGTACATTTATAATTTAAGTACATCATGACATGGAGGCCAGTAACTTTAACCATAAGATTATCTTTCCCTCACTCCTCAGTAACAAGTTATAAACACCCTTCTTTCCAGTTTATTGCATTTAATTAAACAGGAGGTCATTAGTGTATGACTCTTGTCTCCTGTCCTGTTTTTCCAGAAATAAAGTTTAGTTTGCAGACACATTTGAATTTATGTACATTAATCATGTATCACAGCCCTTCGGCTTAATTTCACATATCATAAATGTTTGTGCATTAAAGCTATTGGCTGTCCCAGTGAAGGTATTGCAAGTTAATATTTGACAAGGACATTAATAAAGGTACCACAGTAAGACAATCAAAACTTTGGCTATTTATGCATTTCAAAACTGAAAAAAAATCATATATATAATTTATCATTCATGGCAAATCAGAAAAGCTAAATAGGCACTGATGAAGAGATTTATATCTACATTGCGTTAAAAATTCAACTACCAAAAACATTAAGAAAAAAACAGTGTAGCAATTTTGAAGATGATTTTGTTGTAAAAGCTTAAATCCAAACTCAAATTATTCCATGTGGAGTTAAGGAAGATGTTATTTAGATTTGTATCTATTAACATATATGGCTAGCTCATTTTGGCTACCTTAACATGGGCATCAGATGTCATGTGAGATGTACAAAGGATCTGAGATTTTAGCAAGCTGGTGCAGATATGAGACAAAACCCCCAGGAGACCCATGCCCTTTTGAACTGGCAGCTGGAGCCAGGGAGGTCCCTAGGGCATCTCAAATGGCATCAGATGTTCGGGAACTGGATCATGCCCAGGAACTCTAAAATTTCACTTCACTAAGGATTATAGGAAAGATAATGTTCCCTCTTTGGGTATTGCTACAATAGGAAAAAAATTGCATGACTGTCAATTAAAACAGTTCAAAGTTCTGTTTGAAGTCTGCTCCTTTGAAGCCTCTGCTGTTGGTATTGCCACAGATCCACTTTTAACCTTAGAGGGTAATGTTGCTCTCACTTAAGGCAATGGCAGGTCTTCCTTTTGCTCTTTTCAAGAGCTGTTTCAGGATACAAGAACGATTAGAGGTATTAGCAGTGGGGTAGATGGCAGCTGCACTTGTTTGGCAGAGGGTGTGAAGGCACTAGGTGTGGTAGAATGCCCAGCTGAAGGGCTGACAGGCAAGCCCCATGGGGAGAAAGGAAGAGAACGGAGCAGGGTTTTCCGTTCAGTGGGGATGTCTTCCAAAGGACAGGGAACTTTTCCATAGACCAAAAATACCCACCCATTTCTGACCTAGCTAAAGGCTCCTGTAGTTCTCTATTACCCTTTTTTGCTTTCGTTCCTTTCCCCTTCTCAAAATAACAGCCTCTGCTGGAGGGAGTTAATTCCAAAGGCAGTGGTCATATATTTGCCTAAAGAGAGAGCAGAGAAACCTACATGGGCAGAATCTCAAGCTTGAGATAACTAACTTGACTAAAAGCTCTTCTGAGGCTCAACTTCTAACTCCATAGGAAAATTCAAGTGATGCAGTTGGACTCCTCTTTTTCTGAATTCTTGTCTGGGAAAGATCCTCTTCTACTGCTTGTTTTAAGACAAATTGGCCACATAAATTAGCCACAGTTAGCTGCCACCAAAAGTTCTCTAGTGGTCAGATCTCCTAGACGTATCCTTAGCATGAGCAAACAGAATCAGTATGGGAAAATGAAGACTTCACATACAGGTGTGCTGCCATTTCTATAGGCATCAAACCTATGACTTCATCCTTTCTATCTGACATTGGTGGGGCACCAGAAGCCCAAAATGTTGAACATGCTTCTGAAATAAAATACCACTTAAATGGCCTCTTTATGGCTTAAAAGAGAACAGAGTATGCAAAGTAGCAATGAACGAGACATTCATAGTTTTGTCTGATGGTAGAGTTCTTTTGTTCACCAAGTTTACTAAAGAATCTCGCTCAATACTACAAATATTATGAATATTAAAATCCAGATCAGCCAGATAAGAGCTTTTTTGTATTAAAATCAATGCATGTCATTTGGACTTCTTTGACAGCTACAGATTAGGCATTAATAAGGTGCTTTTTATGCTCAATTTTTACCAATGACATTTGCAGGTAAATGAATTTAAAGTTTTCACACAATAAAAGCACATTCCTAATATGAAGGAAAAGTGCACCTACATACAGTATTCAACAAGGTTTTGTGCACTAATGATCTAGAACACCCTAATATCAGCACAAGTGATGTAGTGCTAAGTTTCCATTAGGATAAACATGATAGAATAGGCAAAACCTCACTTAATGCCATATAGTACGTTATTCAAATTGTGTTTCTAATCTGTAAGTACATTACATCATGAGTCATTCAAAGGAAAGGGCAGAGTTTCCTGCCCAATTCATTACAAAAAGAAAGTGACATTTAGAAGGTAAAATATGAGAAATGGGAATTGTATCTCACAGGTAGAGTTCTTTTTTCTCATGAGAATTCTTTTATTAAAATAAGAAAGAAAATACCAGAATTCTATCTCACTAGCAGAAAATTATCAAATTTGTTTCTTAAAGTTATAAGACATCTAAATAGAAGAGTCACTGAAAACAAAATTTTAGCTCCTCATATTCAGCATAGCTTTATTTACATTATTTGGGAACCTAGATAAGGCTGTAGAAGAGTTTTACAAGGAAGAGAGGTTTTCTGGGTTTATTTTTGTTGTTATTTAAATACTAGCTTGTACCCATCAATTCATCTGAACAGCTAACCCTATTACAGTGTGAAAAATATTGTAGAGAAGATACCAAGCCAGCACTGGAAAGGTTCACCACAAATCACCTTTGATTTACATGAATTAAACATTTCTGGTTTTAATGAGAGGCAAATGAAAGGAAAGTCTGACCTTGTAAGGGTAATATAAAATATGTGTCCCGTTCTAAGCACTTAAGTACATATGAGCTTTTATAAACAGTGTGTGTGTGTGGGGTGTTTAAACAATATTTCACATCAGCATACTAGTACTTGCCGCCTTCTCACCAAATGTGTGTCATTGTTCCACTTCCAGCTAGCCCTCTGACCAAGCTTGCCAGAGTGGTGATTTAAAAACATCAAACTTGTTGCAGAAGATGGAGACAAATGCAATCTTGTTAATTTTGTCATGTCTTTAAATGTCAAAACTAAGCACTATAGAGAAACTAAACTAAAAATAATTGAAAGCTAGAGCATCCCCTTCTGTGCAGTTATTACCCACATCCTGCTCCATAGTGTTCAGAGATGAACAGAATACCAAAAGCATGAAGCAAAATTCAGTGCTGAGCATGGGGATGAATAGTTCATCAAGCTCCTGTATGTTAACCAAGAATTTAAGAGATCAAGACAGCAGATATCTGAGGCTCACCTACAGAGCCTAGCATTCCCTTCTCCAGCAAATATCTGCATATTTGAAAAGTGGCTCCACAGAGCAAGTTGCAGACACTGAGGACTAAAGTGTCAGCCAGTTTGGCTTTGTATTTGATTCAGAGGAACTGGGACATTTATCTGAGATTTAACAGTCGGGTGCAACAGCTGCTTACCATAACAAGCTTTTGTCTACAAACTTTTTTAAAACGTCTTGGAACAATGACAGATAACAGCCCATCTACTCCTACCCCACTGCTCAGTGATTTTTTGTGCCAAACCTTAGTTTAGTTTTGCCTCACTACTGTATTTTCTCAAGTTGTCAGACCTCATTGCTGTAGGAATAAAGCACCTACAAATGGAGAAGAGTGGTTTCACTGCACACCAGTAAGATCACAATGCTATACAGAGCTGTACCAGAAACACGGCTGGCACAGTGGCTCTCTTCTTACTTGGAATTTTATTATTTCCCTATTTCTGGCTACAGATGCAGACAGTTTAACCATCCTTGGCTTCCCTGCACCCCAGGAGCAGGCGCCAGCTCAGCAGCCTCACCGAGATGACCGGCTTCACGTGCAGCAGGGCGGGGGAAAGGGGCTGGCTGCGTGGAGGGACATCTAAGGGAAGGGGTGAGGGGGTCCAGGGTTCAAAACCCCTCACTTCCTTCAGGCTTAGCATCATTTAAACTTTTTATTATTATTCATTTCTTTAATTTTAAAGGCTTCCAGATGCCTTTCCATCATCCCAGCCTGCATATCCTCCATCCTGAAGGCAAGGTCCACCACCATCATCTCTACAGAGTATGGCAAAGGCAGGCAGGCTAGGAACATATAGCCCATCAGGATACCTGACTTTCTAGTTAGCTCTGCTCCATGAGCCAACTTTACACAATTTAATAAAAGTTCAGATACAGATGGAGGTTGCAATTCCTGTTTTAAGCTTTGCTGCATTTGATTAAGCTAATTCTCAAATATGGTAAATATGGTATCATAAACTGAAGCTGTTATAAAACACAGATAGAGCATGACACAAAACTATACATTAATTACAAAATACTTAACAGCAACCAAAAGAAGACCTTGGACTTTGGCTCCTAACCTAAATGGTTTTTTCCTATTTAGACATGTTCTAAAAATTAAAACACTATGGCAGATGTTGCACAACTTTCTCTCATGTTTGTTCCTGTTGGGAATATTCACTCACTGGTTGAAACTGCTGTCCTTTAAGCAGCCTTACTTATAGAAAGGAAATTGCTAATTTTGAAAAGATGATTTTGCAGTTTGCCATTTGTTTCAAACCAAAGAGAGAAGGAAATGTAAACCACTAGCTATTGATTTGCATACATCATCCCCAGAATTGAGTTGTACCTCTTGACTCTGTTCAAAGGAGAAAGTTCAAGGGAGATCAGTAGTCCAAGACAAGAGAAAGAAGGAAACCAAGTCCAGCAGTGGGTGTGCTTACTTTGAGCAGACTGCCCTCTGATGCTGGCAGGAGGTATTTCTTTCTTTAGTCATGTAATATAATAACCATGACTTATGATACCAAAAGGCAAAAAAAATACCATTTCTGCTGAATAGAGAATTCTTTTGGATTGAGGTCAGAAGAACTACTTGTTGACTGGAGGGAAGTATAGGGACTCACACAGTGTGTGGAAAACTGGTTCAGTGGAAGAGCTACAACACTACTGCTTATGCATATGTATATCTTCCTTCCATAATTTACTTTTTAATCTCTTTTGATCTCCTGTTCCAAATACATATCAAGCTTATAGGACAAATCCTAGCTCACATAGACCCTACTTAGACAAAGCATTTAACAGCGTGCAATTACTTTTCAGTGTCTAACTGCTTTGCAAAATTAAAATCCTAGGAAGAAGCTGACTGCGTTGAATTTCTCAAGTACCCAAACCACCTTCATTTTTAGTCCCATGCATGTCTATATATGGTTAGAAATGGGATTAGAGGTTGCCAGATGACTCACTTTAACAACTTCCAGGACAAAAGCAAAACAACATCAGATTATAATTCTGATTTCCTGAGTCTAATCATGAATAGGAATTGGTTTATGCAAATCATCTTCCTACTGGAAATTACGGAATAACTCTCCTGAGGAGCAAAGGGAGGTAAACCAAGGGAGGAATGCTAAAACTATACAAGTTGTATGATGCTGAAAGGAAGGAAATGCAGCATTCTGAGTTTTTGTTTTGGACTGGGAGGGATTAATTCTTCCTGTCAACTCCCTCTCCGCTTTTTAAAGCTCATTAATACCTTTGCCAATGAAGCAGGGTTCTTCAATATTTTCAGAACTGACAAAGTCAGCCTGTCTCTACCTCTCATGGGCTCGAAATTTAGGGCTTAAAAAACAGGCTATAGCATTTTAAACACACATATGAGCATACACAGACCTTCCCTCACTCCTCTTCCCACCCACCCCACCCTCAACATAAGGAAATACTTTGAAATGGAAAAGACAAAACAGAGGGAGAAGTCCAGAAGAGTTATGTCATTATTTTTCTTAAAGCATCAAAAATCAGAATATACAGGACAACATCCATATGCAAATATACAAGTTAATCAGTAATGACTGATTAACCAGTCAAAACTATAAACTATTCTAAGAAAAAAGCTTTTTGAATTTAGCTTAAACCGTGTGAAAATGAAAACTGGACTCTACTTTAAAAAAAACAAACACCCTAGATTCCATACTGTGCATTTTTACAGAGATGAATTCAGAGAAACACAATAGAAGGGCCCACTAAATTGAAAGGATGCTGTTTAAGTCAGCATAAGTGTCCTTCCCTGGCCTTGTCTCTCTCCCAAAATCTGAATGAGTTTTGAGGAGTTACAACCACACAAATACATACTTGGTCTGCCAGCAGGAAGCACTTTTACTTTAATGGCATTCACATTCCCATCAGTGAAATTGTAGAGCTATGTAATCTGCTCTCTCCATAGTTATTTTTTATTACTATTATTTTGGAATGTGTTCAAGGGGAAAGTAGGTCAAAACATTTGAAGAGTGATTTGCCTGCTTTTTGTACGTTTAGCAAATTTGGTTGCTTAAAAAATCACTGTCAGCAAAATGTTCTGGTTGCATGGTCATCTTTTCAAAGTTGCAGCAACTCCGTTTTATGCAACTGTAACAGATGTTGCGCTTTTGCCATATAAAATAAAAAAACTATGTTTTGATTTCCAGTGATGTTTTTGGTATCACTTCTCTGTAGCACTATCAAAAATCAAGTAAATGAAATAATATGAAAAAAAAGTGAGGACTACAGCAGCCCTTGGAATTGCTAGCACAGTTGATGTAAAAGCTGACTTATGTAACCATATGGTATACGTTATCACTTCTCTTAGTGTTTCAAGCTTACTGTCAAAGAAGCTTCCACAGTGAACTTGTGACATGACAACCTCAGAATCTTGGGAATTAGTTGATGTCCTGAAGTTTCAGCTCCTGCACTTCAATGTAAAAACAGTCAATAATAAAATACAACTTCATAAATTTTTTAATTTTTTTTTTTTTGCTGTACTGCAAAGACTTGATAGCACTATGTCCACTGGCTTCATATGCTAGACAATCTTCTGGAGACTGTACTGTCTCACACCGTGCTGGGTGATGGTAGTGATGGAATTGGCACAAGACTGTGCACAATCCCAGAGACATGAAAGAAGACAAATTTCCTAAGACACACTTGCTTAGTGCACAACACAGGAGATAAAATAAATGGGTTTCTTGAGGACATGAAGTACTTGGTACCACAACCAGCTTAGAAGAATTGGACATCTATACCAATGGTAACCTTTCCTATAAAGCTAAGGATTTCACCCATTGCCATCTCGAGATAGTACCTTCAGAAATTACTGTCGGTCTTACCTGTCCCCAGATGGACTGTAATGTAAAGCATCCTTTCAATGGCAGAGGCTATTCCTAGCACATTAGAGTTATGCCAGCTTTCCAGGGTAAGGCTCAGTTCTTAGCTTCATGGCCTGAGCCCAGGAAAACTAAAGATACATTTGAAGCTCCACTATGACACAGACATAACCGTCAACCTTTTTCAGGTATTAAAATGTTCTTTGTAGAAGATTGAACTTTGAGGGAACTGTTAAGATCCTGAAATAAGCCTCCCAACAGGAGGAAACCTTTAACACAGGCCTCACCCTTTCCCACCCTAAGTACAAGACCTAGCCTGTGCTAACACAAATGCAATAACAATATGGACCAGTAGCCTCCCAAAACCAAAACACTTCTCACCATGTTCATTTCTATATGGAGGATAAGAGAAAAAATGACATAAGACAGATGTTACTATTTCATATAATTTGCAAAGCAAAGAATTAGTATAAAACAGTGGTAGAAATGTGGGAATCTTACTTAAAATGTTGCTTAAATAAAAAGTGTAATCTCTGAAGATTCAGAATCAGCAGAGCCATAGTTAATAAGGGCAGCTTTCGTTTTAACCTTTCTAAAACCTACATGCATGTTGCAAACACTGCTGCTGAAGTAGGTGGAGAAGAAGAGGAGAAAGAGGATGATGCTCTTTTACAAACAATCTGCAGGCTATATGTCAGTCTTTAACATTTCTTAGAACATTACTGAATGCAATTTGACTTCATACAGTGAAAAAACAGAGCATATGAACCTACAGTAAACACTAAATGTAGACCAGAGTCTGCAGATAGATCTATTTTCACTTTTGGTGTAATTCATTGCCATTATTTGAGACACAGAAAGATTATTTGGTCCTACAAGGTTTATTCTTTACGGAGGTCATTTCCTTTCTTTGCTCTAATTGTCTTCTCTTTGAAAAAGATTTCTATGTAGTGAGCTAATCTGTATTGATATGAGTTGTGCGTTCACCACTTGAAGCACATTTCCTAACAACATCAATGGAACTGTCGTATTTTGCACAAGAATCAGGACGATAGATTTTAAGCTTGTGATCATCAAATGATACGTACTTCAGGCCAATAGCCACAGGACATTACCTAGCAAGCTGAAAAGAGAAGACTCAATAATTCCAGTTCAGCTTGCCACGTCAGAGAAGGAAAAAAAAAAACCAAGCAAACAAACAAAAAAACCCCAACGAATATCCCTATACGCACAAACACACACCCCCAAAGGAAAAAAAACATGCCAAGGAATGTAAAGACCAAGGGGGGAGGGAATTATAAGTAAAATCCTTTTTTATGAACAGGTACACCTGAAGTATCTGCTTTCATAAGTGTTAGCAGTTTGCTTAGAAAGTGCCTGAAAGGAAGAAAACAAAGGCAATGGGAAGGCTTGGAGGTCACACCATATCCTGAGGAACAAGGAAGTGGAGTGAGCAGTTCTTAATACACAGATTAGTGGCCACCATTGTACCAGGTGAAAAGGATTCCTATCAGGCTACCACACAGTTCTGAGAGAAGCCATGGGAACCACAAAGGCCCTGAACTACTCGGCAGCCCAGGACCACACATCTTTCCACCAACCCAGTGGAGATGAATGTACATTTGAACTTTTGCAAGTAAAACAGGGCCAGATCACTCCTTTCCATTTTGAGTAGCTCAGGAACCCTTCTCCCTCTTTCCCCCTTTTCTCTTCTACACCATGCAGTGGAAGAATCCTACCTGTAACATGTTTTGGGGGAAAAAAAAATTGTGAAAATTACTATACTTGATTCTGTGCTTTTTAAAGCCTTGTGACCTTAAGCTATGCTGTATTACGTGGTGTTGATATTTTAATGTGTCTAAATCCACATTAGCAGCAAACCATTTTTAATAGCCATTTGTCACAGTGTTCAAGCATTTCAAGCAAAGCAGGAACTGAATAGTTTCATTCAGCTACAGATGGACCACATCTGTAAGGTTATGAGCACATCACCCAAAATGGGCATGGAAGGCTTTTATTATGATGAATTTGTGCTGGATTGCCCTGCTATGCTGTGTGAAATCCTGTCAAAACCTTGAATGATGTCTATTACAGTTTCCTGTAAAAGTATATCTCTTGGCAAATACTGACATCACTACTGCCACATTTCCAGCTAGACCAAACAAGGTTAAACTGCAGAAAAAACAACAAATCACCGCTAGCTCCAAACTTCGGTGAAAGTCTACAAACAAACTTACTTCATGGATTTGTTTTTTATGTCATTTCAGCAGTACAGCTGTCTGATGACAGGTTGTTTCACTAACTGCTGATTAAAAAAGCTTACAGAAAATGGATACACAACCTGTGTTTAAATTTAGTTCTTGTTTTTACATGCAGGAAAAGTAATTATATGCATCAGCTAAACATTGTCTGATATTGAAATGAAACACCCCTAGGACAATTGGATAATATGAACTCTGTTAGTAAGAGAAATGTGAGGGCTGATTTGTTAGTACTCAAAAAAATTACTCTTTACCTTGCAGCTGGAACAATTATTCTCAAGTGTAGACAACCTGCAGGAGAGATGGAGAACAGAGAAACAAGGAGAAGTGCCAGTAAGAAAACATTTTTTTGGGAAGTCACATTGTAGCTGAGGTGAGGGAAAGGAAGAGGATGACAAAACCTATTCGTTCTTTGTTGGAAATGAGGACTTTTGGCCAGTAATTTGCGCTTGCATGAGGTGTAACTGGAAGTAAAGCTAGTATCACCAACAATATAATTTCCAGCATACCAGTTTTCATTGGCAGTAATTTTTAAAACAAGTTTAAACAAAGTAGACAAAGAAATGCAGTCAAGCAGCCATGCTAAATTAGGCTCGATGTCCTTTAGAAAGTCATCTCTCCACAGCATTCTGAGGGAAGCAGAGAGGGAGGTGCTGAGTTGTTCTCCCTGGTATCCAGTGATAGGGCACATGGGAACGGTTCAAAGCTGCACCAGGGCAGGCTTAGACCAGACGCTAGGAAGCATTTCTTTACCGAGGGTGGTCAAACACGGCAACAGGCTTCCTAGAGAGGTGGTCAATGCCCCAAGCCTGGCGGTGTTTAGGAGGTGTTTGGACAATGCCTGAATATATAAGATGCTTTAAACTTTTGGTCAGCCCTGAATTGGTCAGGCAGTTGGACTACATGATCTTTGTAGGTCCCTTCCAACTGAAATATTCTATTCTATTCTATTCTATTCTATTCTATTCTATTCTATTCTATTCTATTCTATTCTATTCTATTCTATTCTATTCTATTCTATTCTATTCTATTCTATTCTATTCTATTCTATTCTATTCTATTCTATTCTATTCTAATTCTATTCTATTCTATTCTGTTCTAATTAATACTGTAGTACATTACCATAACACATTGCAATATATACACATTTTTTAAGCGTTAAGAGACCAAATCCATACATTTGCATGTTGCTTTATTCAAAATTAAAACCTTTAAAGAATATCAAAAATCTGTAAAAAAAGAGGATCGCCTTTAAAACCTTTTTCTGTGTGAAAAGTATTTTGTCACACAAGCCCACCATCTTAGATGTATCAGGAGAAGACAGTGGAAAGGCTAAACAGCTTCAGAGTGCTTTCTTCTTTTTTTTGTCATTTCTCCAAAAATTGAAAAGCTAGCTTTCTCTGAAAAGCATGTAAACCTAATTGCATAAAAATGCAGGTGAGTAAGTTTTATATACTTTCCCCACCTGCTGAGTAAAATTTAAAGGTTTTGCTGTGGGATTCAACTTCTGTAGTTATCTCCCATGAAACAAGTTTGGATCATCTGCATGGTTAGGAACTTTTTCTGGAACATCAGAGAAGGACACACACCCCTGCCCCCCCCCCCCACCACCATCTCAAGCACCTGTGTGGTAGTTTTCACATTGCTGCTCAATCCTCACTGTTACAGGATTACGATTTCATTGAGGAGATGCACAAAAAGAGGCCACTTACATAAATACATATGAGACTAGATAAAAAGTCTCTTCTGGTTTGTATTCTTTCACTTACTACTATGCTTAATTATACAGATAGGTGGCAATTTTCATCATTGGTTGATGCTTAGCTATGATTTTCCTTTCCATGAGCTCTTTGTCTGCTTTGGATGATAAATCATGGAAACTTATTTAAACATGACAGTTGTCTAATATGAGTTCCTGCTGTTATGTGGAAAAACACCATTCTAGACGCTACCACAAAGTATTTGTATTTACCATGTTAGCAACATCCAAAAGCATTGTCTGTTGCTATGACTACAAAATCTGGTTAACACCATGTGGTTGTAATATTGAAGCAAGTCTACCTTTCTCATGGCTGTTTATTGTCAGCCTCTTGTGATATTTGTCCACTTTGCTGTTCTTTGCCAGCAACGCAAGAGTTTCTGCAGAAAGTCCTGTTCCTGAGTAAATTTTAGAGAAGAATAGCCCTCATCAGGTACAACCACAGTCCCAAGCATCTTCCTGTAGCATCACCAACCTATTACTTCCACACTCATACTGACTTCGTGCTGCCATCCTACTCCAGATACATTTACTTCAACAGAAGTCCAGAGACAAAGAAAGCAGAAATTCTTTTCCTGTATCTGTTTCACTACTTCTCTGGACACACTTGTCAAATGTTTCCATGCAATTACACAGCCTTGTAACCCTGCAGGGGCATTTTGATACCAAGCAGGACAGAGGGTGGCCACCCACGGACAACGTCCATGACAGTGCCGGAGCTAAGCTCGCGTTTGCAGGAGCATGGATCTGCACCTGACTTACACGCCAGCATAGTCACTACTTATGCCAACAAGTGCTTTTGATAACTTCACAAGCAGGGCAAACATAGGTCCCAGTGACTGCAGGTTTTTGAAACATTTTTTTTGCATACTGCTACAGTAGTTTGACACAATTATCAAACAGGTTATTTTAAACGCAGTCAGTTCATTTCACTTTAACAGAAGACATATAACAAAGCAAAGGGTTCAGAGGACTTTATTTCTTTAGAAACTAAATCCCGCTGATTTCATCTACAGAAAATGCTCATGCATTCCCAGCTTCTTTGAATGCAAAGTACACACGTTGCACATGATGTGTTGTTCCTTCTAGAATCTGCAGCCCTTACAAATTACACTGACACTGACTGAGCTCCTGGAGGGAATCCAAGAAGCATATAATTCATCAGATTTCACCCACACTCAGACAGCCTGGCTGCTTGCTTCATTCTTGAGGGTATGTTGCTACAATTTCATTTGAACAGGTCACCTCCAACCTCAATCCAAGAGTCACAGTGTCTAAACTTTGCATCAGTTTGACTGACACTGCATAGGGCACTCACTGCATGGAGTTTTCTTGCAAAAACAATGCAGCTGCTGGATTACAGTTCTGAAATTCTACAAGGCAAAAGCCCAAGTTATTTTAAGAAACATGAGCCTGAACAAAGATTGTGGTTTGCACAGCTAAAAACGAAGATCATCAATTTTGAAATTTAGCCTATGTAAATTAAATGTTTGGCTTCTTTAAATTTTTGTACTTAAATTCCTGTAAGAGTCAGGGGATTCAAATGACTGCTGGTAGAAAATCCAAATTCTTGTAATTCTTTTTTAAAATTGAGCCTATTTAAAAAAAAAAATCAAATGCATTGTTCTTTTACCAATTTTTTGTTTAAATTGTTTAAATTTATTTTTTAAAAATTTAAATTGTTTAAAAAATTTTGTTTTAAAAAAACTTATTACTTGTGATAAATTTTAAATAACCTTAATTGTTTTCCTAGACAACACTGGTAATATTTTAGCTTTAAGCTTCAATAACCATGGAAAACTGAATAAAAATTGGAATACACTCTTGAAATAGCTGTTCTTGACGTCCAAATATGAAGCTGACATAACACTGTCAATTAAGTTGGTTTTTTTTATATAGGATATTCACATCATATCTAATTATTTCACTTGATCCATTACTTTACATTTTTGATACATTTAGATTTTAAAACAATATAAAAAGGCTTTAAACAGCATACAAAAACATTTCTACAGTTATTGGTAATGTATGTATCATGGACAATTTATGACACCAGAAAACAAAAATCATTAATAGCTCTGAGACATTTAAAATATGTAAGGGTCCTGGTTTTTCAGTCTTATTCTAACATTACATTACTATATTCTTACAGCAACCTAATGTTATGTTACTGGAAGAAACCAAAACCCAGTAACATTTAAGAGTGTTCAAGCATGTCTTGGATTATTTTGCTGCAAGTCTACTATGAAGTGAAGTAGAAACTGGAAAACTGAAGTGGAGTAGTTCTAGGTATTCTTGTTTAAGACCAAATTTGATATAATTCAGACTAAACTTGACATTTAAAATAATTTCACTTTCTTACAGTTCAGTGAGAGGCAGTAATATAACAGTACATTCAAGACCATGTATATAAGCAAAAGAAAGTCAAGGAAATCCAATATCAAGAAATTATGTACCTACAGTCTAACAACAGAAAAATACATGAATTAACTTTAAAATTGTATTGGGGTGCAAGCAGCTAGGCTACTGTGGAGCTCAGGACAAAGAAATCCTTCAGCTTAACCTAGTTTCTTTGGGCAAGCCTGCAACCCAACCAGTGTTCTCACCAACTACAACCCATCTGCAACCAAGCTGGCTTGAAGTCCTTCAGGTTGGTCTGCATTAATCGGTAGTCAGCAGCAGGTCTACCTTAAACTGTCATGCCCTTATTCTGGCATGTAAAGGATCAACTTGCTAGTGCATCAATTAACCTTTTGCAATTTAAAAACCAGGGTGAAACTGTTTCTTTTTATAAACTTAATGGCTGCATTGCTCTCACATTTGCTTAACTATTCTTAAGCATGCATTCATTCTGTGGTTTAAAATTCAGGAACCTTCACTAACTTTACTGAGAAACAGGGTATTTTGTAAATGTAGAGATTGTAGATTTGCACCTAATTGCATAAAAGCAACTAACAGAGGAGGTGCAAGTAAACTGCAATAATCAAATGGACACAGAAAAAGAAAGCAGAAGAACCATTGTCCTGTCTTTCCTGTGTGTTCCCAGGAAGGCATGTAAGTGCTGAAAGCACGAAGGGAAGAGAGGAAATGCTGGCAAGATTTACTTTCCTTTTCTCAGTCTCTCACTTGTTTACATCATATCCTGTCTGGATGGTTTCCAGATAAAAATTATTTTTTCTGCTATGATTTCAGACTATGCTCCTTACCGAGCACATAAGTAACAAACAGTAAGCTCCCTCTTTTAAATACATTTCTGTTTCTTTCCAGTGTTTATTGGGCACTGAAATACACAGCAGCTATTTTGAGACATAGGTCAGGAGGGAAGGAAGAAGAGTTATTGTCTTTTATATCCTTTCAGGTTTAAACAATGATGCAATATGTTATTTTATCCCTGTAGCAGTTTATTTTGGATTATGTAAAACAACATTGCTGGAGCATCAAAAAGGTCTACTACTAATTGGACTTGTACACAGCATCTTAAAGAAAAACTCAGAAATAACATCTATGGCAAAGGTGGCTAGGATGACAAGTTACCTTATAAAGCCATCCTACAAAAGGAAACTAGAAGAACTTGGCTTGTCCAGTATAATAACATTTCCTCCTGTAATCTGGGAGGAAACAGTTAATGACCCACTGCTCCACTTAGACACACACAAGTCTATGGGGCCGGATAGGATCTGGGGGAGCTGGTGAAGGAGCTCACCAGGCCACTCTCCATCATTTACCAACAGTCCTGGCTTACCAGGGATGTCCCAGTGTACTGGAGGTTAGCCAGTGTGACAGCCATCTACAAGAAGGGCTGGAAGAAGAATCTGGGGAAGTACAGGCCTGTCAGTCTGACCTCAGTGCCAGGGAAGGTTATGGAGCAGATCATCCTGAGTGCCATCACACAGTGTGTACAGGACAACCAGGGGATCAGGCCCAGACAGCACGGGTTTATGAAAGGCAGGTTCTGCTTGATTAACCTGATCTTCTATGACAAGATGACCTGCCTAGTGGATGAGGGAAAGGCTGTGGATGCTGGGTACCTGGACATTAGTAAAGCCTTTGACACCACCTCCCACAGCATTCTGTTGGAGAAACTGGCTGCTCATGGCTTGGATGGGTGCACTCTGTGCTGGGGAAAAAGCTGGCTGGATGGTCAAGCCCAAAGAATGGGGCTGGGTGGAGTTACATCCAGCTGGAGGCCAGACACAAGTGATGTTCCCCAGGGCTCAGCATTGGGGCCGGTTCTGTTTAATAACTGTATCGATGATCTGGATGAGGGGATCAAATGCACCCTCAGTAAGTTTGCAGATGACACCAAGTTGGTAGGAGCGTTGACCTCCTTGAGGGCAGAAAGGTTCTGCAGGGGGATCTGGACAGGCTGGATCGATGGACTGGGGCCAATTGTACAAGGTTCAACAAGGCTCAGTGCCGGGTCCTGCCCCTGGGTCACAGCAGCCCCAAGCAATGCTGCTACAGGCCTGGGGCAGAGTGGCTGGGAAGCTGCCTGGCAGAAAAGGCCCTGGGGGTGCTGGTCGACAGCCAGCTGGACATGAGCCAGCAGTGTGCCCCGGTGGCCCAGAAGGCCAGCAGCATCCTGGCTTGTACCCACACAGCGTGGCCAGCAGGCCGAGGGCAGTGGCCATCCCCCTGCACTCGGCACCAGTGAGGCCGCAGCTGGAATGCCGTGTGCAGGGTTGGGCCCCTCACTGCAGGAAAGACACTGAGGGGCTGGAGCGTGTCCAGAGAAGGGCAACGCAGCTGGCGAAGGGTCTGGAGCACAAGGCTTATGAGGAGCGGCTGAGGGAGCTGGGGGTGTTCAGCCTGGAGAGGAGGATGCTCAGGGGAGACCTTATCGCTCTCTACAGCTACCTGAGAGGAGGTTGCAGGCAGAGGGGGGTTGGTCTTTTCTCCCAAGTAACAAGAAACAGGACAAGAGGAAACAACCTCAAGTTACACCAGGGGTGATTTAGATTGGATATTAGGAAAAATCTCTTTACTGAAAGGGTGATCAAGCATAGGAATAGGCTGCCCACCAAGATGGTGGAATCACCATCCCTGGAAGTGTTCAAAAGACAGGTCTAATGGCGGACATGTCAGTGCTAGGTTAACGGTTGAACTTGAATGTCTTAAAGGTCTTTTCCAACCTAAATGATTCTATGATTCTAAAAAATCAAGATATTAGTATTTGTTAGTGTTATCTGTTCACTCCATCACTTTTCACCAAAACTGATCAAACAAAAGAGATGATAAAAAACCACGTCTCTGTATGTTTGAGTCCAAATAGAAAATACAATGCTTGTTGTTATATAGTTATCACTCTTTTAGAACTGTACTTAAGTAACTTAAGTAAAATATAGCTTTAATAATGCTATAACCTGTGAAACAGGTTAAAAAAAGTTTCCTTAAAAGAAGAATAGTATGGTCTTCCTATATCAGAAGTGAAAATTGAAAGCTGTTTTGTCAAGTGGGCTGGAATGGGAGCGTATAAAGGTATATACGAAAGACTTCCAAGTTTTAAATGCAAATCCCAAAAAAAGTATCTTTATTTTCCTGTAGTCTGCTTATCATAAACATTTCTGCACACACAGCAGTAATTCTTATGGGGAAAAAAAAGTGTTTATAGGAGAAATTAATAATCAGAGAATAACACTTTTCTGGCAAGCCTTTTCATTATTATTGCCTATATTTATTTATTATTACAATCCATTTGAAACCATGAAACCTGGGTTTCTGACCTAATCTGAAATCATGCTTTTATGGTAAAAACTGAACATCAGTCAATATCATAATCTGTTTAAACTGCTGAGTTTGTACTATGAATGATAGAGTGGTTTCCTAGTTAAAACATGAGGTTAGGAATAGAGAGATGATAGTTGCTGGAGGCCCTTGCTGTTTCCCTGAACCCAAGCCTTCAATTGTCCCTTTTCTTCAGTTGTTAAAAAAATTCTTGCCATCCAACATGATTTTTCAGCTGAACTACACAACTTATGTTTTTTCTGCTCCCTCTGGATAAAATAAACCCATGCAAAGAGGTTACGGCCTTGGGCTAGTCTCACCCTCACAGTAGATGTGCAGTTTATGTGTTGTAATTGCTACTCATGAGTTTGTGCTTATGAAGTGGCAGCTCATCTGACCAGGTGCTTGTTGGATGTATTAAAAACACACATTGTGCTATTTATATTTACTTCCCAGTAATTTGAAGTATTTTACAGAAATGCAAAATAGTAAATTGGTTTAAGGAACCGGGCACACTTAGAATATATACACTTGACAATGGTTCAATTGCAAAATTATTCTTGGTTCCCATGTCATCACATAATCTGATAAAATCACTAATGATGATGTAGAGCAACAGATCATTTCCCTTGATTTCAGAGGCATTCTGAAGAACAAATCAGATGACATGTGGTTTCTCAGTAACAACTACCTTATTTTTAAATTCTGATATGTTTTAATATTTTCTTGAAATCCTCTTTGACAAAAGCATAAGTCCTGCTTCCTGCTAACTAGATTAAGAGAAATTATGAAGACATCTTGCTTCCTCCTGCAAATCACTAAGGAAGTGGTTTGTAAAACAAACAAAAATTGCCAAATACTTACAAACACTTTTAACGATTAGCTAATAGAGGTAGCTTTATTGAGTCCTTTCTGAATCTTCAGAGTAGGTTTTGATTATGACCTTCCAAGTCAGTTGTCCAGACAGATATCTTTTTCAGGCATAAGGATACAGCCCACAGTTTTTCCATTTGAAATTAAAATAATTCCTGAAGGACATGGAGACAGACTTTGGGTGTTAGAGCATGACTAGTACTGTGTGAACATGTAATATACCAAATACAGGAAAGGGTGGGGTGCTCAATAACTTGTTCACCCCCTTGACTCTGTGTGTCTGCTGTATTTGACACAGCACATTTATGCAATTATCAGTTAATATTTGACATAAAGTGTTGAAATCATAAAAGCACAACCTTACAATTACTGCAGTAAATTTATCTTCATTCAAAAAGATATTAACAACAAAACACTGGCTTTGTTAATCAAGCAGATAAATACATAGAAGGGAAACTTGTCTTAAGTCAGGCACTGGACTGGGAAACTTAAATTTAGTTGTACCTTGGCTGTAGACTTCATAAACGCTTCAACAGGTCTTCCAGCACCTCAGTTCCTCACCTGTAAAATGAGACTAAAATCTCCATCTCACAGCCATGTCAGAAATTTCCTTAAATTTCTGCATAGCAAAGGTATCACAGCATTAGGAAACAGATGTTGAAAGAGTCAGATTGAACAAACAAGATCTGTCACAGGATTGTTACCACATCCAAACTATGTGTTATACAAAGAGTTTATCTCCACAGCCAGGAAACTCATTAGTTTTCAGCTACAGAGTTTCTATAGTCAATGCCATATAAATCATGGTTATAATATTGTGTTAAATGGGCACAGCACTAAATGTCATTGCAATGCCATTGGCTCAGCACAAAGTGGTACAACAGAAGCAGTCATTTTTCAGGTCATTTCTTCAGATACGAGAGGCAGATTTTCAATCCACAGAACATTGTTAAGAGCCAGAATCTTAAAAGACATCTGCACCTTCAAAGGTCTCCCTTTGGATGACTCTTTTAGGGGAAGGAGAATGATGTAATGGCCCAGTTAGTCAGCCATAACTTTGAGGTGGATATGCTTAGACCTTGTTTTTATAATGAGCTCCCCAAAGAAAACCAAAACCACTTAAAAACTCAAAATATCCAGAAAGACTGGAATACTTAACTTTTCAAATACAGGAAATTCAAAGTGACTGGAAGAGATGGAATAGAAATTAAAAGTTTTTATACACATCTTTCTCTGGCCCACTGCATCTTTGCAGGTATTTTGCTTCCAGGTGAGATGGCAGTAGACCCAGTGGATTTTAGATTTGTATCTAAAATCCCTCTCTCCACTCTGTTCCCAAGGATGTTTGTCAGCTCCCTTTGAAGGTCACCTGGCAGCTCACCACTGCATCAGGTCCTTCCCTCAGCAAGCTGCAGCCTCCCTGCTCTGTGCTGGGACTCCCTCGGCAGCCTCGTTCATGCAGCATGCAAGGTACCCCAGGAAGCTTCCATCCCCTGCACCAGCTCCATGATCCCATAATCTTAAAGTAACTTTACATGGTTATGAATAAAAAGGCAGGTGAATAAAAAAGATATTTTACATAGCAAGAAAGGCAGAGAACAATGTTATTTTATTCACCTGTGAGATTTTATTATTGAATTTAATGCTATCATACATCTCGCTTTTTCCAAAGACATCCTTGTTTTTTCACTCAAGATCTTGCCCTGGCAGAGTTTAAGAATTTTGCACGTTTGCTTAGTATTTCCAGATGTCCTGCAGCCTGCTCCTTACTAGAATGCAGAACTTCAGAAATGCCATTCACAACCAGTGTGCTCTTGCAGATCACCTTTATAATGCATCCATTAAAGACTTGATGGCTTGACACATAGGACTAGTGAACATTTAATCCAACACATCCTGGAAATCCTGGGAGGAAATAAAAAAAAAATAGCAATAGGGAGACTCTACATATTCATAACAGGGCAATGTTCTAACAAGCCCCCTCACTTGTTCAGGCTGAACATCTTCTCTGATCCAGTGCTCTAGCTTGCAAAATCTGAATACAAGCAAGACACACCAAACACAAGCTATCTGAAACCTAGGTCCAGGGCAGATCCAGGAATAGTTTGCCAGGGAAAGAGAGCCCAGCTTAAGCCTCAGTACCATCCATGTCACTGCAGGTATTTCAGCTGCAGCCGCCTGTACTGCCCAGCATTTAGACTAGGTGATACCTTCTCTGCCAGCACAGGGTGACCATTGGGTATGTGATACAACAAATATGTAGAAGCTGCAGCTGAACTGCTCAGAAGTGGCACATGGCCAGTAGTCACTATTTGGCCATTTCCCCTCAATCTGTAGATTACCCCTCAGTTATTCTTGGACTGAATGTTGAAAAACGTAGTATCAAAAGATTCGAGCATACAAGAATTCTTAAAAAAAAGTTAGGAAAAGACCAGGCTGTTGACATTGGCTTTCACATGCTGCAACTTTATTACATCAGAGAACTGAGATACCCTGAATATATTTAAGTGTTGACCTCATTTCAATTTCCAGTATTGAAGGCAATAAATATCTCCCACTGCAATAATAAACACATAGGCCATCAGTATTTATGAAATGCAGGAGACATTGATGTCAAATATTCTGTAAAAGCAAAAATAGGATTAATGATATTTTACTGGAAATTTAAAAAGAACCAAAAGAGTAGTAAAAAAGGGGTGGGCCTTTTTATAGGTGGATGACTGTTATATGTATAATTTATAAGTTTAATAAGAGCATTTGGAATATCATTTTTCTTAGCAACTCATCACTGAGTTAGGTTTTCAGTTTCAGGAGATAATGGTGAGAAAAATCAGATTACTGTCGATTATGAACATGGTAAAAGTACTGTATTTGCAAAGTTCTCTGAAGTCATAATCTAAGCTGCGGTAGCCAGTGCAACTAAAGACTGAGAATTTACATTTTGGCACATATTAGGGTCATGCTTAGAGGCGTAACTGCGTTTCACTATTTATGGAATTGCCCTTTTTAATAACCAGTGTAAGTGGCAGTCTCTATAACACAAAGTTTTCAAAGTGCTACAGCAGGTGATAAATACAGGTGACATGCTTAGAGAAGTCCTATATTGTTCCTGTTTTCCTTCCAGCTCCTTGTTTCTTCAGACACTGTGCTACACAATGAGGCTCTGTTAATTGCCAGCTCCCATGTAAGAAGTGTACACTGCCTCTTCTGTCGATGCATGGAGCATCCAGGCACAATCTGGTGGGATTACAGCTCTCAAGGAATAATGGTTGGCAATAGAACTTCACTGAAGTGACAGCATGTGAACTATCTAATCTCATCTCCAATTTTGTCTTTTCCAAAACTAGTTGTTACTCTTCAAGCCTTCCACTTGTATTAGGAGAATAAATATTGCTATCTCATTGTAGGCAATATTCTGCATAACACTCTATGGTAGGCCCAGAAAATACAGCAACAAGTCAGACAACTTCTAAGTCAGACATCTAAGACAAAAACAACTGTGGTGTATTTCCTACCCACACTCTTTAAAAAGACCACAAAATGAGATCACCCTGTGGTGACCTGGATTTGGATGAACTCTTTTATTTCAAAATATATTTCTCCTGCTGGCGTGAGAAATAAGATTTCAATATTTCCTTCACAGCAGGCTGAATGAGTGTGTTTTGAGTCATAATGCCCAGCAGACAGGCAGCAGGAAGTCTTGCTGATGGGACAGGCAACTTATATTTGCTTCCTGTGAACATGTATTTGTTTCCTTTGAAGAGCTGGCACAGAGACAGTATCACAAAGCTCACAAGCTATATACGTGCTTAGAAGCGCATGCATGGCAGAATGACTTGAGTCAAATTGTTCAACGTTCGGTAGTTTGAAAAGCTCTCTCTCCATCAAAAAGCCCTGCAGCTGGGAATCCAGAAGCAATGCCATGTGTTTGAGATGATCAAGTGTCTCAGAGGCAGTAGCCAGCAACAGCAGTGAGTGCACCAAACAGATTGCTGGTTAAGACCTTACATCTTTCATATGCAGTCTGTAAAACCTAGCCAATAAAATTTTAAATGTGCTTAAGAATGATTTCCATGATGATGAAATTCATCCCCCTGGTGAAAGATTAGCACTGGGTCTGGCAATAAATCCCACTGACTTCTGCACGTTGAGCTCCAGTTTAGGGAGGTACAGATAAGAGAGTTGGATACATTTTCCTGCATCTTGACAGAGGTTCATTAGAAAAAAAAAAAAGTTAAAATGCTTTAGCTTGCTAGTGGGTTTCTTTCTTAAGGGAGAAGGTTCCTTTTCTCCATCACTACTGCAAGGGGAGTGATCAGTACTGTGAACCTAACTGGGATAGCAACAAGAGGAATCATTGCAGTTCCTGGCGGACGAGACCAGATTACAGAGCTGAAATATTGCTCCAAGACAGGCCTGCAAACGTAGGATATATTTTTCTTCCAGGCTCATGAATTGCTGCTCTGGCTTATTTGAATATCTTGACTGGGTGTGCTCAATTCAATATGCAGGTGCACAGCAAAGCTCATCGGGCTAAAGGACCTTTATATCAACGTGGGTCTATTGCTGCTGGTAGTAAAATTATATTTTCTAGCTAGCTTACTTGTGTCCATAAAGCTTTACCAGACTTGCATAGGCTTCCTCTGATTTATAAGTCACCTTCTTTTTGCCACAGCAAAGGAATTTGACTTCATCAATGTTTTACTACCAGGACCAGAGTGACATTTTAAAACAAGTCGAGTTTTGGAGTCTTCAATAGCAAATATAAGTGTTAGGAAATGCTGGCAAAGCATGAAATTTCAACTTTTTTTCCATGAACTGTTAATGCAAAACTAACCAAACAGAATTTCAGCAAACTTTCAGAAAGCACATTTTTGGCTGTAGAACAAACAAAAGAAATTTCAAACGAAGCATTAATTTCCCCACTTTTTGGAAAAGCACAAGCACCTGAAAACAGGCACTCATAATGAAAATTTCTCCTACAATGTTTATACAGTAACTATAGTGCAGCTACCACAATACTATAAGATAGCCACTAGATAATTGCAGCTATTATGCACTATTACAAATATTTACCACACTGTGGGCAATGAAAATTGCTATCTCAACAGATCTTGACTTTCCATAAGGAAAATAATCGCCTTTCACTCTTGGACAACTTCTGGAATAAAAACCCCAGCATCATTATTTACTTTTGGTTCAGAAAGCATAAAATGGGTATCACATAACAGCTTTTCATCCATGAAACTCTTGTATTGCTGAAAATTGGAAGATAATGCAAATATTTTTCTAGAAGGTAAAATCAATAAGCGAAGTAGAGTATTCCAAACCATTTGCTCTGGCTGCTGTGAATGATTAGCTGCTTACTTCTGCAACCTAAGATCACACTTTCTTCTCATACTGTGTACCAGATACCAGAGGTGACACCATCCAAGAATGGAAAATTGTCCTGAGTTTGTTTAGCTCACAGGGGACATTTAGCATGACCACTGATGCCTGTGCAGGAGTTCCCTTGCATCCTGGCTCTTACAGTAGCCAGGTCATTAGGTCATTTGGCAACCCTTTCTGGAGCTGAAGAAAAACCTAATGAAGTCAGTTACAATTTTTTTGACAGGCCATGGACCTCTGGTTTTCAAACAGCTCAAACCCAGACCAAGACACTGGCAGTGGCAGTGGCCCATCTTCCTCTTGCCTACAACCATTTGGTCTCATTTCCACACAACACTCTCATCACAGATCTGTCTTTCTAGTAACGAGCAGAGTTTAGACATTTTTCCCCCTTTGGCACTGCTCTTGCCCCACCTTTCTTACTGTGGTGTTTCCAGACAGTCACCCCAGGAAATGGTCAGGTTCATGGCTGATGTTAAAGACATAGCTTACTTGGAAAAAATAATGAAAACACGTTAGAAAAATACCTGATTTGTGGGCTTTTAAACACCTGGTACAGCACCTGTGAAAGTCCATGACCACATTACTTTAAATGCATGCAATTTGGGGTTCATCACTTTAGTGTACTCCTGGTGTAGAGTGAGCTTTGATTTTCTATCTGAATTTTAATAACAGCCTTCCCCATTTTCATCCATACTCACAAACATACAAACCTCTGGTCTATGAACTAGGACTAGATTACCTTGGTAGAAGCAAGCATAACTTGTAAAAATGACCAATAGTGGAGCTCAGAGGGGCTGCTCCTTCCAAGTCATTCCGTGGTTGAAAGCCCAAAGTAATCCATGAAATAAAGGTGACTGGTTATTTCCCACATTGCTCAGCAATTGTGCCATGTCTCACTCAATCAAGCTCCTGGCAAAATATAACCCTAGCTGGATCAAATGTGTCATTCTAACTGTTCAAAGCCTGCTCTACTTTATTAAGGCAAACTCTATGCTGGCTTGCAAATGTTCTTCCAGTGCCTTCCAATTACACCTATAAGAGATGTATTTTGTATACTTTGCGCATTTTTTACACAGAAACTCACCTACTAGTTGAGGCACACTGCCTGTTTTTTAGGTAATATATCATGTATTGCTGTGTCACACAGGAAATAATCCAGTGAAGTAGCTTGTAAGACAGCCATCTGTAATGCAAGACCTTAAATATTAAAACAGCAACAAAAGATGAACTAATGATTCAGAAAATCAATGAGATGAACCAGACAACAAATTTCTCATTAAACTCCTCTTCTTCATCTGGAATTACTCATTTCTCACCTTGCTAATGCCTGATCCCTTTTGGCAAAAACCACTAAATAGTCCTATATATCAAAATATTTTTTATTAGTGATATCATTATCTTAACAAACAGAGAATAGTAAATGAATTAATTGGCTATCAGCAACCCCATATGTTGTTGTCACGTTACCTCTGTTTCATATACATATTTTCCTCCAGTGTTGTATTTCAGTATAATGGATATACTTTGAATCATGTAAAATTTTATACTTCCAGCAGTGTTTGTTCCAATATTGTAAGCCTTTCTCAAGTACTTAATCAGATTTGTTTAATTTTCTTTATTGGCATCAGTAAGAAAGAGATACGATCTATAAATAACAGGCTTATTTCCATGTTTCATCTCATATTGTTCTCAGTTAAGTTTTATAAAAACATTGTTTTATCATGGTGATTAGACTGAATTAATTTAGTTGTCATGCAGCTATAGATCAGATAGACAGTGCCAGATCCATGAAATGCAGAACAGTTCACACCCACCCATGGAGGAATGCCTAGACAGTACATATCTATATCTGCCTCAAGGAGAAAATCTTATGGGGTTTGGTAGATTTTGGATTAAACTAATTAGTGTAGGAAACCACAAGCTGTTAACAATTATGTTGTGGCCATATAAATCAATTAAATCATCATTCTCTATTTTCTTTGCTCAAAATCCTAAGTTAATGCTCTACAGAACTATGATTCACTCATGGCAGAAGTATTGCTTTACACGACTTGTCTCTGCTCTAGCTGAACATCTTACAGATACGATATACATCACTTAGTCATTCTACCTGCCCTTCTGTTGCACCTCAGCAGGTGCCAGGCTAATAATTTCATCTTTTCTTCACACTTATGAAATGTGGATATAGAGAAAAGTGGATGATTTTGTTCAATGCATCATCAGCAGAAGCAGGTGAATAGCCTTTTTTCTCAGTCAGCAGCTACATGAAGTGCCTTTATGGTGGTGGTCTAAAGTTAATGAGGTGGCATAACCGGGTACGAGTGATAGCAAAGTGTTAAACAGGTTTATAAGGAACTGCTGTCCTCCCATGGGATCATCAGCATGACTCTGTAAGCAACTTGGAAACACAGTAATATCAAATTGGCTCATACCGAAATAGTATCCTGCCTCCAACGAGTCTGAACACTGTCAGAGACTTCACAAGAAGAGATAAGAAAAAGTCATCCTCAATATATATGTTCACCAGCTGGAAGTAACAGTACGCTAATTTAAGTTATTGCTGTGCTGTCACTTGGACTCTGGTCAAGAAGTGTTATATTTGTGACCTATGCTGAATACGTGACATGCCAATTAAAAAAGAAGAGGAAGATACAGGAGGAAAGAGTCCTATTACCACTCACATAACAGGAGGTTTTAATAAGCAGGTTCCTTAACTCAAATAACAAAGTCTTATATCAAGTTTGAACTGAATATGTGTGGGCTGAATTTCTCAACCTGGGCAAATGCAATGTTAATGAGAATAGCAGGAAGCCAACACAGACCTGGTGACCTCAGGGAAAACTCAATTAAAATGAATTGAAAATGTGTGAAGCAAGAAATAATTCAAAAAAGATGAACCAGATCCTTAACTGATGTGAATCATCATCATTAGACTGCAGGGTCTGGCTGGGTTGATGTATACTTGCTTCAGGTCAGGCTGCTGGAAGGTGGAGGACACCTGGTGGCACCCACCACTGACTTAGGGGTAGATTGTGTCTTGGCCAGGGAAACTGAAGAACTGGAAGCTATAACACAGCAACATGAGAACCGATCCACCTCCTCGTTTACCCAATACTTACATAAGTCTTGGTTGTAGAACCAAGTGGTATTTAGTCACTTGCAGATGGACACAGCCTGGTAAAAAATGCCAAAGAGGTTGCTCTTTCACATATTCTCTCCCACTCCTAACCAAGCCAGCTTTCCCAAAACAAATTGGCTCAGCAGCTAGTGTATTGGAAAATTACAGTGATCATGAGAATAGCATGCTGCTCTGAATTCATCCTGAAGCTGTACTGCTGTATGGATTGTGCCCAGGAATGACTGGTACTTGAGAGAAACAAAAGAGCCCTTCAGGTCTGTACTTCTTTTATGGCAGGATCTAATGATCCCCTCATGAAGCAAGATGCACTAGAAAAGTCAGACGTTCTCTGTCACTTCTGATGGTCCCAGCAAATGCCAGCCTGATGTAAGTGAAGAGAGGAAGAGGCCCTTTGCTGTGGGAACCACTCCAGCAGCAAGGAGATGGTCCTTCCCCACTCCCAGGACAGCCCCAGGCGAAGGAGAATGAAGAGGCTGCCTTCCTGTTCAGCAGACCCTGAGCTGGACTCCTCTGCTGGGATCAGTCTACCACTGCCAGTAAAGGTGCAGCCTCACAGCCGACAATTTTATTTTAGGGAATAAGCCAATGGCCAACCAAGCCTAACACCAAAAGGTTCACAGGGCAGAACTAAATTCAAGTTTTCTCCAACTGCCACAGCTTGAAGCCAAGCTCAGTCAAACCATCACACTGCTTGTAAATCACCCTCCTTGTCAACAGTACTGTAGTTAATATTAGTTATTGCAAGGATCAGAAATAGTCACTCATAATTAAATATGCATCACATTAATCAGCAGCCTGTTAGCAAACTTTTCAAAAGCTAAAGGAAAGTTAAAGTGACATTGACAGATACACTTCCCATTTGAGAAGCACTGCTGCTTGCTCCTCATGCTTACACAGAACCTGGCAAGCTTACATAGTTATAAATTTATAAAATTTGTCCCCCTCCAAAATTCCTAGTTGAATGGAGCAGTAAGGACTGCTGAAAGAAGTTCATCCTTGTATCACGGATTTCAATAGCCTTATGACTTATAAACTTTCTATATATATGTTGTTTCAATTTATATGTGGTCTGCATACAACCCATCTTAGCTTTTCAGTTACCCTGCAAAAATCCTTGGATTGCTACAAATTATTGGGGAACCCAATTCACATCCTCTGACTAATAAGCTGCCAGGTTAGAATAGAAATATTCCTATGCTTATGGATAATCATTCTTAGTCCACTCAATTCTTACCATATATATTTAGGTTCTAACCTGTTCTTGGTCCCGACTATATCTGAACTTCATCTATATTTTTATAAACTCCCAATCATACTTTTCTATGTGCCAGTCCCCACCCTAGAGGTTTGTTCTATATTTTGCTTTGGAAACACCTAATTAATAATTACCTGTGGTGTCAATAAACCCTGACTTGCACAAATGAAAATGTCACATCCTCTGACTCAACCTGTTGCTTTGCTTTGGAAAATGCAGCAGGGCTTCTGACAGATGGGTAGATATTTGTCCTTTTATTCATAATCAATTAAAAAACCACACAGAACAAAGATAAAAACCTTAAGGAACAAGCTGAAAATACATCAGAAGCAAATACAAAGCAGAGCATAAAAAAAATAAACCAAGTGCTTCTGTGCCCCAAGATGAATGAAATGTCTCCCCCTTGCAAACAGAAGTAGTAAGGGTGTTGTGCAAAACTCTTTCTCTCCAAACATCCTGTCATTCCATATGACTCATCCTTTATGTGGTCAGAGAAAAAAAAAGATGTGTGGAACTGTACCATTACATGCAAGCTAGAATCACTCCTTGCACTTAGTCAACTGTAAGTATAAAGTCCTATACGAGACTCCATGTAAGAGAATAACTGTTAGGTAAATGACCATAAGCATTTCATTGTTTGAGAAAGATGTTGGACACCAGTGTAGTATTTCATTAAAACCTGTGATTTTTTTCCTGCAAACCAGTTCTCCTGCCTCAGGGTGGGAGTTACTTCCCCAGAGATCAATGAAATTTATTTCTATCCTGTGTTGGAATATTTAAGCCAATAGGTCTCTCCTGCTGTCTCTGGTGCAAGGTTTATCAAGAGCACAACAGCCTCAGGCCTTATTTTTCTGCTAAAACATTTAATTGACTTCTAAGGGGGTTACTCCCATCCTGTGACAGAAAAACATCATCCCCAACAGTTTCTGTGTTGAGCAGGGAGGGGCACTGTATTTTCTCCAGGAATGTCTTGGTTTAAAGGTCACCGACGCTGCTGCTATCAGTCATCATTCCCCACTTCCCACAGAAGAGCTCTTTCTCTTCAGGGTTCAGTGGATCTTTTGCTCCCTTCTGTGCAGCGGCATGGTTTGGGCAAATCCACGGTCAGGCTGAGTGCATACCGGGTCTCCCTCATGCTGGGGACCCTCCACTCCCCAAATCACCCCTCTAGCCAGGAGGCATCTCTAAAAAGAGTAGCAAGCTGCAAGCTTTGCTAATTCCACAGCCATACTTTTAAAGGTATTTATTCTGCTGATTTCTTTTCACTCGCGGACTGAAACTCTTACCCTAGGGGGTGGCTTAGGGCTTTGCACCCTGTCTCACCAGCAGTACCTGCCCACCTCCCTGCTGAAGCAAATGGGAGGGACTGCAGACACAAGTGCCAAGTGTCTCCTGTTGGCTTTCTAAGCAGATCTACTCCCACCACGCTCAGGTTTTGGTCTGTCAATGGCAACACCTCAGTTCTCTGAGATGAAGAACTATGGGGCACCTGGGTAGCTGATCATGCCCTGCAGTCCACACAACCATGCATTCAAACATTGACATTTCATTCCAGAAAGCTTTTACTGGCTTTTCCCTTTCATGTCCAACCAAAACCAGTCTGAGTTTTCTGAGGCAGAGCCACAGATTATTCAGGAGCAAAGACACTCACCACCATTAGTGTGATAACTGCTTCTGAAAGAAACAGCTATGTACACACTTGTATATACATGCACACAATCTTTACCCATTAGAAGTACATAATAGAAGTACATTTTCAAGGCTTTTTGAAATACCTAATGTCAGGAAGGAAGCAGAGGGGTGTTATCTCTGTACCCAAATTATGTTGAATAGTGTCATGAGCAATCTAACCTAATTTTGCAGCTCTAGACCAGTGGATGCAGTGATAAGCAATCAGAGCAGCCAGCACCAGCAAGATATTGTAACTAAACTGTGGCGACATATGAACCAAGGACCTGACTGCTCTCTCTTGATTTTACTTGATGTACTTTCCCAACTAAAGCCTCACCTGGGATTCAGTTTTGCTTTCTCCCTGAGCTTCTGCCCCAAGGTGTCCAACAGAAGATGTCAGACATGCATCCTGCCATCATCCCCATTAAGTTGTCTCCGTGACAGACATGGAGTATTACCCTGGGTCAGACAATGTCATGGCCTTTGCAAGGTCTCTGTTTCCTTTTTTTCTTTTCAGGAATTTAACCTTCAAACTATCTTTTTCCCTCTGAATTTCAGTTTGAGATACCATGAGAGTCCCAGAATACTCTTGCTTTTTTTCTCTTCTTTTCCATCCCATTAATGGTCAGGCTACTGTCGCTGTCTTTCAAACCCTGCAAAAAGAAAAAAAAATCAGTCACATTTCTCCAGATGCAAAAAGATGTTTGTTCAGTGCATTAATACATCTAAAGCTGAAGGTGAAAGCAGACAACAAAATATTAATCAGAACATATCTTTTCATAGTACTATCATATGTCTTAATTAAACATCCAAAGATTTACAGATATCTGGAAAAAGCAGAAAACTAAAAAAAAAAAAAGTTAAAACCTGAAGTACATCTGATGTGTTTAGGTAGTTACGTCTGAAAATTAAGCCTCAGTCTTCTCCAAGTCGCATAACCAAAGCTGCTTTGTATTTCACTCCTCCAAAGAACTAAATAATTCACTGGCTACTGTCCTGCAAAGTCATTTCCTCTCTTTGTTTTCCATACTTGAATTTTCCTATCTTTTCCAACCTTTTGTGCATAGAATGAGTCAAGTTTGGCAATTTTGCCCAGAATGGCCCTTTTTTTCCATAGATACAGTCTTCATTATCCTCACTGACTCCATCTAACACAGATTCCTGTCAGTGCTGTCATAAATTATTCTTTTATGCAATTTTAACACTGGTGACTAAAAGGGATTAAATGAGACAATTTGTGCTAAATTAGCAGGTACTGCTGAATAGCAGTATCCATTTCAAATTCTGAATGTAGCTAACACACACATGGAAAACATAGGAAAAACACTTGTTTATCAGTTTTAGTTGTCCGGCAGAGAAGTGAAATTCAGCATGTTTCATATACTTGGTCCTGACATTTACACCAGCACTCTTCTAAAGGTTCTTGTTTCTATCCTAACACCATGTGCCAGAGGAAGTTCTGCACATGGGATGCATCTCTGTGCAGTCTGTCAGCAGAGAGTGCTACAGCTAGTTTTTAAGCCAGTTTTGCTGCAGGACCCTCCTCTTCCTACCCTTGTTATCATTTATTTATCAAGGTGATAAAGGGAGAGGAAATAATCCAGTAACAGGTCCTAGACATTATGTTTGAAAAGAACTATTCTTAGATTAGCTCTGCAAGGAAGATGACTGGAAACACTGTGATTTGTTGACTGCATCTCCAATAGCCCCAGTAAGAGCTAAAGGATGAGCAATTCAAAACACAGAGAGCACAGCCAATATGCGAGAAAAAGCTTCTATTTTCAGGAAGACACATTTATTAATGTAGACCAAAAGAGACAAGAACAGAGAAAGAAACAATCTGTTCATGTCAAAACAGAGGGACTTTGTGACTGCCCAAATGAAAAGCCAAGACAAGAGGAGAAAGCCTAGGATACCAATCATTATCTATCCCTTCATTGTTCATACTACTCAAAAAAAGTGAAGAAAGACGATTTTGAATTTCTAGGGGGCGGGGAACAGGAAATCAGTACTTTCCCACTTCCAGGGTAATTTAGTCAAGTTATACGCCAGCTGCCTTCTGCAGAGAAGGGAAAGTCCCTATTTAATGAGTTGCTGTTTTTCCCCCCACAGCTTCTCCTTGCCCAATGTGTCAAGTGCTCTCCATTCAGAAGACATTAAGACCCTTTGTTTCCCATAGAACACCTCCATCTGTAGCTTCCGGTTACGGTTATATTACAAAGGCTGGATGATGGCTGAGGACGATATCCCAGATCCACTGAACCTCTTGGGATTTCTGTCACTTGCTCCAGCAGGGCCTAGAAATTACCTTGAAAGCTTTTAGTCCCAGATGGCTTTTTACAGTCCAGTTGCAGTCTTTGGCTTGTTTCTAAGAAGCAGACATTTATCACCTCTGACTACCATCAAAGCTGCCACCTTAGCAGACAGGAGGCTGACCACTTCCTAGAGGGGTCTGTCTATTCAGAACAAAGCTGGCACACGCCAGGAGGGTATTAGCATCCCCTCTCATGCTATCTGCTCGATGAAGAGAAACTTGATTACCATGAATCCAGAAAGTTTCACAAGTACTGAAATGCTGAGTACCTTTTACTGCTGTTTTTTTTCCAAAATTTACCTGCATCAGTGAATCAACAGAAAACCTTTCCACTAGTTAATCCTATGATGGGGAGTCACTGCCTTTTGTTGTGACCCTGGGCTGAAATTCACTGCTACATAGCAGAAGCCTCGTCTTGCAGAATCATGGAATGGCTGAGTCTGGAAGCACCCCTTAAGATCATCTAGTCCAACTCCCCTGCTCAAGCTGGATCATTAAAAGCAGATTGTCCAGGACCATGTTCAGTTGGGTTTTGAGTACCTCCTGCAGGAAAGAAGGATTCTGAGCACCTCAGTATAAATCCCACAGTGTATCTAGACACACTCTGAGTTAGATATCTAGTTCCTCTTTTCTAGCCTGCAGAAGAAATAGGCCCATTCTGGTTAGGATTCGCCTCTGAAGAACCTCCTCTGTAGAAACCAAAAGATTAGTTTATCCAGAAGAGGCACTGACCTTTTTGGGGTCCAGCCTTTTCTGAAACATTTTGCAAGAATGATAAACACATTCTTATAGCTAAAGTTCTTCCTTCTTGATTGATGAATTATACGGCTAAACATGAGACTTTGGGCTAATATTATTGCCCTTGGAAGATGCTGTTTCAGTTTTGGGAGCTCTGAGATTCTGCTACTGTGATTAGATTCCCAGAAGTGCTGTCTACTGATAGTGCCAAGAAAATGCCCTGTGCCAATTAGGCCAAATCCAGCCCCAATATAAGCATATGTAATGCCTTTGGAGAAGCACTCTATCTGAATTTGTCCCAGTTGCACTAAAGAAGGTAAAACAATCCCAAACCAAAATATACAGAAATGGTCTTCTGACCCTTCCTCATCTTCTTCTCTGATTGTAGTTCTTGCCCAAAATAAACTTTTTAACACATGTGCCAATAATGCTGATAACATTGGGGATGATCTGGGCTACATGGCTGGATGCAGTTTGGGCCACTGGGTCTTTGCCCATCTGGAAAGGAAAAAAAAAAAAACCAAAACACTGCATGATGGACATCTAATAGCAGGTGCTACCCAAATTAATAATTTCCAAAATTTTCCATTGACTGGAACTTGACGGCTGGCAATCATGCTAAACAACTTCTACTTGCCAGTCCCTGGCATGGTTACACAAATCAGCTCTCAAAATGCAGGTGAAGTGATTTCATAGAGAAGAGCATCCGTGAGCAGCAGCAGTGCCACGTCCTGCCTCCCCAGTCGGCCCCATCCCACAGACCCCAGCGAGGTGAGCTGGGACAGGACAGGGTCAGCCACAGCCTGGCCGTCACCATGCACCACCGGGCCGCAAAGTGGGAGGCTGGGCGCAGTGCGGATACCACAGAGGGGCATTGCCCCGGCCCCAGCCCTAGCCAGAGCTGGGGTGCAGCCGTGGGGACAGCAAGCAAGGGTGCATGGTGGTGGCTCCCTTGGGGGAGCAAGATATTACTCATTTTATTATTTCATCTTTTTAAATTTTAAATCCTGAAGTTAGATTACATAGTCTATCTTCATATGAAAAATTTAGATTAATGTATTTTAGATTAAATGTGCAGATTAAATGAACATTTTTTGCTGTCTTTGAGCATAAGTAGAAAAGTTGTTAGGAATTTTTTAGTACGTATTCCTTCTTTAAACCTTTATGTAATACCAGTGATGGGATCAAACCTCATTCTTTGTATTTATAAAATAAAAATAAGAAAAAATAGGATTTTTATTAATCTCTGTCCAAGAACTGACAGTTACTGGTTTCTTCCATATGTTTAACATGGGAATTAAGATTACCTGGGTTCTGATCTTCATCTCAGCAACCCTGAAAGCCTACTGATTTCAGTGGAGCTGCATTGGCACACATTATGCTTATTCATTAGTGCTGAACAGCAATATTCTTGTCACTCCAAAGAGTTACTCCTGATAAACAAGTCAATAGTAATAGTTGTTAGATTAAGATGATGTGAATGACAGTGACATAATAATTGCTTGCACACAAAGCCTTCTTCTCCACCTGTCTTTCTTAACTGGGAAAGTAAAATACAACATAGCGCAAAACAAAATAGAACAAAATAACAGTAGAGAGGAGGTACACATTTTTAGAAAGCAGAGGAAGGTATTGAGTTCAGAAGGACTGAAGACCTGAAGAGCTATGATTGCCTAAAATGCCTGAAGAAAAATGTGAACAGTGAATTTTAGTTAAGTTATGATACATTTTGAAACTGCAGAAAAAATTGAAAGTTGCCGTAACTACTGGAAGATTTTTACCAAGGTTTTGTGAGGTGAAAATAAATTTTAAATGCTGAGTGCAAAGATGAGGTCTTACCAGTCACAGATTTACTTGGAGAATTATTGATGTTCTGAGTTTAGAAGATATCCACATTATTTCAGCTCTATGTTGGAAATCGTGTCTGCTTTTGAATAGTGATAAATTATATGGGATATTTAATCTGATTTTCCAAGCACAGTATATAGATACTCAGATTTAAGGAACCTGGTAATAATTTCTTTACAGCATTTCTACTTTCCCATTCAAAATCAATATTTAGTTTAAAATTTTTGTGTCACTGAAATGGCAGACAATAGAAGTCAAATAGATACTTTAATCCCACTTTAGGAGATAATGTCTCACTTTTGGGTAAAGGTTGCTGTTATACTTTGATTCAATTTTCATCTAAGGTGAAATTTCTGAAGTATTCTCTGCCACTTAAAAAATTATGCTGGTACTAGTTGACTCCATATTTACAGTTTTTCAACCATTTCATGCTAGGTAAATTCTTCTCCTTATGTAAAATATTAATGTAGAAATTATTACTGAAAATCCATGAAGTTTCAACTGAAATTGTCATCCTGGTTTTACTCTCTCTCAGCTACCTGACTGACTTTGGCATCTTTTCATAGCACAGTCTGTCAGCCAAGAAATCTCCAGTCCAAGTTCACTACATGGTGATGGAGAAACTACAGCAAAGCTCAGGATGCATATATTACACCTTTGGATGGACACCTGCACAGTGTGACATCGAAATATAGCAACCAGGGTCATTAGGACTACAGAGAAAGAAGTGTGTCAGGCCACCTTGATCTCACCTCCTCTTTACAGGCAACAGATTGCCAAAGTCATCAAGCCATCAGTCCAATCAATGTAGAAAAAAAATACTTTCCAAGGAACCTGGTGATTTTGAGATGGGTTAAGAAAATTCCCTGGTTTTAACTTTATGAGTGCTTTTCTAGATACACTCTGTCCCCCCTGAATTTCCTTTTCTCTACCTATTCATTTTTCTCACAGATTTTGAACTGAAAGTATGTGATGCTTTATGTAGTTGCTTTATGTAAACATAATCAAAATTAAAACATCATGCAAAGCATTATGAAAGCTCATGGACTGCAAAACAAAAAGCGTTTCATAGGATCACAAAGGAGCCAGGCACCATTGGGCAAGCAAAATGCAAGAGAAGCAGGCGCTTGTTTCCTTTAAGTTCCTCATTACAAATCTGTACATACAGCTCACGAGAAGTATATTTTAGTACTGAGATTGCAAGTCCTGTGGCCATGCTTTGCCTCTTTCAGCTCTGCCATTCAGTCTCCCCTCCTTTCACTTTGGCCAAGCGACATTCATATCTGTGCCATTTTTCCCTATGTCTCCTCCTTCATGTCTCAGCATTATTTTAAATACAGTGCGTTGAAGTGCAGCATCATGAGCCAAAGCCTGATCTCATGGAAGTGGGTGGTCGCTCTGCAAGTGCCCTTTAAGAAACCATTTCACCCTGACTTCATTTCCTATTGTTTCTCCACTGTGAAAAAATGAGATATTTTTATCATTGTCTCTCTGAGAGTATAAAACGCAATCATTTTGTGCCACAGGCATTGTATTTATAGCCATAAACACAAACTCAGACTTCAGCTACATCCAAGTAACACCGCAACAATGAATAGTATTGTCTTGCTGTGCAATATTTCACCTATCTTTCCAAACTTCTCCCTCCACTGACTTCTGTCACAATCAACAATTCCTCCTTTTACTTTGGCTTCTAGTTTTGATCCAATTTTAAAGACAAGTCCAAATATGTTGGATAAAAAGTTTTCATGGAAAATGCTTTTTTAATAGCATATTTTCCATTTAATGTGAAATGCTTCTTTTCACGGTTGAAAGGTTATAAAGATATCTGATTCAAATTTTAAAGACAACACCCTCTATTTAGAATAAGATAAAACAAAGCAGAAAACAGATCTGTTTCAGACACTTTGGAACAAAAAACCCCACCACATTCTCTTCAGTTATTCAAATCAGATTTTCATATTTTGTTATTGCCTATGCGTCAGAATTCTCTGTCTTCTTTCTTCCTTCATATCCAAATAATGTTCTGTCACTTCATCTTGTTCTATAAAATTAATCCTCCCCCTCAACTCTACCATGTAAAGTCCAGCAAAACCAGAAGCCCCTTGTACAAGCCAGGTGTTTCCCTGACTCCTCTTCTTGCCTCACCACATCACACTTGGTTCCTCTCATTTCCCCTGTTTACTTATTTCTTAGTTTGGGGGCAGTTTGAGTGATCCTTTCCTAGTGGCATTATAGAAAAATAGGTTCAAAACTTTCTAGCAAAGTGATAGCAGCAAAGAAACATTTACTGTTTGTACAATTTTCACTGCAGGTATCTAAACACACACCACAATAGTATAAAAGTATGTGATGAAATTATATATACACATGCACTGCTGATAAACCAGGGAAGATATACTGAGCCTATCCCACTGGAGTGAGGTACGCTACACAGGGGTCCTCAATGTCTGACAAAGAAAATTTACTGCCAAGTCAACTGAAACCTTCACCTCAGTTTTGTGCTTTTTCCTCTTCTTGTTACTCTCTCCCCCTGTTCTGCAGTACAGATACATTTGCTGTGGTGTCATGTCTGAACACCTGCGCCATGGTGGTGGCCAAAAAGGACTGTCGCAGTTTAACCCCAGACAGCAGCTAAGCCCCACGCAGCCACTCACTCACTCCTCCATGGTGGGACGGGGAAGAGAATTGGAAGGGTGAAAGTGAGAAAACTTGTGGGTTGAAATAAAGACACTTTAATAGGTAAAGCAAAAGCAGTGCATGCAAGCAAAGCAAAGCAATGCGAGGAATTCATTCACCCCTTCCCATGGGCAGGCAGGTGTTTGGCCTTCTCCAGGAAAGCCGGGCTCCATCATGCACAATCCTTACCTGGGAAGACAAACATCATCACTCTGAACATCCCCCACTTCCCTCTTCTTCCCCCAAATATTATTGCTGAGCACAACATCACACAGTATGGAATATCCCTCGTGTCAGTCAGGGTCAGCTGTCCCAGCTGTGTCCCCTCCCAGCTTCTAGCACACCCCCAGCCCGCTAGCTGGTGGGGTGGGCTGAGGAGCAGAAGAAGCCTTGGCGCTGTGCAAGTGCTGCTCAGCAATGGCAAGAACATGCCTGGGCTGTCAACACTGTTTTCAGCACAAATCCAAAAACATAGCCCCCTACTAGCAGCTATGAAAAAAATTAACTCCATCCCAGCCAAAACCAGCACAACATTGAAACTTTAGTAATAAATACAGTCTGTGGTGGCTGCAATGTGCATTTTAGCAAAGACAGATGAAGGGCTCCCTATTTAAGACCTTACCCAGAACCCGTGGAAGTGAAGTTGGTTTTGGTAACTTCAGATCAAAACTTTCTGTATGTAAAAGGCATCCAGCACCTCGAATAGCCTTCTCACCTCAGCTTAAGCCAGGTCAAGAGTCCTTCTTTGCAGTTGAAAAAGTGGTGTGAGACTGGAATCAGGCTGGAGTCTGAGACTTTTTTCTTTCACACATCAGTAAACATATCATATGCTTCCTTTCAGACAGGAAGTATCCAAATGCTGCCTTCGTCTGCCATTTCCATTGCACAATATCTTGGAAAAAGAGGAAAGTGAAGCAGAATTAAGTTTATGAGCACCCTATGCAATATATATGTCAGAATGATTTGCTTTAGTAACTAGTCACAGCAACAGGATACTAATTTCACTTTGTCTTCTGAATAGTTCTGTATTTTCTTCTTTATTAGGGAAATGTAGTTTATCGCCTTCAATGGAGTTTGGATTAGGGCTAAAATTATTCCAGTGCAGTAGATCTTACAGCCCATAAATATTTAAATATAGATTTATTATTTCTATTCACAAACATATACACACAAATATTTTTTATATAGAAATACATATATATATATATGACTTTATTATCAAATCTTCTTTGAGCGTGGGTTAGGTTTCTCTGGTTTTGTAAATGAAGAAAAAGTTTAGAAACTGTAATGAAAACAACAGGATTCAGTTCTGTTCCTGGGTCCAGCAGCTGGACCCTGGTCCAGTCAATAGTGTCTCAAAGGGAAACTGAGTCAAACCATAAATGTCTTTAGATAGTCATCATGACAATGATGGCCACCCTGATCCATAGAGCTTAGCAAGGACTCAAATTCTCCTGAAGAAAAGCCACAGAAAACAGAGGACTGTGATTGCCATTTGTAAGGAGAAAATATCAGAACAGCATGATCAGATCAGCGTTACTATATCATCCAAGCAAGGAGCTTTCAATTGTGGTTACTGGCACTTGTGCAAGAGCATGCAATGATAAAATGCGTCTTTGTTTTAAACGCACCAACCTCTTATCCCCTTACAACCTCAGAACACAAGTTTTTGTCTGATGGGTCAGTGTTACACTGCTTCATGGATTAGCTTCTGTTTGGATAAAATATAATAATTTGTTTTAATTATACACCACAAACTGCATACATACATAGAAAGAAGAATGTGGCTCATGACTGAGTCTTAGTGACCTCCAGCCTTTCGGTATGTTTTTTCTGACCAGACTCTAACAAAGAAGAATAGGAAAAAGTAATAATAATGTTTAACATATAGACAAGTCCTGTTTCTGTTCTGAACTAGAGACGTTTTGCCCCCAAATACAGGGCTAAAATTGTATTGCTCTATTTTGGTCTATTCTTTCAATGGGGCTAATTTAACACTCCATGGGTAGTATTATGGGTATAAATGGGTATAAATAATTTCTGTGCACTGACAAGCTCCGAAGAACATAAAGTCCACATCTGATTCAGTGATAAGAAAGGGAAATAAACTGATGGGTAGAAAAAGAAACACTTCTGCACATGTTAAGTGTTTAATCTTTGGTTTGCAATGTGTCTGGCCTCTGTTAAGGGCAACACGACGATTTCAGCTGGGAAGGTGGGGAAGGACAGTGGAAGGTGCAAGGTCCCCGTGGGGGCAGAGCCCATCTCCCGGCTCACTGATGTTCCAGCCCTGATCTCCCCTTGCACTGCCCCAATCCCCTGGCACTGGCTTTGGCTCTCGTTTGGTCGTTGGGTGAGCAGAGTCAACCCATTAAACGCCTCATCTTACTTGCGGGAGGAGGAGGAGGAGGGGGCTGGTGGATTTTTTTGCCAGTTTGTGGGCATGAATAGAGGGTTGCGGAGCACCTCTCCTGAGCCTGAGGGAGCTGACAGGGATGCAGTGACCAAATGAGCAGGGAGGGACAAGACACTGAAAGGAGGAGTAGTATCACCTTTCCAGTGACAGTGAGTACAACATTACTGAAGACATTAAAATGTTTAGTCTTCAATAGGAAAAATACAGCATCAGTTGACACAGTGCAATATATGTTCATTTCTCTTTTTTTCTGCTCTTGGGAAACAACCTCAGAAAGCAAATCACAAATGGATCTCTATGCCTACTCATGCTCTTTCCCAAAGCTGGAAATCTGATTACCCTGAACAGAATCAATATTCTGTTGTCTTGTTCCATGAGCTTTTCCAGTCTCCTTTCCAAAGGACTGTATTATAAGTTTTGTTGAGTTTCCTAAATAGCATGTAATAACAACACAGAGACCTTGGAATTCATTTCTGCTCAATAGGTGTCATTTTGGTCTCCCTCTAATTGCCTCTGCCAACGTATTCAAATATAAAATCCATAGAAATTACATGCAATATGCTAACTACTACATATATTTTTCTACAACCATCAATTTCTGTGTACTAAACTGTATACTTTGGCAGAATCTTCAAGTGTGTACAATTTAGAGATTGCAATATAATATGATATGGCCACATAAATGACAGTTTTTGGAACACTGATCAGACAAATTCAGTAAATGCTTTAAAATAGTTAGTTCAACATTTAAATATAATACAGAATATTATAGAGATAAAACTACTCCTAATAGGCTAACAAAAAAAATCTTTATATTCTTTATATGCACACAAATTCATGCATCTCCTACAGTTTCCATACAACAATACTATTGAGCCCACTATGAATGGCAGTGGGATTTTAAAAAGGTTTTTAATTACTTTGCTGGATCAGAAAATTCTCCTCTAAAGCAAAACCTACATGGATAAAAGCGTGTAAAACAAAAATTCTCAGATAAGATTTTATTTTAATATTTAAACTCATCATTTTGAGGCAACGAACATATTTTAATTGAAAATAACGTTTTAATAACTAACTGCAAATCAGTTCTAATAAAAGATGACATGAACATGCTGAAATATACAGAGAAAAGCATCAAATGAACAGGAAGAACTAAACATAAAATGGATGCCAGCTCCTTTACAAGCACTCAGGCCTTTCTGTTGGGGAGGTGCACAGCCCTTTCAGATGTTATTGGATATTTTATTTTCAGTTCGGTGCTATACAGTGCTACAAAGACTTGCTAGCAGTTTCTGTTCACACCAATTATTTTAGTGCACTAATGTGATTTCTCTGCTATACGACAACTACCTTAAGTTGAGCTTATGTTACTGACAGCTGATGCAATCTGAACCATTTCCAGTATTACCAAGTATTAGGCACTCTTAATCTTTCTAAATCAGGAGGGTCCTGGAGCCATACATGAGGGAAGGGCTGTCTTCTCTCTTCAGCTGCCAGGCAATCAGATGCTTCTGCAGGCTGCGATTTGTCCCAAGGGCTTTACATGGAAACAGCGTGGGGCATCCTGAACCCTGTTCTTCCTTCTCTGCCTGGGACCCCTGTCCCATGGGGCTCCTACACTGGTGCAACCTACTGCCTCATCCAGTGCCAGAGCCTGAAGATGGGACTCAAAGTCCCACAGGCACCACTGAAGAGCCCAGGGGCTATTTGCTGACTGAGAGCAGAGGAGACAATGTCCTGAGCGCATCCATGTCTAACAGCTTCGGTAGCATTTCTTACTTGAGTCGATGACATTTCAGTGGTACCGGTACACTGCCAGCCACCAGCGCACATTAGTATTGTACATGCACATACGGGTACAAAAATCGAATACAACAGTGAATTAGAACTGAAAGATTGGTTGATATGACAGCAAAGAATGTTATAATAGGTTTTTTGAAAAATAATTTGTTGAACTTTCAAAAGTACACATATATCAAGAAATCATCATTATGGAGTAATACGTTGCATTAGAACTTTAGACATTTGTATTTCAGATGTATAAGGTAGGTATGTCTACATTTTAGTATATTTATATAATGTGAGCTGTTGTATATATATATTACAACGACATGGATATACTCAGTTATATAGGTAAATGCATAAAATGGAAAGAAGCACAATACTGAAGCTCTTCATGTTTTTCAGAATAGGAAAAAAAAAATTGTCCAGACTCCAATACTCCTGGTGGAAATACTTTGTAAGACAGGCATGTTTTCTATTAACCTAAATACTGTTAACCCCAATAGAAAACACACTGTTAAGGAAATCCCTTGATCATACACCATTCAAAAACACTGTGCTACAATCACATCTGCTTAGGGACCTGTGCGTTGTAACCTTCTAATGTTAAGATACCAGCCTAATTACTTTTTAAACTTATTTGTTTATTCTGGAAAACTAATCCACAGATTCATGCTCATTCACAGACAGAAAGTCTGAGATCCACATGACAAGCTTGATCCAGAGCATATTAAAGTCACTGGAAGTTCATTGACGTCAAAGGATTTCAGATCAGAAACTAAAATAAGGTATTACAGCACAGCGTTGAATAACCCTTTTGTTAGCCCTTCATTCATCTTGGTGGATAAGGGGGAGAATTGTCTTTTTATCTTTCTTTTTTTTACTCTCTTTCTTGTTTTCTTGGATTTTCTTCTTTCTTCCCTTCTTTCCTTCCTCCCCCTTTTTTTTTTTGTCTTTTTCTCTTTCTTGCTCTCTCTTTCTACTTTTCTTCTCATGCTTCCTTATGTCTCTTCAAACCAACTGAACAATTACATTGTGAAAATTCAGTGACACCTTAATGCAAATTGTTTCTATTAGAGCTGCAGTCTGTGGATTGTCACTCCCAAAATGGTATGTAACCCCTAAAATGAGAAATATGACATTGGCAGCAAAGATATCATATGCCTTCTAAGGCATGGCTCACAACCATTGCAAGCTGTTGCTGTAGTTGATTTTTCCAGCAATTCTACTCTTTGCTGTCACTGTGTAGTATCTTACTGTTTTCAGTTGTCCCAGAACCTTTACTTGAAATTTCTACTCTGTCTATGAGAAAACAAAAATATATATTATTTCTTCTGAATTGTGTGGCTTGCTATTCATCTATATGTTGTGCTATTTGCCTTAGCCAATAAAGGGAGATGTGAACCACAGATGGTGTGAACTCAATTATGAAAACAAAAATTAAGTTTAATTTTTCCAAGTCAGTTCTTTAAATACATCAGGCAACAGTTGAAGACTTTGGGAGAGTGCGATATGCTTCTTTGGCTTGTTTTAGTGCTGATGTAAAGGATATTTTGCATCTAAACAAGGTAGGTTTTACTTAGAATTTGAGCACCCCTTCAGAGCACACAGCATTATTGCTTGAGAACCAAGCAAGATTATTCCACTGAGGTATCCAGAGTACTTCTATTTCCATCATGCACTGAACAGTCCTGAGATAACAATATTTTTGTGCTACATTAAATAAGTGGCATCAGAATCTATAAACAATCTCCCCAGCAAGCAGTTAAAGACAGCACAGTTTGTGAACTGAACCAGCTCCACTCCACTCCCAAGTTCCTCTTTTCCACCCATTTCTGCCTTTCCACTATAGAGATTTCCAATACAGAGAGTCTGTTAGAGAGACTTCCTTCTTACGCACATGTGCATGCACAGTCACGGACCATTGGACACTCATTGCTGCTTTCCCTGGGTATTCTTTTACCAAGTCTTTATTTGATGTATACTTTAGCAGAGTTTCTGACACTGAACAAGGCAAATGAAGAGAGTACAACCTAAAGGAATTATGGTCTAAAACAGATAGCAAAAGCATTAAATGGGTGACAAACCCCAAGGACAGTGTTGACTCTTTTACGCTAGATCACTCAAAATGCCTACAGCTGATGCTATCCAAACATCACAAACAAATAGTCTGTGAGTCCACCACAGCAACAAGAAAGAAATGGAGAATTTCAGAATCACAGCATGGCTGAGGTTGGAAGGCACCTCTGGAGGCCATATGGTCCAATCCCCCTGCTCAAGCCGGGCCACCTGAGCCAGTTGCCCAGAACCATTCCCAGACAGCTTGTGAATACCTCTGGGAATGGATATTCCACAACCTTTCTGGGCAACTTGTGCCAGTGCTTGGTGATGTTCAGCCAGAGCTCCTTTGTTTCAGTTTGTGCCCATTGCCTCTGGTACTATCACTGGGCAACACTGAAAAGAAAAATTAAATCCCTTTCCTAAATAAAGCACACAGAGGTTTAGCAAATGGTTTAGCAAAAAGATGCTTCTGACCAGCTCCAGTTAAGATACATACCTGGGAGAGCAAAATCCAGTAATCATGTATCTGCTCCACTGTATCATACAAAGATTCAGATGTTCCACTAGTTTCTCATCTAAGAGAAGGCTTTCCTTCCATGACAGGACAGCATAACCTATTAAGCAACTTTTTCTTAGCAAAAATAATCGGCAGTTCAAGACTTACTGTGCCACTGACCTGATCAAGACGCTGGGAAACATCACTTGTTGGTTTAGTACTCTCCCTTCCAAAGGACCTGGATGCACCGGGTCCGGTAGGCATCCCCTATACCTCTTCTGTGTACCTAATGTCCGGCTATACTTTATTTTAGTTTGGAGATGTCATAACAGCAGTGTTACTGAAAACAAAAATCAGCTCACTGTTAAAGCTGTCAAAATATTCCCTAGAAGAACCAGATGTTTTATCACAGCCAAAGATCCCCTAGTATATTACAGTTGTTTCACCTAGGGAAGTTGGTTTTGCTTCTTCTTGAAACCATTTCATAGACTTCTAGATAGTTAAGGGATGGTTTTCTTATTCTGCAAAAATAAATGAATAAATAAATGCATTGTATTTTTCAAGCAATGTTAACAGCTTCTCAGTAGAGATTTATTAAGCCAAACAATAAGTCTGTTCTATAATGATTTCTGTAAGATCTTATACCATAGAAAGCAACACTGAATGAGACAAAGATATTTTTGTAACAGGGCAGAAGAAAGGACAGTGGTATAATTTGTGGAAACACTGCTAGAGCTACAATTATAGTGCTCCTTCTCATGATCTTATGATGGGAATCAGGGGTTTTATTCAGTCTAAGCATATAAGGTAAGAGCAGACTGGCATGGGCTCACCTTGGCTTCATTGAAATTGATTGAAGTTGTGTTATCAGCATCAACAGAAGTAGAAATAGCTCAAATGTGGCCAGTTAGTGAGCATCTTAACAGCATAACCTAAACCCCAACTGACATCAGGTGTTGTGCTACCATTAACAAACACTTGGCTGACTGGAATTTCTCATCGGCTGCAAAGCAGAAGAGCTCAGACACTAAGGGCTGAATTTCTCTGCAGTAACACATGCCTAAGAGATATATGTATATTTAAACCAAACCCATAGGCTTCATGAAATCCTCACCAATTCCAAGGAAAACATTTGAGTTTATGCAATCCTGACATTATACTCCATTACACAATGTAAACAGGGGCCAAAGATATCTCAGACAATGAAAATATTAGCTTTGAGATCCAGAGTGGATCTTGCAGACGTTGTTCACGTTTGTACTGTATCCCTAGTGCTTTCCAGGTCCAGGAAGGCTTCTCAGCACAGACGTGGCACAGTGCAACCCCATACTGATGCCTTCCTGCAACACTGCACCCAGGGTAACAAGCTTTTCCAGACCCCCGAGCGTGGTGCCAATGAATAATCAGGCACCACACCGAACAGCTAGGCAGGTTCAACAAAAGTGCCCCACTGAATACACAAGGTCTGGCACGACCAGCATGGTTCCCCACAACTCTCAGGTGTCAGGACTGAAGGTCAGAATAATCACTGGGTTTATACTAAATAGGGCTCCTCTTAGCAGCAGGTAAATTGGTTACATTTAGACTTTTAAGCTCACACCGGCATTAATGTATATTTTGCTGGTCCAAACAGATTACTGAATGCAGTCAAAGAAGAATAGTATTTTGTCCTTTTGTATTATTTTACAACTGGTAAAACTACCCTTCTTGGCATTCAAAGAAATCTCCTTGCTGTGTATTTCTGACTATAAACATATAGAGGACTAAAAACTAACGATATTATAAATGGTACTTGTTCTAGTAGGTGTGCAGTTACAAAAACATGATTTAAACAGCCATAGAATGATACTATACTTTTGAACATATGAGTGGATACACTGCTTTTTCTATCCTCTTTCAGAGGCTCGATTGTCTGACAATCCTGTATGCTTAAATATCTGAATATCTAAACCACTGTGTTTCAAAACTCACCTGTTTAGTTTTCAATAACTGCCTCCTTAAAGAAACAAAGTCTCCTAATCACCTCTTGCAATGCACTAAAATCCAGCTCAGATTCTCATGCTGTCCCTAACACCTAAAGCGTTTAATTTTTCTGATGATGGGAACAATATTCCCTCAGAAATACAGTTCTTTGATTTCCACATTGATATACTACAGAAGGAGGAAAAAAGAAAGGAAATTATGGCTACAGAACAGTGAAGTCTAATATTTCTGAAGGTGTTGCTCTCTTTGGAGCTGTTCACATATGCTTTTGAGACATCTTCTATCAAATACATAGAGCACCTAGAAAGCCCGTACCCCTAATTCAAACCACATGTTTTAACTCCTAGCTGCTCTGGTGATCTCATCTCTCAACCATCATTAGCAGTTGTGCATTGTGCAGTCCTCCCCTTCATTTTCAGTCCTGGCTTGTCTAATAAAAAAGCTCTTTCAAATTGTGTTTTTCCTCAATACATAGGAATATAAACATTAATTTCTTGTACTCTGTACCTATAATTGCATTTCACTTCAGAAATAGCATTTCCAGAGGTGCTTTCAAAAGGTAGTTAAAAATATTAATTATAATAAATTGAACTCCCTGCATATATTGAATAGCACCCTGTAATTTTTGTTCACGAATTCTCTATAATAGTGTCTAATTGCATTTATTACTTATGAAAACCTCCCAAGTCTTTGCACATAAATAACTCCCATTTACTTGAAGAGAAGTTACTTATATCCTGCAGTAGAAAAAAGACTCCTGTTTACATCTCACTGCAGATTTTTCTTCAAAAACTCAAATTTATTTAACGTAAAGCCAAGAAACTCACCTACGTACCTGAAGAATGTGGACAGACACAAGTCACAAATGAAAGAACCAGAAGAGCTGAAACAAAACAAAAATTTGTTTTGAGGTGGTGTTTCATGCTTTCATTCATGCTTGGGAGGAGTACACACCTTCAAAGCTGAAAATGTGTGAAAAGACTTGAGGAACTCTTTCACTATTACTCTTCAAATACGTTCTTAAAATTGTTGTTTGCCTCACTTATAAAATTAATTAGCTGGCTAAGTTGCTGATTCTACTGTGCATTATGTTAGAAATTATTGCTGTTATTCCATCTTACATTTGGGGCAATCTTCCTTTTTGACTGACCCTGGTCAGTGAGGTACTGGGCCATGAGGCAGCACAGCAGTGTGAAGGTACGTGTGTTGGCATGCATGACAGAACAGCAGTAAATTAGAAATAATTTTATGTATTATTAAAAATGTAAAGCCAGGCTCTCGTGCAGTTTCTCTATTCATTTGGGGAAGCATGTCACTCCACAATTACATTTATTGATCACAATAACTGAAGATTTTAAATCTGTTCTCAACAGAAAATAGAGTTCAGCTGTAAAGGCTAAAACAAGGATTATGTATACAAATATATTTGTACATAAGAGGTATACGCATTATTTGTTTGATCACTTTGCTGAAGTCTTCTATCACTTTTATCTATCTTTATCATGTTTTTTAATCAGCTAGCTCCAGAGACAGAAACCATGTCATTGATCAGAAAGGGCTGTCTGTATATTAGGTGCTTTTAAGGTGCTTCTGAAGTCTCAGTAAGATCTAAGCATGCTTTTATAATTCTTACTATCAACAGGTATTCATTTAATTTTAAATAATAATAGGTGCATATTTCCATCTCCAGGCAGTAAATGACTCTGAGTCTAGAGTAAAAGTAAAGCAGAAATCCTGATTCCTTATCTCCTGAACAGTTGGCAATCACAGGTTTTAAATTTTTTGATTGGGCCATTTCTTCTTAGTTTTAATTCTCTCTTGATTAAACCTTCTCTCTGGTGATTAGATTTGTATGCACTAAGTTGGAAACCAATTTCAAAGACAGATGTCCTTTTTCTTCACCCACCATGAAAGTCTCCCATATGGAGAAGGTCAGTCAGAAGCCTAGTCACCATTTAAAATCACTGGATTTTGCAAAGCAGAGGTAAAGTAATATTTAAGTAGTGCCTAGAGCTAGCTCTGGCTCCTTGCAGGGGAGGAATTTCACCCATAAATCTTTATACATCTTGTTCCACTGATAAATTAATACTGAAGCTGATTTTTTAATACAAGGAACAGGTATATATATATACTGCTGAGTGTAGTGTTTTCAGCATCTTAGGACTGGAATTAAAGTGTTCCCCAAGTGGATGTAAAATACATAGCAAGTTTAACAACCTTCTTACATTGTCTCTTAAATTCTCCCTGGTCCAATGTAAAAGTCTACTTGAGTGTTTTCAGATAGCATGAAAGAGAACTCCAGCCTCCTACTTAATATCTGTGCTAACACCATCATCTACCATGTTTAGGAAATTATTATTTTGCAAGGGGATACTTTCTTTTCATGGTTAAAAAATATTTGCTGGCTGGGATAATAAAGCTTAATTAGGAAGAAGAAGATCAAATTTATATTTTTTTTATCAGAACACTCGGTAATTGTTCCACTTAGCTTGATTCTGGTTAGTTTAAATTCAAACTGCAAGATACCTCCTAATTCAATGATGCTGGATCCAACCTGTGAGAACTCTTTACAAAAACATGTTGACTCCTTAGACAAAACAGTACCTTAGCCATTTGCTCCTGCACACCCAGAAAATCAGTTGTTTTGAAGAATTTTCCTGCTCAGATTCATTACTGTCCACCTTGGATTTATTCAGCAACTGGTAGTAAAGTGTGAAAGTAAATGGAGGCTGGCCAAAGGCTGCCTTTTCTCTATAACCTTGTGTTAACTGTTTGCTGACAGCCAGTTATATAGATGTTTTGCTGGCATATTTCCCGCTGATATCAGAGTATATCCCAAAGCTATATTATTAAATGCATGGTGTGGCGGCTTTCACCCAATAGGAATCTAAACCTCATCTTGACAGGGGCTGAACACTGAGTTAAAGAGAGTGACCACCAGCACCAAAAAATGCACCATTTCCTTTGTCTGCCTGGGTGCCACAATGCAAATCACTGCTGCGCCCATGTGTAATGCTACCCTGTTCCAGAAGGTGCCCTTCCAACCTAGGGGAGTGATTGAAACGCTGATCAAAAACATCCACCAACAGGCCAATTCTACTGCTTTCACGTCTTGGGTGCCCAGTCCTAATGAGCGGCAGGGTGCTGATGCAAGACGGGAGTTCCTTCAGACCTTCTTGACGCAAAGAATCACTTGACTGCCTCAGTCCCCAGATAAAATTGTCCAAATCAGGCAACACGGGTTCTTGACAAATAAAACCACACACCCACATAAATTATTATTAAAATCAGCAGTATGTGGTAAGGACCTGAGAGCAAGGTTTCACCCTTGGAAGTTGTAAGCAACTAATAATTAGATTTCCAGGCCTGCTGACTCTTTATGGGTTTCTCAATTTGAAAGAGTGTAACTAACCAGTAAATGATCTGCTGCGGTCTCGGAAAGCAAACTGAATCAAAATGTCGAGGATTTAGACCATTTCCATAAATACATTTAAAACCAAAATTGACAGGAGTTTTCAAACAGGTCTCAAGTGAAAAAAAAATTTTGAGGGCCTGTGCAATCTCTCCAGCTGATATCTTCTCCATATGTGCCTGACCTGCACACCAGCCAAGAAGCTCTCTGAGAGCTCAAGCCGCTCTGACGGAATCTCACAATGCACCGCTTGACTGGATGGAGAGCACAGCTAAAATTCCTGGCTAGGAAATACATCACTTAAAAACAAACATGGTCCAGGAAAAAAGTCATGGAAAAAATTGAAAACAGTCATATGGCAATACGAGATGTCAGCAAATGTCTTTTTTTTTTTTTTTTTTTTTTTTTTTAAACCAGAAGAGCTGAAAGTCAGCATCATTGAGTGTATCATGCTTGCTTTCTTATCAGAAGCACTTTTTTCTGGCCATTTATGTGAAAAAGTGCTATATAAAATTTACAAAAATCCACACCAAGCCTACTCTCACTGTGCTAAAACACTAAATCAACTGCAAATGAAGTATTGAATACACTCCTAAGCCAGGACCCTACCAAGCTTGTGTGTTCAGCAATCACAGTCATACTGAATTGGGCATTTCAGAAATGAGGGAACTTTGCTTTACTTAACTGGCTTGTTAATGATCCCCACATCCCACGATAAGAATTTAAAATTACTTACCTACAATCCATGCATTTAAAAGAAAAATAGCCTCAGGAGGTTCATTACTGCATGCAACTTCATTCACAGCAAACTACAGTCCTGCCCTTTAAAAAGAGCAACCTCAGAATGGGCCCACAGAAGGCACGAGAGAAGGACCTATGTCACAAATAATACTTTTCTTTCCCTGTGCCAAGCAATTTTCTCCATTCCTTACAGCTGCTCTGTTGTCCATAGTGCATTACTCTGGCAAGCCAAAGGACCCTCTGCTGACTTGCGCAGAGCTGTTCCAGCCACGTGGCTTTTGTGCCCCTAAGTCCCCGAGCGAGTAAACACTGGCACGTCTGGCATCATCTTGCCCTTCTGTGTTCCCCTGAGGCTGGGTCTCCACATGCTGCTGTGGACAAGAAGCCAACAGAAAGGACAGTGTAAAGGAAATGCTCTGCTCTGCATTTTACCAGGATTTCCCTAATCATCAAAAGGGGCATGGTCCTGCCAAGGGATCACAGCCCTGCGGGTTGTGCTTCCAGGATCTGGCCGTTTCTACCTTGCAGGAGCAGCACATGTCCTCACCCCCCAGAGCCAGCCCCCGACATCTCTCAACACCTCCCAAACCACTCGGTGTGCTGTGGGAAGTGGAGGGAGGAGCTGATAAATAAGAACATTAATTGCTATGCACATGATTTACTCAGATTCTTCCAAAACTGAGCTCCTGAGATCTAACCAGATCACCATCCTCAGCTGTTCAGGGAGGGAGAAATAGCTGCATGTGCCGCCTGGGTTAGCTGGGACGGGCCTGGGCTTGTGTCAGCAGTGGTCGGTGGCTCCCATTCTGCTCCTTCAGCTCTGAAGACTGATGTGGCTTAGCCCATGTTGAAGAACATGCTAAGAGGTGCAGATGAACATGTCCACACTGCACAACAGGGTGTGATAGCACAGAAATCCTGCACTATGTCTGATATGAGCCAGGCAACACAGCTGAGAAGTCCCTCCACAAGCCTTGCTAGCTTGGGAGCACTTCCAGATAAAAATAACTGTGCAGCTCTTAGCGCTGAATCAGCTCGCATGAAGTGCAATCCCTAGCTTTTCTACTTATATTGCATCTTTTGCCTTTTATTCATTTATTTGAGGTTAACATTAAATGAGAACAGGAACATGCCCAACATGAAAGGGCAATTCAACAAAGCAAACTGCTGCCTAGGAAATGTAGAAAAGGCGTGATGCATTAACACCCTGGTCATGCAGCTCCAAAAGCAAGTAATGAAGACCACCAAATCTATTTTATCATCTTTTAGGCAACATGAGGTTTTCCTTTTTGCTTGCTAATTTATTCTGACCATTACACTATTTGGCTGTATTTAAACCAGATGCAGGTTGCTGGGTTTTTTTTTCTTTTTTGTATTTGTTGTTCATCTGCTGTGCTTGGCTAACAAGAGCTGCTTTTCTTAAGAATTTTTGTGGCAATACATTTAAAAATCAGGTGTCATCTAATTCCTTAACCCCAAAATCTCTCAGGTTTATCAGGATCTCTTTTTACCTTATCAGATTAAATCTTGAGTGTTTTTTTCATGAAAACCGCAGTTTTAAGTAATACTATGCTCCTCAAACAGATCTGTCATGTCTTACAACTTTGCTAAAGGAATAGCTTAAAGCTTACAGGACTTGGGGACCCAGTGTTTCCCTGAGAGTCACTGCCTGCACCTGCACCCAAAGGAGTGATTTGAAATTACATGTTCCTGCTGGGTTCAGGCGACAGCCACAGGTTTCTCTAGGAAACAAATGGTGACCCAGGTAAGAAGTTTAAGACATGGGGCTATGATGCAGACAGCTATAGAAGTGGGGCCAGGGGGCTGAAGACAACTGTCTTCTCCAGACCTACCTGGGATTCAGTCTTACACAAGATGCACACAGCCTGCACATACAGAGATGTAAGCACACTGAGAAGCACCACACCGCAACAGGTATGGGAGCCCTGAGCCTGGGGACATGTGCCTGCACTTTCAGAAGATCAGAAAGACACACAGAGAAAACGCCACAAGAACCGGCAAAAATTAGCCAAAAATATTTGTCATGAAAAATTCTAGTTCTGGGTTTGGGGTTTATTTGGATCAGAGTGTTTTTAAATATGGTGAGTCTGGACCTTTTCAGAAAAAGAAAAAAAAAAAAAAAAAAGTAAAAAAAGCGAGTTTGGAAAGCAATAAAGAAATAAAAACATTTGTATTTCCAAAGCAAAGCCATTTTTTATCCCCAAAATTGTCTCACTGAAAAATATTATGCATATCTTTATTCCTCTTTCCCCAAGTGCAAGAAACAATGGCCACCTGCAGAAACCCTTCCCTTTGACTCTGGGTTGGCACAGGAAGGAGGGTCTGAATGGGAATGGATTTGGACGTGAGTAAAAACAGTAACATGAAAAAAAGAGTTGTTTAGTCAGGGGAGGAGGATGGAGAGTATTTTAGAAAGTACTGCTGCATGCTTCCCTGTTCTCTTTCTCCCTTATGCATCCATTCTTGACCACTGACCAAAAGAACTGGCCCAAGAGCAGCTGTTCCCATACTTCTATGTATAATTGGTGTCTCTGACACCTGTACAGAAAACAATGCTGTCTCCACTGTAAAGGCTACATGGATTTCTCTCAGATGCTCTACCCCTCCCTCAAATGTCCCATGGAGAAGTATTACATGAGAGAGTTTAAGGCATCAGAGGCTTCAACACAGACAATACACAGATGCAGCAGCATTCATTCCGTGTCACAGATACACAAAGTCATTGCCAACAGAACAGAAACTACGACCCCCCCCAAGCCCTCCTCCCAGAACCATCAGTCTTCAGCCACGTATCATGGGAGCATGGCATGCCCCTGCTTTCTCCTTCCCCTTGCCTGCTTGCCATTCCAGCACAGGAATACAACAATGTAGCCCTACAAGAGATGGTGGCTCACATAGCGTGCTGATTTTGAACGATGCCCATACCTAGAGATGATGCCACAAGTGACAGTGCATTCAAAAATGGATTTAGAAGGGGTCACAGGCAAGTGGTCACTACCTGTGACGTTTCACAGTGTTAGTTTTTAAGGGCCCTGAGTTCTCTTTGCCATTTCCACAAGGTTTCTCTTCGTAAAGTTCTCAGACAGGTTTTTCATTTACAGCTCCAGATGGAATTTGTTCTTGAAGATCCTATTTTTTACTGGTAACTAAAAAATCTGTTTAAAGCTTTGCACAAAATTTAGTAAAAAAAGTGGATCACATATCAGTTTGCAGTAAGAGAGAGCTTGGTTAACACTGGATATTTTTAATCCACTGTTCCTGTGTCATTATGAAATTAAGTTTATTGTTCTCCCAACTGAAAAACACCCTCTGAACAAAAGTAATAAAGTATTTTGCATTATGATTCAGATGTACAATATCTCACAGCAGCTAGGGAATTCAAATCTAAAGCATGTAGTATTACATACTTCACTTATTCACCCATAAGTGCATGCTTATCACTCACACATACTATATAGCCTTACACATTTGCCAAAAAGCAGCTTGTGCCTCTCTGTGCCTAGTACTAAGCGCTACAAACACACATGTGACTTCAGTGAGCAGTGTAGTGGCTGAAGAAGGGCAAATGGAAAGCAGAACTAAATTTGTTAAGAATTGAGCCAGAGGATGGCAGCTGTTATTGGGTTATTTGTGTTAGTTAAGTTGTACAAGCAGCAGATCTTTTTCCAGCCTAACATAATTATGTACTTGCAGCAGTTATTGTTGTTGGTTTTAATTGTCTAAGAATGTCTTTAATACTTTTAGCAGGATAGCTCCAGTCTTTAAAAAGGAAATTAAGATTGTGAAATGTTGCATGACTGTGGGAGTGAATATACTGTTGTTCTGCAACTGGCACTCACAGAAATGTGTTCAACAACGGGAAATTATACTATATTATAATTAAATTCTCAATGGAAAAGTACAAGCAACCCAACAGAGGTGTCTTGATTTGCATCAGATGGTGATATGACTCTAAAAAGTTATAAGAGTCATAAAATACTCTGATATTTGAGACCTTTACAATCTTTCTGACAAGGCTCAGATCAAGCATTATAATCTTGTGAATTACTTCTGATCATATTTTAATAATTATAAATGTTTCAGAGTATTCCAAAATAAAAGCATAACCATTTGTACTCATTTAAAAGTGATTTAGGATACAAGTTTAATAAAGTTATCACCACTGCAAAGCCATTTCACTATTTCTAACTGAGTGTACAGAGTAATGACAGCGTTGGTAGTGGAGACATCAAGGTATGAGCTGACTGTTGTTAATTTAACAGGTTTTTGTTCTTTGAATTACAGTGTCTGAATGTCATGACTGAACAGAACAATTCTAACACAAATTCCCAGGAAATTCTGCCTGCTTCCTCCCATCAGCTACCAGACTCCATCAGCTTTAGGTGGTGGGAATAGTCGTCACAGGTCAAGCAGGTCAGTTACTTTATTCCTTTTTTTCTAAAATCTGTTAAATCAGTCCAGCTTATTCAAAATATCAGCTGAATGAGGTACTGTCTTTTAAAGCTGCTGTAGTATCATATCGAGAAGGAAGAAGCACAGTCATTAATAGCTATCAAAGACTCAAAAAAAGTTTATGGTGACATTTCTGATAGAAAATGAAGCAGCTTTCTGGCACGAGAAAGAAAAAGTGTTTTGGGAAAAGTGGACAGGAAACCAAAAGCACACGCAAGACACTTATGCACATGCCCTTCCAGAGATTAGGTGAGCTGTTCTAACGAAGTGTATCTTTGAATGTTCCAGATTTTCCAAGAGATGGGTAGAACTACAAAAGTGTTTTGTTCAAACTGTATAGGCAGAGAGAAGAGAAGACGCTTCAGCAAATGAACGGAGCACGTTTTATAGCTTCTTCCCAGTTTCAGTTGATAATTACAATGACTTTTTGCAGTGTTCAAAACAATCAAAGGCCTCTGAAGCTCGTTATCAGTCCAGATGAATGTTTTCCTTGGTATGCTTTATCACTTGGACAACCTGCTTCTACCTTACCTGTGTATTTCTTTCATGTTCTATATACTTTACGTATAAGATCATTTTCCCAATGCCATCTGTATCCTTTTACCATAAACTCTCTCCCACCTATACCTTGCCAACCACGCTTTCATGAGCTGTTTCTTAAAGAAGAGAAAAAAAATCCAAACAAACAAACCCACACCTGTTTATCTTGTGTATGTCTGTAAGCATAGCTGTACATGTGTTTTCCAATCTGTGAAAGCCTGAAGACAGCACACCGCTGTACAGGTGTAATTAAGAAGTCCTTTCCCTACAATGGAAAGCTGATACTGTGCAAAGATTCAAAGCTCATTTGCTTCTTTTTCCGGCTTTTAAAATTACAGTACTGAGAGATGGAGTTGCCTGAATAATGGGAAGGAAAACATGATCTTTTTAACCCTCCCAGTCACTGGTCTGAGTCCAGGTACGGCCAGCAGTAACCCAAAGCCATCTAATAGCTGTTTAGAAATGTGTGTGCCCTGAATTAGTGGCCACATGCCAGGCAGCGGTTAGGCATCACTCACTGGTGGTCCCTGAAGGACAAAGTGATGGCACAGTGATGGGGAAATGTGAGAAGCTTGTTCAACTGCAGGACCTGCTCTGTGGATAAACAGATGACTTCGCACTCACATTTGGATCTTTTCACAAGCAGGTGTTTTTTCCATATGTGGTAGTCAGTGTCGATATTTGCATTTTTACCATGCCTACCCAAACATTTTGCTTCTCTCTGCTATCTCACATATGGATCAGGGTGAGTTGAAAGGCACACCCATGATCTACCCACCGCACAGGCTTTCCAGTGCTATCCCAGCGCCAAGTGTAACTTAACTTGGCTTCTGAATTAGATTAAAATAACCACACAGACACGCATTTCAACCTGTTTTCAGATGTATTAAGGATACATGCATGTGCCATTTGACTCTCTCAGTAATGCCAGCATCGGCACAGCCAGCCCCTCCCTGGTTGAGGCGGGGAGACTCCTTCATCTCCACTTCATGGACTGGAAGCTGAGGCATGAAGAAATTAAGGCCTGGACCCACAGAGACCCCAACACAAATGGTTGTTAGGTGCCTCCAGCTTATGACAAGCTAGCTTAGGCTTTTTCCACACCTCCCACCCTGGCTGTACCCATCCTCCTGTTTCCCACTGCTCTCCTCCCCTTGCCAAAGGCTGACACCCACCCAGGTCTGCCAGAATAACCGCATGTGCAACCTCCGCCTCACACAGTTTGTGGAAAACAGTAAGTGCTAGCAAAGATTTGCTGTTTACAGCACCGGAAATCAAAGAACTCCATTCAGAGAGTAGTTATCCTGGCAGGGCGGAGGTGACGGTAATCACTGATGGAGGGCACAAGAGACTGCGTGGGGACACATGGCTATTGGGAGGGACATGGCTATTGGGAGGGACATGGCTCACTCAGCACAACTATCCCCAGCACCAGCTCCAGACTGAAATAGCAGAGACCATCCTCCAAGCAGGGGAGTAAAGCCTGGCCAGCCTCCACCTTGCCTGCTGCCCCTCAGCAGAGGCCTACCTAGAAACACCTTTGAGGTCTGTGGGTGAAGCTGCCACTGCAAAACCTGCAGCAAACTCGGCCCACCGAGGGCTTTCTCTTTTTCCCTGCCTTCCTCCTGGGATGCCCTGGCACTTGGAGCTTTGCTTAGGCTCCAGTCCTGTGCCCTAGGGTCACAGAGGAGAATGTGGAAAAGCACGGGACGTAATCTTGGCTCTCCTAAACCCTGGGCTGATGTCCCTCCTTCTGCTCGTAACAGTAAGAGGCAGTGGAGAAATCTACTGATCTGCTGCTAATCTCCGAAGAGCCTCTTCCAAACCACACAATGCTGGCTCTCACTTCACAAAAATCTTCCAGCCCAGCAAAAGTGAGGCTTCTCTGAGCACCATTTACAGTCACAAACTGTGTGGTTTCTTGTACGTGGAGGCACAGCCAAACACTTGGCTCGGCACGCTGCCTTGCTGGTCTTCCTAAGCACAGGCAGTAAGCACCTCGGGAAACGGAGAGCACCCGGCACTCATGATGTAACTGCGCTGGCTGAGGGGGACACGCACACCCACATGCACAAAACCTTTTATAGGGTGCATGGATTCTCCCTTGTAGCTTCTTACGCTTTTATGTCAAACATGGCAGCTATGCTCTCTTTCCCTGCTTGCAGTGGCAAAACATCAGAAGTCACACACACAGATGCTTGGACAGAAAGCAAATTTATCTCTTGTTGCCCGTCTCATAAGAAACAAATAATAAGTATTCCAAGACTTTGGCAGTTCCTGCGGCCTCTCTCCAAGAGCCTTGCTTTCTGTTACAGCTCAAGCGAACTGCCCTGCTCAAAGGTCACAGAAGGGAGTCTGCGAAAGAACTGGAATTCAAATCCAGGTCTCTTAAATCCCAAACTGACTATAACTCTATAATTAATTTATTCTATGCAGCAAAAATGTTATGCATCTTATTTTATTATTTGGAAGTAGGGCCTTCTGTTTTTTATATTTTGTCATAGGTATCAGTTCCATAAATACTTTCTGCATGTGACTAATCCTACACACTGTCTGAAGTCAGACTATTAAATCACATGTCTGCAAGATCAGGGCCTAGGTTTGTTTTCAGCCATTCTGGTAAGAAGTTATTTAGCTTCCAAACAGCTAAGCCACATCTCAGACGATTTTTAGGAGGAAACCTAGAGGTCTGACACAGCCTGGGCACATACCTGCCCTCTCTTCAAAGTCTCCCAAGATGCTCTGTTAAAGCGATGGTACATTAGCCTCAAACAGAATGAGAGAAAATCGTCAGAAACATGGATGTTTGGATCAGTGGTATCACAAAGGGCTAACTAAAAAGTGTAAATTCCTTTTTACATCTGCTACTAAAGTATATCACTCTTTTCAGCTGTTATTTGTTACACTCGCTGACCTAGGCTTAGAAGGAGGACTGTCATGTGAGGGAAAATCACCTGCAATCCAGTCAACGGAGTGAGCATACAGCAGCAGCCAGCTTTAATTTATGGCACAAAGTTTCATCATAAATAACAAAGAATGAACAACAGCTACAAAACTGGATCAAAACCGAGCAATTGCTGAATTTAACATCCAGCCATCTGCAGTCCTGTACTGCCATCTGCAGCCTCCTGAAACAGATTCCTAAACCAGCAGGCTCACGATGACCTTAGCAACAGTGTGGTCCCTGTAAACTTTAGAAGTGTTCAGTGGCAGATGGTCTTTTCTACAAATATTATCATATTAAAATAATCAAAGTATTCCTCTTTTTCAAAGTTATTTTTGTTCTATTTCCAGCTTTTTTTTTATTTTCTTTTTTATCTCACTTCTCTGTTGTCTTTGCTAACTGAAGCTAAATGTCAGACCCAAAGTGCATCATATTTATTAACCCAAAAAGTTTGCAATATGCTGATAAATAAGTGTTCTGGAAGTTGACAGGATGTCTTAGCTACTTATGGGAATTGTTTTTAAATTGTGTAATTATAGTTATAGCATTAAAGTTGAGTTTTAATAGAATACATTCCCTAACATCAATCACCAGAGAAATATAAACATCTTTTCTTGTACGCAAAAGTTGCCTGGACTCTAAAAACATGCTATACTATGTTCTCTATTCCAGATTACAGAAGCATATCAGCTAAAACAGCACTGGGCTGTTACCCATTGGGGTGCTGGCACGTAGCCGAATGTAACAAGGCATGGTGGTTTAGCAAGCTACCACGCACCAGTGGTTTGCAACCGCAGCTGACCATGATCCTCCATGATTACCCCCGGTCTGAGAGGTAAAGCAGCAAGGTAAAGAAACAATGAGTTTACCTCAGGTGTGCTCCAGGCCCTACCTTGCAGTCATGCTCCCTGTCCCCTTTGACACCCAGTAATTTAGTAAGCTGTGGTAACCCGTTCATATCACCGATCCCTTAAGCCTTTTTGGAATGAATTTACCTTTGTTAATGATTGTAAAGCAGAGAATTAGCACAATATTTGTGGAGACAGAGTCACTGCTAGACCAGGAATGCTACAGGATAATCATAAGGATCTTTTCTCAGACAAAGAAAAAGGTCCTGGATTAAGAAGGGAAAAGAGGCATGAAAAAGTGGTTTGGAAAGAACTGATTGTTTTATAGTCATAAGATAAACTGAGAATATCCACTGATTGTCAAAGAGCAAATAAGGCACCTCAGAACATCAAGTCTGCCTTGAAGGGAGCACTTCAACTGCAGTATTTACCATAACCCCTCTAAGACCTGGTATAACTCCAGCGCAGGTCAGACCTGCTAGACCCTGAGTGACTAACAGGTGCCTTGACATTGGTTTTGCACATCGTGTGGCTAGGAGGTGACACATCAGTCAGTGGGTATCGATCACGGCGTACGTGCATGCTGCAAAACTTGTGCTCTTGAGGGAGTGTGAGGCCCTGAGCACAGGATTCCCCAGCAGCACCGGGAATACCGAGCTGGCGGGGACAGGGCTGTCTGAGCAGAACACCCTTTCCAAACTAGAGATTAAGCATGCTGCTGGGAGCTCAGTGGGGATACTGGCTGTCAGAGAGGTGAAATGCCACGTATTATCAGCGGTATCTCACCTCCATGTAAGGCAGCAGCTCGCAGCTCTCACTGTGTTCAGAAGCCAGCAGAGTAAGGAGCCGTGAGCTGCTGTCCTGCACAGATGCCTTTCTTCAGCTGCTGCACATCAAGCTCCTGGCCCTGTCTCTGCCTTGGGAATTCACACTTCTGGCGCTAACCCCCTGCTCTACAGCAAATTGTTTCAGTATTGCTGGTATAATAATTTGAGGATTTGGTAGGCTTCAATCTGAAATAAAGAATGAGCCTGAAAAGATCCATATCTCAAGAAATTTATTCAGGGTGATTGTCATATTCTGAAAGAATTTGCACTGTCTCACTAGCAGCCCATAGGCCAGATCCTGCCTTCTGAACACTTGTAGCTACAGCCCTTGGGATGCAGACAGGGAATAGCAACTTGGTCAGCTTTATATTAAGAGCCAAATGCTTCTTCCAGTGCCTGGTCAAATCAAAATAGTAAGTACTACACTCAGGATTCTCTTAGGAGGCAGGGGTTGAGCTAAAGGCATAACTTACACAGGCATGGTGCCAGCAAAACCATCACGTTGAGGAAACTGGCGAGAAGAATTCCAAAACTGGGATCCAGCCTCATAGCGGATGAGGTTGGGCACCCTGACCTGAGCACTTGTAGTTCCCCAGATACCAATGACAAAAAAATATACATTTAATTGCCGGAGCAAAGGTCTTAGGGAATGCATGTGGAAATTTAAACTGTACCACAAGGATCAAACAGGGAAACATGGAGAGAAAGTGATCCATGACTTGTCTGATACATAATGCTCTTACTGCACAAACTGCTTCAAGGAAACAGTTTGTAATAGTACAACTAATCCCTACTGCCAGTATGTGTCCTTGCAAGTATTAGCATAGCAAAACAGTAGCCAAAATGTAAAGATCAAGGACACATCAATATTAAAAACTATTTTACAAAGAGGTAAATTACATTCCTCAACGTCATTTTTTATCTTCCATATATATTGTCCTATATGAAGGAGTCACTGCAAAGAGAAAGGAGATTTATGGCTATATAAGAAAAAGTGCAGGACAAATTGTAGAGGTAAATGAAGAGATTATGTTACCAGTGATATCAGAGTTAAAATTCATACCCCATAAATCGGTGCGCAGGACTGTGATTGAATTTTCATGTAGCCAGACTGACATCTTGTGGCTTACGCAGAACATTTAAACATGCACTTGGGGGGAATTGTAAATTGTTATGGCATGGTAAGTTACACCCTTTTTTTCAGCAGAACAGTATGTGGCTCCCCCAGTGTATTAGTGGTTGCAATCATGAAGTTTATATATAAACTCTCATTTCGGTTTCTGCTTTTGCAGGTACTTGTTAGCCCTGTCTCCCTGTGTAAGTCTCAACCTAATGGCAGAGCTGCATTTAAAGCCAGTCACTCAAAAAAGTATTTAAGAGTATAAATTGTTAAATTGGCTCAGCAGTCAAGAAATTTTACATGTTACCAGTAAATGTGTGTCCTTGTTACTTTTCTTCACCTTTATTGTCAAGGTAAGTTTATGAAACATAAAAATGATCCTTTTTGATTAACTGACAGACACCTTTATATCAGTATGTAGTGACCAACAGTAACTGCTTATGGAAGAATATGAATATAGTCTGGCCCAAATAAAATTGAAAGATCCAACTAATCTTCACTCCTCCAGTCTTAATGAGACACCGTCCTCACACCAGTTTTAATCCACCCTGACTGCCAATAACATAAGATCTTTTTTTCAGTCTGTAAGGCAAAGAGAGTGGGGAGATGAAGGATGATGTTGGAGCAAGGGCAAAGAAGGATTGCTGTGGATCTGTGTGAGAAAGGCTAGATAGAAGAGCATCCAGGGACAGTCAAAGGGTACGTCCACACTGTGCCATGGTAGCTGGCACAGAGCTTCAAGCTACTGGCAGCCAAGTCAGCAGTGCATGAAGCCTCCTAACCGTGCTGATTTCAGGGCTGGGGAACCTAGGCACAGTGCCAAGCTTGCCCAGCTGCTCAGCTCTGGGCTTGGAGCTATGTCCTCTCCAGCCAGCCACCCAATTCCAGGGCACCTCAAGACAAGCTCTGTGATCTTTGCACCATGCTCCACTTCATGGTGTAAGTTTGCTCCAAGTCATCATTAGAGGTCAAGCCCAAGCAGACCTCTTCTAAGGGAAGGGGCAAGGAAGAGTTAGGAGATGGGTTTAAATAAAACAGGGTGAAAATGGAAAGCAAGGATGACAAAACCTGGCAGGAGAAAAGCCAGCTACCTTCTCCTCCCTGGTTTTCTTGGTTCCACTTTGCAAAGCTCTGCACTGACACTCAACGCTGAATGCTCCCTGTATCTGCAGTGTGAATCTTACAAGAACCAGAGAAAAACTGGTCCTCCTTGTTACAAATAGTCCACAGTTGCTTATACCATAAACACCGTGTACTTTAGGAAAGGCTCCTCCAGAGAACACTTCAAAGCAAAAGCATACCTACAGCTGTGAAGTATCCAGAGTCATCACCTCCTGCTCTCTCTCCACAGACAATGCAGAAGTAGCTGAGAAAGCCCTGTCTCCTAACCCAGGACACTTGGGTGGCTGCCCTGAACTAAGGGGCAAATACTCCAACAGCATTTGCGAGACCTTGCAAGCTTGACCTCCTGGGCAAGTACATCCACTGTACAAGTGTAGGCATCCCCCGCACCCAGGAGCTGAAAGTGAGGTGTGGGTGCAGTCCCCTGATGACAAGGGACACAAGCAAAATGCTATGCCCATAAAAGCTGGATTTTTTTTTTCCTCTTTACTTTTAATGTGAGAGAATAGAAAGCGAGGAATTCATGTCACCATGCTAAGAGAGGTATTTCTGAGTGCAGAATGGAGCCACATGCCCAAGTAGATCAAATGACTTCAGCTGAAGCTGGAGAAGCAGCAGCCTGAGCTGGCCTGCAGCAATAAACTCAGCCCAGCCTCTCCCACACAGCTCCACTCATGTACCTCAAACACAGCCTGGATGCAATGTCCTTGCTGTCCCAGCTGGGATCTGCTTTTCATCAACAGCTGACATTCACACCAAATTGTAGAGTTTAATATTTATCCCTAAACACATAAAGCCTGCTAATAAAAACGGACTGGGTACTATTTAGTTACAGTTACTAAGGCACCAATAGGCAAGAGTGGGAGTTCACATCTCCAAGCCTCAGGCTGTTCCCATCCTCCCTGACATGCTGCTCCCAAGCAGTTTCTCGGCTGCTTTGCACTTTAAACAAACACTGCCTCTAAAATGTCCAAAGTCCTCTCATAGGAAGGGCCAAGGGTGGGAAAGATGCTCCCTCGACATTTTCCCTTCTTTTTCCCACAAGGTTATCCCATCTTCTGGCCCTAAAAAAGGGCACATATTTAAAAGCAGGGTATTTAAAAGCAGCAGTGGAAAGCTGTGGGGGCGAGGGGGTGCTGCGTCTGCATGAACTCTCCCAGCTCTGCCCTTCCATTTCCACCACACCTGAGACCCTGCCCATCAGGCACTTTCTCCCTCACTGCCTTTAAAACCACGTATAATAGAGGGAAGAAGACTAGCTCGTTTTATTTCTTATTTCTCATTTGTCTTGTTAATAGGCCCTTAAAATACAAGCATTATCTAAAGACCGAGAGATTGGCCTGTCGCTGTTGCTATGCAGTGGGCAGCATTTGCAACACAGACACCCGCACAGATGGGAAAAGCTCAGTCTTCCAGTCTAAGTCAACATATTTCATGGCTGGTAACAACCACAGAAAATAATTATGAACACTGACAATGTAATTAATAACTAATTTCAGGACCATTTGGTTCCAATAACGGTGGCTGACACACAGGTATGTGCTTACACAAATCCTCCCTGCTGGCCTTTGCAGCTCACCATACCCAGAGGTATCAAATGATTGCCGACAGCATCAGCTCATCATTAACTATGGCTGCAAGAAATTCTTGAGACATTAACCAAGCTTCGGGCTGTACGTATCGTGTGTATCAAGATCCCTAAACTTCTTTAAAACTAGAGCAGCCGCCCCAGCCACAGCTGTCACACTGCCGCTGCTGAAGCCAAGACCAGGTCACACACACGACGCTTCTTCATACTAGGGCTCGAAGCTGTGTAGGTCAGTTTTAAATAAGATAAATACTCTTGAAGCATTACTGTGCTGGGAAGTATGGATGCAAGCACAGCAAAGTTTTCAGGGTGAGGCAATAACTTTTATTAGACTAACTGATAAACCTGGTATAAACAGGCAAGCTATAAGGCACCCTAGCCAAGGCCCTTCTGAGCCAAAAGGGGCTCATGTATCCCAAAGCTTGTCCAGTTTTTGCCACACAGATGAATTAGCCCAGTGGAGGACCATACTTCTCCCTAGAAACCTTCCCTCACTTGGGGGAGACCGTCACAACACCACAAGTACTGCTAGTGGCACCAACACTACTCAAGACCTCCCCCAGATCTGGAAAACCCGACAAGACGGCAGACACACAAGCTGTGTTTCAGAAGGATGACTACAAAAAGGCATCAGCCTGTCTTCCTCTTGTGGTGTTTTCAGTTACTGTAACAGGGAATCGGACCTCTCACCACAGGCACCATCTTGCCTAACTAGGCCAGTTTGTGGTAAAGCTTTGTCTTCTTCAGCTCCCTTGGTAAACATTACAGCACCATGTGGTAGAGATCATAATTTTTAACTGTCCAAACCCATACTATAATTGTCCGCAAAAAGACAATGCTGTTGAGAACCGGCCTCATCAGCAAAGTCAATGCCTGTACCTTCTCCAGGAGGCAAAATAGTCCAAGGAAGAGGATGAAGCCTGGTGAATCTGAACTTGGCACACGCTGACTCTCAGGGCTTCATGGAGATGTTTAAATAGGCTTTGCAGGCTCTGAGAAGTAAGCTCATGGCTGCTGCGTTTAATACTTGTCATGTCTCATTATTGTACAGTATTACACTATTGCATAAGTGAATTATATGCTTCCTTTGAGATACCACAAGCTGAACCAGTCAGCCTAAGGGACGGCATACTGGATTTTTGGTCAATGAATCATCTGACAGGTGAGGCTATCCTCTTTCTTCTACTATAAATGTGTACAGACTTTGCCACACATGGACTTGAAGAACCTAATCTCACATTGGCTCTAGACAAGTGAAGAGGCAAAATGAGGATCTTAAGCTTCCTACAGCATCAAAATACTACATGTTCTTGGGGAGATCCACCAGCAGTCAGCATCACCCCCCGTGCAGCTGAAGGAAATCCTTTCAGGGCTGTATCCTTTACAAGCAAAGCTCCAGGGGTCTGACCCAGCCTCCTCTATGCTCCCCAGGTAAGTGGCATTGGTATTTATTGGAGTAGGTTTTCAGCAGCATACACATGGAGTTAATTACGCAGCCCACATTGCCGTTAATGACAGCCAAGTACCTAATCCTTCACATGCAGCACACCGAATATGTTACCCCATGAAACTGCAGCTTCACAGTTATTGTACTTCAATTTATGTAGTTTTCCTTATGCTGTGCTGAATGGATTTTCATTCTGTGTCCAGAAGCATTCCAGTCCCTCCAGTAGCAAACAATAAATGAATCTTAGGAGGCTCTGGTGTACTTAGGAGGCTCTGGTGAAGCTATCAAAAGAGGCAATTTATTTCTGAACTTGGCACTAGGCACAGCGTGCCTTGTAAATGTCAATTTGTGTATGTGTGAGCATCTGACACTACTCAGCAGCACAGGGCTGGGGCCAAGAATTTGACTGATTCTGGCTGATTTGCAAGCCTAAAAATATTCTCTTTTATCAATATCCATTTTTTGTGCTTATTTGCATGCTAAGAAAATTCTAAGCAGGCCGTGGTTTCATGGATCAACCCACAACAGCTCTGTGGAGATCAAGTACGTGATGACCCGCCACAAACTGTGTGATGACACAGTTAGAACCATTGCATAAGAAGTGGCCCATATATAGGCATATTTGATTTTCACTGTTTGCCTGTTCTAATCCTGCAGGAATCAGAGACATTTTAATCTCTTTTATTGTTTTGTATTCATTTACATGCAGTGCCCAAAGGCCTCTGGCAAGCAGAGAGAAGGCTATATAAGTCAAATGCATTGTTATTACTACCGTAGTTCCTATCACGGGCCCAATTCTCTTCCCATTGACGTCAATGGCAAATCTTCCAATAATTTCAGTGACTGCTAGATTAAGCCAAAAATCTATGATCACACCCTGTTATGTTTTATACCAACGGTACTGCAGGCTCCAGCTGAAAATTTTAGCATTTATTACAGTATGGGAAACACAGGGGGCTCTAAAAGAAGTTTTGACGATAAATGAGTGTATTTATGTGGCAAGCTGCTCTGTCTGTCGTTGGAACTTGACAAAGGTGGGTGCCAAAATCTTCAGAAATACCAAGAAAAATGCAAATTTCTAACTTTTCTTAGAACAACTCATGACAGTTATGTGGGTTTATATGGCAGCTTTGAACATCAAGAATTAGCCTGATAATACTGCACCATGATAAAGCAGTAGAATACTGAAACGACACCATAGGTTTACAGCTTGGGTGTGCTGTGTTTTCCATTCCATCAGTCCTCTGCATTTGGTGACTCTCAGCACTGCTCTATCACCTTCAGTTTCATACACTAGACTCCTTCATTTCTCCCTTTAGTGTTCATTTTCCTTCCTTTCCCTAGTCTTACCACCCGTTTCCCTTCATTTTCGCACTCTCATCTGCTCACTGCTTTCCTTCTGTGTTTGCTGCCTCTCAAAGGCATCTCTCTCTGTGTTATGAAGCCACTCACAGCCACCCAGATCTTCACACCTGCAAAGCTTTTTCTCTCTATTGCCAACTTTTGTCCTTTTTCAAGATCAAAACCACATACTGCTTCCAACTCCTACTTTCAGGACTGCTCCCCTTCCCTCCAAATTCTTGAGTCAGCTTTTTTTCCTCTTCCTTAGCACTTTGACGTGTCACTCCAAAATTCATTGGTTTTCACAATCACCTTTTCCAACATGAAAGTCCAATCTGCCTTGTCTGATGGACTCTGCAGGCCATAGCCCTGCACTGACACCATTGATCTCTCTTGAAATCCAAAGAATAGGTCAAAACAAGATAGGTGGAAACCCAGCTAAAAGCTCAAAATATGACAGTTAATTAACGGCTCAAAATTGCACCAACAGCCAGTCACAAATGGCATTCCTCAGTGGCTGATATGGGGTCCAATACTATTCAACACATTTTTCAGTGATCTGGATAATGGAACTGAATGCCCACACCAAGTTTGTGGATGATGCCAAACCAGGAAAGGAGATATGCTGGAAGGAGATGAGCCACCACACAGAGAGACCTAAACAGGCTGGAAGACTGAGCCAACAAGATCGCTGTTTAATATGAGGTTAAAACAATAAATGTTTGAGTTTAATGAAGACAAATGTAAAGTCCTGCAGCTGGGATGGAATAATCCCAAGAAGCAGTACAGGCTGGGGACTGCCTGGCTGGGGAGCAGCTCTGCTGAAAAGGCCCAGGGGGTCTGGGCAGACAGCAAGCTGAGCACGGGCCAGCAGCCTGACCTGGCAGCAAGGACAGCAGACTGCATCCTGGGCTGCATCAGCAACAGCACAGCCAGCACACCAAGAGATGTGATTATTCCTCTGTATTTGGCACTTGTCAGACCACACCTGGACTACCCATCCAGTTTTGCTTTTTCTCTGCTCAAGAGGGACATAGAAAAATCAGAGGCAGCCTGGTGGATGATAATGACCAGTGATTAGAGCGCTGCAGAACTTGACGCAGAAGGACAGGTTGAAGAAGTTGTTTTTCAGCCAAAAGAAGGCCCACAGGGAATCTAACCACAGTCTTCTAACACACAAAAGGTAGTTCTAGAGAGGTAGACAGAGGTACAGAGAAGTATTGTCTTCACAGGGATGCACAGCAACAGGACAAGAGGCAACAGGCACAAATCACTACAGGAGAAATGCCATCTAAATATAAGGGAAAAAAATATTCACTCTGAGAACAATTTAGCATTAGAAATGGCTGCTCAGAGAAGTGTTGGAACCTCCTTCATAGGAATACTGCAGATTTGGCTTGACAGGGCCCTGCCTGGATAACCAAACCTAAGGCCCCCCTTTCAAGAGAGGGACAGACGATGTCGAGCGGTCCCTTTCAGTCTCAGCTTGTCTGTGATTCTGTAACTGTGGGGGAAGAGGCACATGTCAAATTCTGGATGTCTCGTCTCAAGAGGCTTAGAAGCATTAAGAACAAGGCAGGCAGGTGATGAGATAGATATAGGACAGATTCAGTAGACGAAAGTAGATGAAAGCAGATGAGAAAGTACACGTGAAGGGCAACGATCTCTGCAGGCTCTCCTCCCTGATGAAATCAGAGCTGAACTCTGAAAGGAATGGATGAAAAATGGGTGAACTGTTTTTCACCTTAGCACAGTAACCAGGAAATTCAGCCATGGAGCAAGACACTGCAAGGGTAGATGTTGCACAAGTGATGGTTCCTACCTGAAAGAATTTGTCCACATATAACACAGTATAAGCCAGGAGGTAAAGGAGACTTACAGACTGTCTGGAGAATGCTAAAGACTAATATAGTACTAGTCAACATGACAGCACTGGTTGGGAACCAGTTCCTGGAAATGGCAGCTAAACAGTTGAGGGCTGGGATGTGAAGCCTTCAGCCAGTAGCATGTACCACTGGATGCAAACTGAAGCCATCACACTCTTAGGAAGCTGTTGAGCTAAGCTGCCAACAGCATTTCAGCTCTCACTGTGCTGCTGAAAACTTTCTGGAGCTTGTGGTGATGAAGGCCTGAAGCTTCATCTCTGGTGGCCCTAAGACATCCCTACCATCTTATGGACACCAGAGTCTTCTTGTGGATAGGGTAATACATGGCTGTGGGTTACTCTGGCCATTTACTGAGATTTCTAGAGCAGCAAGGGGAATGGGGGGGGTGGCGTGTCCTACCTGAGAAATGTACACAGGCAATCAAATTGCAAGAAGTGTTATTCTTTAGGCATTATTTGGTACACTTTTATTGATGGAGTTATGTCTGATTCATGCTCTCTTTCTTTTTTTTTTTTTTTTTTTTGGTCTTCTTTTCATTCCTGAAAGCTCTGAGATCTGTCCAAGCATCAGCAGAAAAGTCTTCCAGCTGCAACACATGAAAAAGGGAGATTGCATTAACGTTGCACAGTGATACCTCAGCACACGCCACAGGCTCGACGCTGTTCTTTCCTCCTCACTACAGTCCTTCAAAGGATAATTTCAACAAGTAAACTAAGCCTACAAATACATTGGTGATATCAAGAGATTTCAGACTGCTGATCAACACAGGGAGTGCAAAGTGTAGGGGACAGTCAACAAGGTGTGGGCACATTCCATACCCCATTTTCCTGAACAGAGTTTTACTTGTGCCGCTAAAGAGAACTGATGTCTTTCAAAGAGGAGATGCAGGACCCGCCTTCACATGTGCTGAAGAACTTCTGCAAGTGTTGGCACCATTAGTGCAAGTCAGTGTTAAGTCCAAGCAGATTGCTCTTGTCTGTCTCATTGCTTTGATACGGGTCGTCTGAAATCATCATGTGACATCCACCAACACTGAACATCACAAACTGATCACCCTGAGGTATTTCCAAAAGCCTGAGGTTTCAGGAAACACACCCCTTAAGATACCGTGCAATGTCCCTTGCTTGTAAGTGAACCACCAAGCATAACTTACTGCACACATGGCCTCAGAATAATCTGTGGGCTGTGTGAAGCAAAATCCTGCGCTTTAAGAAAAATCCTTACTTTACCTTGCAATACCCACATAGACTAACCGGCTGGCTGGAAGAAAACATTTTCAGGACATTCAACTTCGTAAAACTGTTATAATGAATTCTGAGGTTTGTGCATGATCTGAATCATGCTTTTAACAGCTCCTTCTGAAAAACTCAACAGAATAAAGATTATTTGCCATTATATAGGCATATAAGAAGATCAGCAAGCCTAGTTACTGCAATCCATTTAAAACTTTTACTCCAAATACCGCTTTTGTTTGTTTTCATAACATTTCTGAGAAACAGGGAAGTGAATCACAAAGCATTTAAGCGACTTGCTTAAGTGAAATTATGGAAAAGAGAGACTTGAACCCTCTTGAGTCCTATGTTACCCATCCTATGGACCACCCTACCTTAGCCTCTAAATTATACATGATGCTAACTCTAGCCCATAGCAAGAGTCAGTCCTTACTCTGGAAAGCAGATCTGTAAAATTAATGTCTTTCTATGAATATTAAGAGTCATAATACTTTTCCTTCTTCCTGAAGTAGATATTTATTCTTTTTTCTACCCCTTCTAAGTACTGCAAAGCCATGTCCATTAAGAAAGAACAAGTAAGACTCTGCTCTGCATCATGTATTGATATCTTTTACTGTTCTGCATCATGAACTAATTGTTTTCTGTTCTGCATCATGTATCAATATGTTTCAAATCTAACGCCATAATCCTGTCTCTCCAAACAGCCTCTGGAAGACAGGGAATGAAACAGATTAACTGAAAACAGAATCTGAAGAACATGTGCTTGCATAAATACAACGCAAGACACGGTTTGGCTGGTGGAAAGTTACGGTGACAATGAAGAAGTCAAGGAGAATGCAGCTTGGATTTCAAGATGATCAGAAGCCTGCAGAGCTGGCAAGTGGACAAATATGTCTTGTAAACTCAACAAAATTCCATAAAAGCTGCTATTACATAGACATGAAACTATATCACACCATATTTTCTGTACTGTTGTTCAGAGTATGACTTCAGTAGTGTAGAAGGCCTTTCAACATGTATTTTGTACTCCTTTATTTCTGGTAAAGAAACAGAGAAAGAAGGAAGAAAAATTCTGATTGCACACGTAAATTTGTCCTTTCAGTGCTAGGGGATAAAGTCACACTTTCACAGCTGCAGGTTTTGGGCCAGAAGATTTTTTTTCTGCATGGCTGAGCTTTTAGAACAGCAGCACATCTGAAACCGAGTGTAGATGGATAGTAAGAGTGGGCAGAGGTAGCAACTGCATTTAAATGGTTTATGTGTTGTCTTCCTACTGGCATAACAGCAGACCCATGAGAAAGTCATAAAAATAAACCAGAATGTTTAAGAAAGTTATAAAAATAATAGGAGAAAGCACAAGCATTATCCCCAACTCCATATTGACCCTGAGGCCAGCTTCTCCATTAGGGACACTTCTGTTTTATGTCAGTGAGGGCAGGGGAGGGATGGAAGAAATAAACATTTATTCACATTAACATACAAAGTATGCTGATGATGTTTATAATCTTTTTTCTTTATACTCAATGGTAGGAAGTGGTAGGAAACCAGAATACACACTCTTCAGCTTACGGTAACTGCTTACGGTAACTGCAAGCAGAATATAGATTGCCATCAACATGAAGTTAGGGGCTTAGCCACAGGGTCTTATGGCAGATGCTTAGACCAAGAGATATTTTGAATACTTCACAAACATTCTCGGAGACATGGACTTCCCAGCTCTCATCCCAAGAGTAAAGACTTGCTGTTTTCACAAGCGAATAAAATCATGGTATTTTTTTATAAAGATAGTACAGCAATATGGTACATTATGTGGTGGATTTCTTCTGCGAGTAACCACAAATTGCTACACACTGCAAGTAACCACAAATTGTAAGTACTGCTGCAAGTACTTACAGTACCAGTAGTTCCTTAGACTAAAGAACCCTGAAATATCTGGGCATATAGGCTCAAAAGTTATCTATCTTTTGAGAGGAAGGAGAAGTAATCATTGGACTCACACTATAGACACTTAATGTTTTCTCATACTTTAATCAAAGCCCAATTAGTCACAAGACAAATTTAAACAGACTTCAGCAATAAAATGGTTGTCTCAGGCTTGTCTTACGCAACCAAAGGGCAAAAGAATAATGTTTTTTTTAATGGAAAACATTTTTGAGTTAACATTTACAAAGTTAACTGCCAAATCACACCCTTTGCAAAAGAAAAACATTTTAATTGGCTTTCAAATTTTTCCTGATGAGGATGACTTGTTATCTTTTCCATCCATGCACCTAAAACCATCCTCTGACTGAGAGGAGTTCTTCAGGTACTATGTTAGCGCTGTTGTCATTATTCTCAGTGTAGTATCTGGACGATTGCGGTAGCTCTATAAAATGTTTTCCTGATGGCACACAAATCTTGTCAGCCAATGTACTTAATTCCGCTCTTAGCTGGTGTGCTCTCAAGATAAATAACTAGCAAATTATACATGTGACTTCATTTAATAGTCTTGGTAAACTATTTATTATGTCTGTGGCTATATGCTGCTCTTGCTTTGTCTCCCACCCTTCACTTTGCACAATTTAGTGATTAATGGATAAAAAAGACAAAACCTCCACCAGTTTGAACAAACAGTTCTGGGGACTTGATACAGCAGGGCACGATTCCAAATTTGAGGAGGCGCCAGTAAACTAATGAAGAATGTTACTGATCTGCTCTAGCCATGTGGAATCGGGATCTCATCTTGTGCAAACTACTCAGGGTCAAACACAGTCAACATTCAGCTTACGAGTCCTCAGGATGCTCCTGAGTGTTGATGATTCACCAAGTCTGACCCAGTCTCTCAGCTTGCTCCTAGGAAGCACCACTCCAGTAAGTGGGATACTGAAGTCACAGGTTTTTGAGTCCTTAAGACCAGTAAAAATTCCTGGTCTTTTTTTTTTTTGTGAGACAAGCTCTGTTAGCATCTGCTGGGCTGAACACATTCCAGCTCTGAATAATTTATGCCCACTTAAATGACCTACAAAAAATTAAGTATATATGGTTTTATTCTTTGCTTCCAGCACTGGGGCTGGATGCAGGAGCTCCAGACAGCTGAGAGGCACAGAGACAGACCTACCAACACAGGTACTAAACAGTGTTTTTTGAATGAAAGCAAGACATCTCTCCTGCAGACTAGGTAGGGACAACCAAGTCTTAGTGGGTTTGCAAAGGTTAGGGATGCCAATTTCTGCAGCCAAACAGTACATCCATAAATGATAGTCAACTGGGACTCTACCATCTGGAAAAGAGATGTCTGAAAGTGAATATGATAGAGGTCTGCAAAACCATGGTATGATGTGGAGGGGTTGCCTCCTTTTCCAGTATAAGAACTATAGGGCATTAAATGAACCTCACAGGATCCAAGTTCTGAGCAAACCAATGGATATGTTTTATCACACTCCACTCTAGATCTGTTTCCCACAGGATGCAGGTGCTGTGAATGCTAAAATTTTACATGAATCAATGGGCAGCTACAGCAAATGCACAAGTTAAGGCTTTTCTTAATTATCTAGAAACCTAATCCAATTCAGAAAGCTGGAGGCTGGGAAAATAGTAAGTAGAAGTACCACATATGTGAGCTCTATTCCCATACTCATCTCCAGTCTTAGGCTCTGTCAGAGGCAGTAAAACTGAGAAATCTTCATCTTTGGCTTGACAGCATTGCTACTGCCATGACTACCACTTCTCTTCTAGAAAAATAAAACACCCTTCTGCAGCTTATGGTGCAAACCAGCTCTGTTGGGTTGCAGCATCTGGCACAGGTGAGCACAAAGTTCAAATTCCTTTCTGCTGCCCTACTATGGTGACCGGAATTTAATAAAACTCCACAAAATCAGAAGCAGATAGTGAGGAATAGTACTAAAATGTTTAATATTATTATTCACAATGAATCATCAGACACCTGTAAGAGACATTTTCACAAGAACAATGTGACACATTTCAACCACCTGCTGATCCCCACATGTAATGTCTTCTGGTTTTTATTAGATAGGACACTCTGACAAGTTTTCTCACCCATTTGGTAGCAAATTTAACTGAATAACTAAACAATTATGCTTCCATTTATTTGCAGCTTGAGGCCTTCAGCAAGACCTGCCACATCACTCTTTACACATCATCAGTAGGTCAGTGAAGGCGCGTTTTCCAAGCGCAGTGCTGGGCACCTCTGTTCTGTGACAGCTGCTATCTGCAGCTGCCAAGGGAGTATTCAGAATGGTAGCATTTGCCTAAAAATGTGCAGTTTGAATGAAATGGAAAAGGGGCTGTGAAAAGATATTTAAAATTAACATTGGCAATGGTGTCTGGAAAGAGTAATCAAAATTTATAGATGCCTTTTATTTAATATGAAACTGAAACCTCACCAAATCAAAATCATCATCATAAGTTATTTTTTAAAGAAAAGATACTGTGGTAAGCTTAATTTACTAGGGCCCCAGTTCAGTAAAAAATGGTTTTGCATGTGGGTAGTATGTGTTTGCTGAATTCAATCCTCGGTACAGCACAAAGAAAAGCTACTGAGTCGGGATGGGCAATAAGCTCTCTCTTCAGCAGGAGTCATTGTAATAAACTGCAGGCAAAGTCTAAGGCACTATGATCTCTGTAGGATACCATCAAATGGTTTGCATTCAGTCTATGTCAGATGAACACTTCATTTGCAAAAATAAAGACTCTTCCTTTGTACACATAAGACAAATACTGAACTGCTTTGCAGTCTTTCATGCACTGTGAATGAGATGTGGGCCAGAATACTTGTAGAACTGAATCGTAATTCAGAGGCATTGAGGCTGGCCAGAAAATCTTATCACTGGCACTTCCTAAATCGGGAGCTTAATTTTGCAACTTCATGTCTTAGGACTTTTATAAATTAACAGGAAACACTTCAGGGAGTTTATTTAATTGATTTGGACTTTTTGTCTTTTTCTTAAGAAATATGACATGTAAGCTGCTTTCTTGTATCTCTACACAAATTCCTGCCTGTGCAGCTACTGCTGAAGTCTAGACCCACCTAGATATACCGTGGTTTCAAATTCGTTGCTTCACTGATCAACCATGAAACCATCCATGCCTCTTTGCACCGAACCTTGCATTATGGCACTGGGCCTGGGGAGCTCCAGCACCCTCACAGGGCAACTACACAATTTCTGGCATCTCTGGTGCATGTTCAGTATGTCCTACGGGGTCTGTCGATCCCTGTACATCCCTACTGCACTTTGTCTTTGGTTATGAAGTGGCCCGCCTCACCTCACCACAGCAAACAGGCAGCTCTGCTGTCACAGCGTTGCAGAGAATGGAGTGCAACGCGCAGGTAGAAAAGCGGCATCCCAACAAGGAGAAGAGCAGGCAGTTCTCCAAAGACAGGACAATGAATAACTGAAAAACACAAATGCACATACAGTCTCTCCCAGGAGATACAGCTGAAAAAAGAGCAAGCAAAGGCCGTTTAGAGGAGTTTGAATGCATGGAGGTGAAGCATTTTATGTTGGAAAATCCCAGTCTGTGTAATTTATGTTGTGACTTGATGATCTGCTGTTCATGGGTTGTCATTCCCTTGTTTTGTTGGGATGACAAAAGCAAAGGAGGACAAAGTTTAAAGCAAGTAGAAGGGGAACAGAAGTATTTGGGGGAAAACCAGAAGAAAGGGTAGGCCAGTCCAAAGAACAGGGTGTGTATTTGGGACTGCAGACATCAGCAAGCAAAGCAGCACAGGAGGAGCAAATCAGCAGATCAGAACTATTGGTGCTGAGGCCCTCATTAGTGTGGAATTAATGACTTAAAAGGACTATGAGAGAGCTGAGCTTTATTAACTAGGAGACTCATTTCCCAAGCAGCATGGTCTAGAGTCGAGTCTCTCCATAACACCCCTTGTAGGGGAATTAAATTCAAACTCCTTGAAGCAGAGAGGTGGGGCGAGGCTACATGTGCGCTGGTTATCAGCTGCCTGAATGAAGGGGAGATGGCCCCAGTGCTGCCATCAAGCCCACCTCCACAAGCTCTGCCAGCCAGCTCCTTTGTTTCCTTGGTTCCTGTTAGAAGTGGTCCAAGCAGGAACACGTTGCTCCAATTCTGTCGAACTTTCCACAAAACACTTTCAGAGATTTTTCAGGTTGGAAAACAAATCAAAGAACTTCATATTCAGTGCAAGCCGAACGATGTTTGCTTCTGACTCTTTGGTTTGCCTTGCTGAACTGTTCACTGAGGTATAATCCCTCTAATATGGTACGAAACTCTTAGAATGCGGCCAGCTCTCTTTGTTGTATGGTGACCCAGTACCTAGTCATGGAGGCAAGTTCATACTCCACCTGAAACAAAAAGCATCAGTTGTTCCTCTCTGCTTGCTTCAGAAGACTGTAATTTGCCTCCTGCACATCTGCATGGAGATAGATGTCGTTCAGCTTTTATCCAGGTCTGAAGGGAACCTTTTCCCTTAGCAAAAACTCAGATCAGCTGTATTTAGAAATATGTGGATGAATCACTCTAAGGACTGTATAAACAAAAGCATTCTTCTTGTAGATTTGAGGCAGGACAACTTGGTAACATATTTTTGAAGGAATTTAAATCTTCCGTTATTTCTGGAATTCTTACAGCACTGCCAATTAAATTCGCAATTCAATAAGTAGTGAACTGCGTCCATTAATTAAAGGCTACAGGTCACTCACTTTGTATCTGCAGTCTAAAGAGTTGCACAAGAAACATTTGCTTTGGATGTCTTTTTAAAGTTTTTTTTCCAAGATAAGCGATCAACTGTTAATAAATCTGAACAGCATTTTTAAACAAAATGTAAGACAAGAAAATAAACTGTTTTTTAAAAAATAATGAAGGCCTGATCATAGAGAGGAAAGTCCCTACTTTAACTAAATGCAATAATTAAAATAACAAGTAGAAATCCTAGCAATAGAGCAAAGAGGAAAAACATTATTTCACCATTCCCTTTGGAGCAGGCAAGATAAGACAGCGCTACCTCCATTTTGCAGATGAGAACTAAAATATGCAAGGCAGCTGCATGCATTTTCAAAATTCAGAGCCGTCAGAGTCAGGGTGAACGCCCAGAATTGCCTGCACCCTCGTCACGAGCTAAGCTCGCCTGACTGTGCTAGTATTTAAGACTCAGGGCACTGACAGAAACCCCCGGGGAAAGAGGCCCTCGCTGTAACTAGAGGCAGGCACTCGCACCTGCGCTGCTGCCCACCGGTAGCCAAATCCTCAGCGTGTCCTGGCACAGCACTGACTGCTTATTCAGCCAACGTGGCATCTTCCAAAACCACCGCGTAGGATCAAAGGCACAAGGGGAAGATGCGGGTGTAAGCACGCGACCCCCCAAGAACTAGAGTAACGCTATCAAATTCTTTCCCAGTAAACAACTGGGAGGTATCAGAAGTTATAGCTGCTATTAAATACCTTTTTAATTATTATTTTCATATCTAGTTTATATCTTATATTTATGCTATATTATATAATACAGTATATAAATATATATAATGTTTATACTATACTATGAATATTTAAATATTGAATAAATACTGATTTGGGACCAAGAAATATGCATCAAACCTAACCAAACATCAAATCTAACTATCTGTACAGTAATCATGTATTTCATGTGATGTCAAAGACTGTGAAGGATGCTGGGTTTGTTCTCCCATGAAAGTTACTGCTAACTGATTAGATTACATATCAATGTTTGCCTGGCCGCAGCCCCAGTATCTCTGCTGTTTTTGTTTGAAAGACCAAAATACCATTAGATTATCAGCCCTGCAGCTGTATAGTGGACACCTGAAGATCACAGATTATATTTCCCAAATGGCCCCTGAAAAGCAGGTACACTTTTGAGTGCCTGCCTACACAAAGACACGGTGCGGCCGCGCTGGGTTCCTCTGCCCGCCACCCTGCCCCTCACCTCAGCCAGACCCTGAGGTCTCACAACGGGCACAAGAGCACAGCCTGCAAGCCTGAGGTTCACCCCCCATAGCAAAGGAACAACAGGAACCTGCTGGGGCAAAGCCCGTGGGCTCTCTCCTGGAAGGACGCCACCCAGGAGGGCACAGGGCAGCCTCCAGGCAGGTGCCCGCAGCCCACACCAAGTCCCACGGTGCTAGGGCTAGGCTCTTCCTCATGGGCTAGAGGTCACCACAGCTCAGAAGTCGCCTTAAGACAGACATTTGAAGAGGAAGAAGGGGGTCACCCTCAGGCCTCCCTTTTCAAGCAGAGACTGTAACAGTGAAGCTGTCTCCCTAACAGAGCAAAGCCTTCGCTCTCTCCCGACACCCCTGGTGTCTGCACATCCGTTACCGCATGATTCGGCAGGCTTTATCGCATTTAGTTCAATGCGTGCATGTGTTACAGATTTTTATTTATAACTACAACTCTGGTTTTAAAAAACTGAAACATAATCTACCAAAAAGTAGATGTTTTTAAGTTATCCATTCTGTTTTAACACCACATTTTTAAGACAAAGAAAACGACTTCATTTATTTTGAAATTAGATTATTACTTTAGCTTCCTTTAAATTCTTGGGGTTTTCTTCTGAGTTTAATGAGTTTAGCAGTGCTTTTACAGAGCAAGTGTTTAACATGTGTTGACCATACAACCAGCAGGGTAAGTTCCACTGAAGAAAATTATTTAAGGTCCCATAAATCAGAAGAGAATTTACAACATTCTTCTCTAATTGCTGAGAATAGTTTGAATGCAAGAGGAGAACAAAAATATATTAAACTAAAAAGCATATTTTAGTATATTGCAAACAAAAATCTACTGTATTATTGTAGTCAAATCAATTCACTAATTCACTCTCTGTCCAATATCATGGGGGTCCTAAATTCAAGTGTTATATCTGATAGTTACATGATGCTTTCTGCAAGCTGATTGAGCCAATTGTTTGGGTAAAAAGGAATAGGAAAATAAGGAAGGGCCTCTCACAGCACTCTTGCATAACCTTTAATGTCCAGGACAAAAATAAAATTACCAGACTTCTTACAGGCTGTCAGAAACTCTTTCCTCTAAGAATGTATGTGAAAGAGGTACGTAGGAGAAGACTGCTGGGATTTCAAGAGATTTATGAAGAATGCTTCTTGTAATGCCAAGATAAACTACAAAATAAATGCATACAGGAGAATCAAAAATCTGCTGAAGCAGCACAGCATAACTGGAATACGTACAACCACGCATCTTAAAATAATTGTTGTTGTTGCATTAGCACCTGAAAGCTTAACCAGAATTTAAACCGTAAACTCCAGATAAGCCTGTTTGCAATATGAGCAAAACACATCTGTGGCTTCAGGCTAGGAACGGGGTGGAGAAATAATCTCCATGTGCTTGCAGGTGTTAAAAATCAAAATAACATTCAATGTCCAACACTTTTGTTTGGAAATCCATCTTAAGCCAAAGTTTTACATTTTTTACAGGTTAATTTATTAATGATTTTGCAGTCACTTGCTGCACGCCACATGCAGTGTTCTGTGAAATAAACTAACTAATTACAAAGTCCTGAACTAGACTCATACTCATGTTCAGTACAAAATAAACTTCCTCCTGTTCTGTTCACTTTAAAGCAAGACTTGGAAAATAAAGACGGGATACAGCAAACCTGGATTTCTGCAAGACATCAGAGGACTTTCAAGTGCTTCCAGATGTGAAGGCTTAAAGCTTGCCCAGTTTTTGAGATAACTTAATTATGCCACCAATGTCCTCAGAGGTCACCCTGCACACTGCAAAAACACTGCCCAATGGAACATGGCTGGCAGGTTGTATTCAAAAGTTGAAGATGAGGGCAAAGGGGGTATCGGAGATCAGTATCCAGCTGTGACGTAAATGTGTGTGGAGCTTACACAACGCCTGCCTTCTCCTGACTCTTGTCTGCCTCTGACCGGTGCTATTAGTTACATCTCTTCATAAAAAGCATTGCACTTGGTTTGAAAAGGCTCAAGAATCTTCCTTCAAGCCCTCTGTCTGGCGCTCCCTCCCCTCCCTCATACTGAAGCTGCAGGCTCAAAGTGCCAGAACTACACTCGTCACCCAGATACCAAGATGATGAAAAGTAATTTCCAAAACCAGGAGGGGGATGCTGGAAGCACAAGCAAAACCAATCAGCTGCAACATGGCAAAGATAAAAGTCTGAGTGACGTGGCACTAGAGAATGCATCATGAAAAGGCATCATGAGGTAGCTGCCCCAAAACCTCTGTATCAGACAGGGCTGAGAGCAGCAAGCCGATCAGGAAAAGGAAAATGCCTTGTGACTTGGCAACTGCACTTCATAACATTTATGCTCTAAACTGTCTACTCCTTTGCCAAAAATCCATCTAAGAAAAAAACCACGCTATTTTCCCTTCGTGACGATCTGTCCTCTGACAGATAACTGTTGTGGGGAGAGACATGGCTGGTGGAATGTCAGAACCATTTAAGGAGTGAATTGTGCACAGAATACGCATGGGAAAAAGCAAATGGAAACTGTGCTGTGAGCATGGGGTGCACTGGTCTCTACCCGCCCTGTGTCTCAAGCAGCAGAGGCCAGTGCCCTGTTCACGTTGCAGCAAATCATCTGCATAAACGCAAGCTACTTCGAGCACTAGAAGATGTCAGTGTCGTGGCTATACCGGTAACAAGCGAGGTTGCCTTTTAGGAGAAGGAATGATACTCCAGGTGAATTTATCATTTCACCTGTCATATTTTCTCTGTTCAAATGTTCTGCCAGACAAAGTGCCTGAGCATGTCTGGTGGCACTGTTTGAGGACGGGTAGCTATTAAAGGGGTATCACCCGTATATTGTGCAGAAGAACAAGGTAGTTCATTTAGGGGAATACCTGCCGAATCTGGAATTCTGTGCCTTGCAATGCACCAGTCTTTGCTTCAGTTAAGAAACAACTGACTAGACATGATCGTGTAATTCTAAATTTCCTTTTTTCTTCTTTTTATTTAAAAATTTGTATGGAAACTTGTTGGCACAGCTTTTCAGTCTGTAATGCATACCATCGCTAATGAGCACAACTGCAGTGGGCTGTAAATAAAGAATCACATTTAGAACATAAATGCAAACAGACTCACTATTCCTTCCTCCCTCAAAACCACCAAGTACGACTGGACCCCAAAGCCACTGTCATTTCCACTGATTCATCTGCAGGTGGCTTTGTGTGGATGGCAATAAAGCCAACAGCACTGGACAGGGATGAAAGCGTGCATATTAAAAGAAGTGGATGCTCTCAGCTCCTCGCAAACCAGGGTGTGTTTGGCTGGCAATTTTTTCTCCCAAGGCATATTAAAATCTCAGGTTTTTTGAAAGCCTCTTTCTTATGTTTAACTGCCATGTCAGTGGCCTCCCTCTTAGCTGTGGCAATGGAGCCATACCTTTTCCAGCACTGCAGGGTTTTTTTATGATCCCAAAAAGACATTTTTGTTGCCACACCAAATTGACAATGGAGGTCGTACTTTGTTTAACTTTCTTGCAGCTTACAGGAAATAGAATTGTCTTACCGCAAAAATATTTCCACAGTAATGCTATGCGTTTCAACGCTTTTGCTTGTTACAGCTCCCAGGCAGTGTTTGAAGTGAACATCACATGGAGAACTGAATTGTAATACATCACTATCAACAAAGAGAATAGATAACATGGATTCTTGTGTAACCTAGTTATAGGAGACACAAAACTACAAATAAAAGGATAGAGAACATGCTTTAGACCGAGAAACTCCGGACAGAAAATTGGGTGGATCAGTACTGAGGAGCTAAAATGCTGAATGCTGTTTAAACAAATTGTTTTGAATATCCAAATACAGAATCTTATTTAATATAGATTAGCTGGATTTTCAGTATTTAAAATAAAATACTGTTGCAAACGTAGGACTTAAAGCAGTACCTGAAACCATGCTCTCCTATTTTTCCTGTTAATTGAAAGAGCAATAGTCTCAGGTGTGAAAAAGTAATAGTTTTAACAAGCTATAAGCTGATACTTTTGTGTGCTTAATTACATGGCTTCTAGCACAATGCCTTGACAACACAGCTGGCAGTATTTCCTAAAACTATATCATTGAAGAAAATCTGATTATTTCCTGTTTGCTAGCAAAGGATGGTTTGGCTCAAAGTTGCTTAAGAAATGCTTAGTTTCATCTTGCAACTATAATTTAAAAATCAGTATCGATTACTTTTCAAATGTAACTGATATTGGATTTGTCATTGGTAATGACTTGCATATTCCACATCAGAACATTTCATAGCATTTACCTTATGGGCTAAGCTTTTCAGTATATATTCTCACAGGTTTGGGGTGGTTTTTTTACTTTATTCCTAAGTAGGGTGAAAATTCAGTTGCTCTACAACTGTAAGAAGGTAAGTAAAATTTTCTCCATTATTAAAATATTATTTCATGTAAAAGTATGGGTTTGATATTTTCTTCCAGTGTCTGCTCTCATTATATGACAGTTATGCAGTGGGAGCACATAGGAAGCTGAAAATGGGACAAGCTTAAGTGAATTTAGAGAGCAAGCACATCTCCCAAACTATGCGTTGATCCGTGATCTGAAGCGAATTCAGTTCCCTGCTCTGGCACTGACACCTTCAGCAACCTGAGCTAAAGCTGTTCATCTCTTTGGGCTGCATTTCCCTATCAGCCTAATTGGGCAGTGGCCCTTCCCTGCCTTATCAGCACATGGATAACTCCTACACACAGGGACTGGGAGAGGTCAAGTACTGTATAACGAAGACTGTGCAAGTGCTTAAGGAAATGGAAGTACTTTGTATGCTTAGAATTACTGTTCCAAGTTCCCCAGCATAAAAAGGAAGGATGCCTTGAATATTTTACCCTGCAGTAACCCTGAGGATAGTTTTTTTTCATGGGCCAGAAAAGATCTCCTTTTCAAATGAAATAGCATCAATACAAAAAGCCAAGTTAGTATTTTTCAATTAATTGTAGGTAGTTACATTTATTACTTAAAATTAAATCCCTCAGAAAATCATAAAGAAAAGGATTATAGAAGTGTATTAATGATTTCTCACTATGTTTAGATATGATTCCATTACTGAAATCAAATTTTAAGATTATATTAATTTTGAGTGGTCAAACTGTGGCACTTTCAAGAGTATTTATCAGACACTTCCCAAAAATATTCTGTATTTAAACTCTCTCTAGTTGATAATATGTGGAAACTGCGACAGCAAAATTGCTGATTATTTTTGAAATCTTGACTTCAAAACATCAGTTTCTTTTTTCCTTCTAAAATACCATTAACAAGTTCTTATGTGTTAATTAACTAAAGCAACATTTGGGGCTGCTTTAAGCATGTATTCTTTTGATTTTTCTTGCTACTAATATTGTAATTAATCAAGAGATACAACTGTAGAAGATATGCAGGATACTTTGATCTCAGCTGTAACAGGCAGCTGAGGTGAGACAAGATTATTTTTGATCAAATAAGGGACCTTGAAATAGATTCTGTGATGGTGCTACTCAAATAGGAAAGAGAATCACTTTTAAAAGTGTAACTTAGCACAAGCTATAATTATTTTTATGGCTTTAAGTATATGTAGCTTTAAATTTCAGGAAAAAATAGGCTAAGAATTTCTTCTTCAGTAACTGTTAGTTTTGCAAGGTCTGTAAGACTGGCTTTGAAGTTGCAAGACAAGAAAGCTGTATTACTTCATTTTTACTCAGTCAGAGACAAAAACGAAAACAAGCAAGGCAAGTGGAAATACAGGCAGTCACAGTCACATGCAGCCTGGGTAAGAGACTGAAGGTCTACCACAGATTGCCAGCCTACATTCAGCGCTGCTGCGTACATGATGCAAGTCCCTGGTACAACACTGCTCCAGCTGCAGCCGCCACCAGCCCAGAGTCTCGGATTTCAGTACACATGATAAAATTTACCTACTGCCTATCTCCTTGCATCCAGGTTTTTTCCAAACTGCTTTGATGCACCTGTGCTGCTAATTGCGTGACTCTCTTTGGCGGCCCGTATTCAAGGGTCTAACTTTACAACAGAACAAGATAACAAGCCAAAATAGGATCACATTGTTAACGTAATCTCACTAGCACTTATACAACAAGAGATTTAGGAGACTTTTTTTCAAGATTGTTAAAACATGGTAGGTAGATTTTATTAATTTTTTTAAAACACATTTAATAGGAAAGGTTAGCTTCACTGTGCAGGTAGACATGGGTGTGAGTTAAAAATTTGTGTAAATAATCTTTTAACTAAACTGTTCCTAATTAATTGTATGCAAATAAGCACCTTGGGCCAAAACCAAAATGTAGCTGACAAAGTTTTTATAGGCAATCTGTATTGACCATAAACCAGTCAGGTTTCCATTCTTACTGACCACCTGCTGTTCCACCTCATTACAGATACCCCTAAAAATGAGTCTGCATTTATCCAGGTAGGTGAATAGAAATGTAGTCACCCAAACTGACACACCTGAGTCATAATAATCAGGATCCTTTCACTACCTGCTAAGCCCATAAAACTGCATTTACTACTATTTTCTAACTTACTGTTACATGATTAGAAGGATGAGTTTTCATTTTAGCTTGAGTTTTATATTTATCAAAACCATACCAAAACCTTCTAGCAGACTGAAGCTTAACAAAAAGGCACTGTACTTTTTTCACACAGGGAGGCATCGTGAACTATAAAAATCTGTAAAAGTGACTCCTTTAGAGAATAATGATAGTAGCATTGGTATACTGATACTAAGATGTGAGTAATGTGCAGGCATTTCCAGTGTATAGTTATAATTAAATATATATATAGTTATAATTGAAGTACTGGAGGCACCTTCCTCCAGAAAATAACATCTGTAAGTTGTTTTAGATCTTGGAGGGATGAATTGTATTCATCTATTAATGTCTAAAGAAAATGTTAATTTATGTTTTTTTAATGTTCTGGCTAACTTAACATGTGTTACTTATCTGTTTCTCTTTCACGAGCGTCATTCTCTGAGTGCCAAGATCCATGTCCCAGTCACTGGAATCAAAAACCTTCAACAACTGTTCAGCTGCAAGCTCTTTTCCACGATTGCATGCTTTATTTTACCTAGGGACATAAAAGGGCTTGGAAAGTGCTGGCTTTCTTGTAGAACTGCAGCTATGCTCGGACACAAACATGCTCTCAGCTACCAGATGGTGTTAAAACGACTGAAAAATGGTTTAGATCTCCTCCATCACCATTAACTGAAAATACACAGCTCCTGCTCTTGAAGGCTGCAGGCGTAGATTTTCAAACAGCTGACACAGTGAAACAGTACATATTGCTTCATACTGGTCTATCTATGCTAATGGACACATAGAAAACCCATATGTAGTAGAAATTAGCTTTTCTAACCTAATGAAGAGATATTTTCTACACCATCAGAGTTTCAGACTTCCAGGGGTGTGGGACAAGCCAGCTGCTGTAGACAGAGGACTTGTGAAAGTGAGGAAAAGCAACGGGGCAAGTCCCTACATGACAAAGGTATTTTATTGTAGAATTTATGGGAGGGTTGAACTTTTGGGAGAGTCAAGGCAAAGTGTAAAAGCCAGTAGTGGTTGTGTTTTACAGGCAGATCTTATCAGACATTGTGTAGTGTTGAAGGAGAAGGGCTGAGCCAGTGGTTAAATCCCATGGAAAGATCTAGGTGAGGTTAAGACCTGAAATAAACTTTTGGAAGACTATTATCCAATAACTTGTTATCCCAGGCAATAGTGAGGAAATCCTACAAAACTTATCTCTCAGGTACAGAGGCCACAGGGGCTATGCCAACACTAGTACGCATGAAACATGTACAATACCGACCTTCATTTCCTTAATCCCAGACAAACTCCTCACACCATTCTTTATACACAAAACCACATGCAATCTTAGCAACAATAGGGTATATTTATACAATTTAGGAATCTTTGTCTGAAGATACCCAAGAGATCAAGCGAAACTTTGAGAAGTATAGTGTGCTCTATACACTTCAATTTAACCAAAACTGGCCTCGCTTGATTAAAAACAATTAGGTTGTGCAATCATTTGGCTCCATGGCTTTTGAAATACAGGATGCTGGGCTACATGAGGGGCAGGATGATTTTGAGTTCTAACTGGTGAAATCAAGGAACATTTTTTGCTGTTACAAGAGCACCTTCTACTGCCTGTGTAATGGCATTGTGTTAGGAATGCTAAATCTTAAAAGACAGATCCCTCTGAACCTTCAGTCTCATCAGTGTCTTCCTAAGAACTTTTAAAGCATGATCTCGTGTATAATATAGCAAAGGAAATTACGTACATTTCAGACTATTTGTATTTTTAGAAATAAAGATTCTTTGAGCTCCAATTCAAAATTCCATCTATTTCCATGCTTATACTCTCTGATCCATACAGATGCTTTCCCCACTTCGTAACAGGTTGTACATACATCGAACTTCTAGGGCCTGTTTCAGTTCATCAGGTATGACTGTTAGCACTATTTCCAGTTTTGCTGGAGTGGGGTATCACATAGCTCAGAGACCATCTATTAATAAACCAGTAATTTTAATTACAATATGTTTCCAATATTTAGGCATATTTAGTTTATGTTCTCAAGGAACAGCAGTGTCCTGCCAAGCCATGCGCTAAAGTAACTCTAAATGTTGTTCAGCAAAATACTACTAGAACCACCAGATACATTTAGCTATTACAGATTTAGCTGTCAGGGAATGCTGGAGCTTTTCCTTTTTTCCTTTTTTTTTTTTCTTTTTTTTTTGTCTCCATTTTTTTTCCTGTCCTGTATCCTCTTGATAAATCTGCCCCAAGTGATGCTGATTATCCTCACCTAAATACCTCTTTCAGGGGAAAAATACCCATTTGTGAGCTACATGTTAACTATTACATTAAGCAATTTAATTGCAATATGACACCAGAAAGAAGCTCTGACCTTAACAAACCTCATGGACGCTGAAAGGGATGACTCAGCAATTGAATGCAAAACAATAGGCTACAGAAATCATCCATTAAATCACTCAGTGGTGACAATCTTTTGTGCCTTGCAAAAGACTTATGTACATTGTTATTTCCAGCCTTTCCATGAGTTAGTTACCTACTTCTCCACTCATGTCAGGAATAATTGCCACAAAAAGCAGTGTACTGTAGGCAATTGTGCTAATGGTTAACATCAGTGTGTTCCCTCAATCACCAAATGGTTGCCATTAGGTAAAAGAGAGACTATCCACTTCAAAGTTGGCTCAAGTTTTCTGTTGTACCTCAAAACTCCAGTTTCATCCTGATGTATTTCCACCTCTGGTCTCGACACTTCCTCTGCAAGATCTCTCACGTACACACACACAAAGCCATTTTCCCCAGTTGCCCTGCATTCCCCTTGCAATCTGTTCCTGCAGTGTCCCCTCACCCATGCAGTGTGACATCTTCCCAGGGGAGGCTGGTTTCAGTCCCCAGGGACTTTAGGGGATGACTTGCTAAGGCTGCAGAGCCCCAGCTCCTTTCTGAAGGGGGCTGGAGAGAACTGCCAGCATCACTGAGCAGCAGCTGTAGGAAGATGAGTACGATGGCATTGGGAAGAAGGGCCCAGCATCCTGAAATGGAAGAAGACTTTATGGGCCACCTCTGAAAGACTGATTTCCACTTACAGGAAATAATACTTTTAAAGACACTGAATTCTAAATGTTCCTTAAAAAAAAACCCAAAACAAACAAACAAATAAGAAAACCCACAATCAATTTCAGATCCCCCTCTCTGCCAGTTTATATTTAGATAACCTACTGTTATTTCTTTATTTATTTAAGGATAAATCTAAGGAATCTTGAAATATCTAATGCAGCACTCTGCTCCAAATGTTTCCTATTTCAGACACGCTATGCAAAAAGCAGCCTACACAAAAACTCATAGAACTCCAAAGCTAATATGCATGGCCACCAGCACACAAGTAACGAACAGAGATTTTTGTTCTCTTGGAAAACCAGCTTAGGACTGGCACTGCAGTACATCTATCTGATTCTGGTTTTTTTCTGTCATCCTTGAAGGTAAGGATTCCAGGCACTGTTCCATGAACATCCTCTCCAAGAACGTACACAAGCACTTGGAGTTTATTCTATTGTTCAATTAGGATGCAACAAGATAGCTTTGTGTATATACTGCTGTCAGCACTTTGCATAAAAGTGCTCCAGCGCATCTAAGCACTAAATGGGAAGACTAATGAAATAACTTTCAGAGATGAATATTCAGCAGAAATCTTAGGGCCTCGTTTTTGCATAATATTTTCCCTAATCAAAATTCAGCCCAGTTCCGCTTTTCTCTCTTTTCTAAGAGTCTGGATAATATCAAATGTTTGAAGTTAGGCTAATTCTGCTCTTGTGCGAGTGAATTCGTTTTGACATCATGCTAGACTTGGCACCAGTTTTGGGTACATACCACTGGGGGCAGGTGCAATTTCAATAACAGTTCTTGTCTCCTTGGTTGTGTTATAAAGCTAACCTGTGGAATCCAAGCAGATGAAGCAGAAGTGTGCTGAGGTAAATTGTATTTTATACAGACTGAACTTTTTAATTGTGGAGTATATATCCTACATCCTATAGACAACACCAGTTTTACCACTTTTTATGTCCTGAATCATACAGAATAGTGATTTGCTTTCATAACACTAATTTCCTCTGTCAGCTTCTAAAATTATGTTGTAAGAGCCCGGATACAACAAGAATTTTATAGAACATTTGTGGCATAAAAAATTTGAGGAATTACTGCAGTTTGTTTATTTCTTTAAAATGAACTGCAGTATAAAGCTAGTTACACTGCACTTAAAATATTTCCCCATATGCTCTTAATAAGTAGTGCTGTTGCACTACACTGGTATGAAATGGGTAAGGGTGACCAGCTGGGGCCATTTCTCACACAAAGGGAAATGGCTGAATAATTTCACTATTGAACATGACTGCTGTAATTAGCCAAGATGTAACATAGTCATAATTACTCCAAATATAGACTTTCTGAGACTTCGAAGAGCTTGGCTGGCTGTTTGTAAAAATAGTTTCATTCCCCCCTCCCACAAGTAGTTTAGCAATACGGGCTAGCGGCCGCGCCGGTCGGTCTATTTTCGCCCCTGTGTGTTTGTGCATTGTGTGTTGACAACTGTAGCATATTTGTACTACAAACCGTGCTTTGAATGAGGGCTTAAATCTGTTCAAGTTTTCTAATGTGAAAGGAATGTTGGCTAGAGAGAAAAAGAAACCCTTTTAAAAATCTTCCTGCATGAAGAAAGAAACTTTTTCTCCGCAGTAAATGTGATGCGAATAGAACAGAAGGACTAATAGTTTTCTTCTTGTTCTGGCACATATGTTGTGAATCGGGTGTGACCATCTTTAACTGCAGCATCTATTCAAATTGGTAGCAAATAATTAAGCACTAAATAATAGTTTTATTAGAGAAGGAACTTTTGTACATCCCTGGCTGTAGATTTCAACACATACTCCTCCAGTGGGACATTTGTTTCAGAGATTATGCCTTAAAAGACATTATATACATATATGCACCCGCTGGGCAGACAACTCAAAGGTAGGTACACTAAGCGACAGACATGGTCACAATCTTTCATGGCAGGTTACTGCAAGGAGTAATCTTATCTTCATTGTGTCTTCAGTGGAAACAACAGGGAGTCACAGGCTTAAACTGAAATGAAAGCTGTTTAAGACAGGCATTTTGAAGAGTCCTTTCTAATTTTAAGGAAAATGTGCAAGTGTAGCGGATTGCCTAGAAAACTGTGGAGCCTGCATGACGGATACCTTTAAGGACACACCACACAGGTATCTGTCAGGAGCGACCATAGTCCTGTTGATCCTGCCTTGGATGGAGGGGATGGACTGCCTGATCTGCTCGGTTGGATGGAGGTGGGCGTAATGGTAGATTTAAGCATCTTTTCTATTTTCCCACCAGAAAACAGGCCAGTAAAGACCCCTGTACCAGCACTAACTCTACAGCCTGTCCAAGACTTGTCTGTGTCAAGCGCTCCACGTAGCTTTGAATCTGCTCAGCAGCACGTGCAGCCCTCCCTCACCACTCCCTCCAACCCTCCATGGCTCCTGTGCACCTGAATTTGCCGGTGGTCATCCAGAGAGAGCCCCAGACTCTTTCCCTGTGCCACAGCAGCGATGGACCTGCCCTCCCATCATCAGGAGAGGAAGGCTGGGGTACCTGTTCTGGATGGATGCTGCTCAGGCCTTTGGCTGGTAATATTGGGCAATAGGAGCTGGTCAAAAAACCCAAAACACTTCCTTCCATCCCTTGTATGTACTGGAAAACAAGGCGGGGTATTAGGAATATCCCTACCTATAGCCCTGTTCTTATGCTCTTGTCCAGGCATCTGCTCTGGTCCGCAGCTGGAGAAAGGTATATGATCCAGGGAGTTGCTGGTGCCTTCAAGCAAGGCCAGGGGTATCTTAGCAGGTAGCTGTGCCATGATACTGCCATCCAGACTGAGTTGTGGTCCCACATGCTACAGGGGTGCCAGTGAAGACGGGGGCTGCCTCGCCATGTGCCCATCCCACCACCACGCCGGAGGAGGCAGCCTGGCCAGACTCGGTGCTCCACGGGCAGCAACGGCTGCAAATGCAGCAGCTCTTCCCCACCCACCCTGCTCGCTGGGAAGGGAAACCAGAATGTCACAGAAGAGTTGGGGACATCTGATCTTCTGAGGTACCTTTGGTGCCTAGGCACAAGGACTGGCAGCACCTGGCTTTCTGGAGACTTACCTCAGGAAAGTGTCAGGGGCAGTCTGCCCTCGTGAAGCAGGCTGCTGAGCCAGTGGCTGGATCCTCCCAAACCAGGGAGAACCTAAAGTCTTTTAAGACCAGCATATCTGTACCGACACAGAAACAGGATGAATAGCTACAGAAAGGATTAACTGGCAGTGTTCGTTTAAACAACTAGACAAACATAAACGCAAATGCGAATACTAGTTAGATATCAAAATTGCCATTTTATTTTTTTCTAAAGGGAGTAAATGTTCCCTAAATTGTAGACACTCTCTAGTTATCTGTAATACCCTCACTTTACAAACAACAATCTTTTGAAACATCACTTTCAAAACTCTAACAACTGGAACAGATGTTCAGTCAGACAAATATTTATGAGAGATGTCAGTAAGCTCCAGGAGATAAAATTTGGGATGAAAATCAAAAATTGTAAATAGATACATAAGCAAGGTCAGTATTTAATAGGTCCACAGCAATTGCACATTGAAGAAAAATGTTATAAATCCTTCCTGCCTGTCATAGACCAGTATGTATGTTAAAGAAAGCAAAACTAATCATACACTGAAAGGTGGGCTGGTGGCCTGATTAGCTAATGTAATTCTCCCAAATAAAATTATTTTTTTCTAAAACATGCTAGATGTCACTGTTAAACCTATCAAATAAAAATTCATATGGCCACGTTTTTTTTCATTTCCAGCTTAAAATAACAATACTGACCATGGCACAAGGTAAATTCTTGAGATTAATGACCATCTTTGGTTAATGATCCTTGGCTGTGCTGCTGACCTCCATCTCCTCCCAGCCAGTCATTAATCCTCAAGAAATTCACTGTGCCTTGATTGTTATTACTCACATAGCCCCTGTACAAGCCTCAGGAGCTGTGGTAAATATGTAAGTGGTACTTCACATTGAGAACTCTTGCAACAGGAAAAAGAAAAGCAATAGCATCTTTGCATCTTTAAAACATCAGAGACACAAATCATATGACTTTGATCAAAGTATTAGTAACCGCCTTCATTGTGCATTGTTTTCTCTGTATGAGTCTTGGAGCAATTATTGAAGAATATTACAGAATACAAAAAATGTAGCATTTAGCATTGACTATTTGGTACAGGCATTTCTAAAAGACCTATAAACTTTGAATTTAAATGCTAAATACAACATTCTGCCTCAATGTAATTCTTCAAAGTACCATTAATTCTCCTTTCACTGGAAACAGTGCAAATCAGAACAATGCTTTTATAAGGGTATAAAAGGAGTGGGGAGGGTTTTGCCCATCATTTTTCCCTACCCACCTGTCACATAGTTAAACCTTGCACTTAGCCACAGCTTGTAAATGGAGATTACGAGGCAGAGGTAAGATGTGATTTGCCCAAGACCTTACAAATAGTCATGTATGGAGTTATAATTAGAAGATGAGACTTTTCTAGTTAATGCTGTTAGCGTTCATTCCCAGACAGTTTTTCCTTCTCTGTCTGTGCTAAGGATGTGATGTTTTTACACCTGATGACAGTATATAAACCACAGTTGCCTTTCCTAGCACTACAAACTTCATCAGAATTCCAGATACAGAAATAAATAGGAAGAAAAACAAGCGATAAGATACTCCTTTCTACAGCTGTTTGAACTGGCAGCTCTGGAAAAACAAAGAAACACCATGAAAACTGTGACTGAGATCAGCTATAAATAATTCACGATGTCAAAGGTCTTACTGTTAAATTTGGATCTAACCAAACTTCCCTTTCCCTCTGAAAAGGAGCAAACAAGAAACCAGGACTTTGAATAGAAAGACATCCTAGAATACTCTACCCACGAGTTCATATCTGTAGAATTCATTTAAGCAAAGACACTTTTCTTTGCAAATTCATGGCTTTAAAGTCCAAGGAGGCTATCATAGTGCAGACCGCCCTCCTGTAGAACAGAAGCTATGTAACCTCAAATCGGGTATATGGAACAGGCTTTATCAGAACACCTGTCTGATTTGCAGGCGACCCCCTGCCTTGCAGGTGCTGCCAGGAAAGCCGCGCCGTGCACGGCTGCACACCCTGCGGAGCCGCGCGGGACACAGGTGGGAGCTTCTTTGGAGAAGATCAGCGCTGGCAAGGTGCAAAGCGCATGAGTTTCCACTTTTCTTTGAAGAAGTCCGGTTCGGTCCCTTGGGTGCACACAAGTGGGCTGCATGCCCCACCATCCCCCTGTCACCCGTGCCTGCCGGCTCCCACCGCACCGGGGGTTCGCTGCGGGAGAGGAGGTGGTGGGCCCCAGCCTGTGCTCATCCCCACCGAAACGGCTTACAAATAGATAGCTGTGTCCAACACAGCTTATTTAAGGAGCAATTTGAAATTTAGCCTGCTGCCAGTGCCGCAGTAAGAAGTCATACCTGGGCAAGGGTGCTTATTCTCCATCCATCCATGAGCATCTCCAGCACTCTGTAGCTGGGGGAGCAGGAAAAAAACAAATTCCCCAGTCATCAGCAGGTTGGATAAGGTCAGCCCAGCTCTGTGTCATGCTGGTAGCAGAGGCCAGGCTTGGCATGATTTGCTTCACTGTGGAGCCCCTGTTCCACCTGGGATGGCAGCGGGCTCCCTGCAGCTCTTCTGAAGCTGACTGCTCTTCACTCAAAAGTGACGGGACACCCATTAGAACAGGAAAAAAAATCCTCAAATCCCCCAAATCCCATTGTGTTCTTAACCCTTAGTAATTACTTGCATGTTTGTAAATGGGTTTGCTAAGGAGACAAGATCTTATTTGATCCAAAATTCCACAGCATCCTTCACCTTCTTCTATTTTTCATGATTTTCTCATTTCAGTTGTTCACCAACCTAGGCCCTGCATTGCCCACCAGCAGTGTTCTGGCTAAGCAAAACTCAATGAGAAACTGTGTAAGTGCTGTATTTTAATCATCTAGGAAGACAACCAGCAAAAGATTTTTACAAACCAGTAACGCATGCTTTTTTTTTCCCCATGAACAATTGATCACAATGTCTTCCCAGCATTCCCAGGTCTGCCAGCCTGGGTGGGAGGCAAAAAATCCCAGGAACAGAAATAAAACAGCTACTAAATGTTTTATTTCCAGTGTAGTTTCTGGTGCTGTGCAGACGCAGACGGAGCAAGTGAAGGAGTGGTTTTCCCAAGGGAAGAAAAGGCATCAAAATGCAGCTACTTTATAAGGATTGTTGTTATGGCAAAAGCACTTTTTAATGAGAAGGAGAAAAGTCATCTTTCTTCACACACTATATATAACTTTATAAGCCCTCCCTCTGAACTATTTGCATGCAACATAAGCTGCATCCAAAAATCCATGAAACACTAAAAAGTTAACATAGTATTGAAAGTTTCCCTACTACATTCTCGTAATACAAAAGTACAAACAACTTGACTTTTCTCTAGGTATAAGAGGACTTTACTGAGATAAAACGAGAAGTTCAGCAGTTAGTCAAAAGTCTAGTTTCAGTGCAAACATAGTATCTTGTAATGGAGGGGAAGAAGGAAGACAGGTCAGGAGCTGACAGGGATTTTATTTTTTGAAGCCCCATGGTCTGATGAGATAAAGATGGAAATCTTCAGTCAGCAGCAAGATGTTCAGAAAACAGCTGAATTCAGCCAAGGGACAGCAGTGGATGCTGGAGGTGGCGGTTGGTTGCCACAACAAGGACAAGAGGCTGAAGGTTTCCACGGGTCACCTAGCCTGGCTGCTGGGAAGAGTGGATGAATAATGAAGGAAGAAACTGGCACTCTCCATCTCAGATAGCCTGCAACACCATTTCAATATACCAAGCAGCTTGATGGACATCTTGGATTACCAGCTGAGATGCAGATTTTTACTTATGTTCAGGGAGACTGAGAGAACTTAATAAGAACAAGTGCAAGTAACAGAACTTAATTGGTTTGGCCAATCCATAACGTGAACTGAATTTTTTTTTTCTCCATATCTCTTTTGACCTTATGATATTTCACTAACATGAAGTTTATCTAAAAATTTTTTTTAAATGTTTTTTCTAATGCCACACTGACACTGGAATATGAATGACATTTTTAGAAATGTCAGCAATACAGTTAATAATCATTAATGATTTAACTAAAAGTAAAAAATTATGCATGGCTCATCATCTGTTGAGCCTTTTTCCAGCTCTGTCTCTGTATCCCAAACCCAAAGCAAACATCCTCAAATAGTTTGTTATCCATTAAAAGCAGCTAGCTTCAAAAGACTTCTAGAAATGAAGAGCTATTTAGACAAAGAGACAATGAAATATACAGTTCTGGTATCTTAATGAGATTTCTTTCTTTCCCCCTGGCAGAAAAGGAATATATTAATGAAGAGCTCAGGTTACTAGACATGCATACATTTAGTACTGACAGGAGTAGCTTAGTGCCAAATAAGATTTTCCAAAGTCACTGCAAATCCTTGCTTAAAGGACTGTTGTGCATAATTATATATTAACGGCAGCAATTTGATGATATTCATTAAAAAACTTGAAGGAAGACGATGCAGAAGACAGAGTAACTGTCCTTTTAATAGATTAACAAGAGGATTGAATTAAAATTGCCTAAATGAATTCAGATTTTATATTCCTTAACCTTTGAATGCCTAACTTTACAACCCTAGTTTTATTTTAGTGCAGTTTAAATGCATAATGTGCACATAAAGGAAGAATATGCACTAAATAGATATGCTCTGAAATCACCAAAAATATGCCATAGAAGTAATGGATATCTCTGTAATAAAAGCAGTTTGTCTGGAGATCTTAACATTCATACATTTCCTCAATGTTAACGTTAACAGCCTGCTCCAAATAGTAAAGCTAAGTTTCATATTATCCCTATTATCATCTTGCTTAATGTGTTTGTTGTGAGGAATTCACAGAACAAAAAAGCAGAAGTATGATAGGAAACAAGATTCAAAGGAATAAAAGGGAATCTCGCCTGACATTTGTGTGCTAAGGCTGCACCTACACTACCAATTTATCATGGAGCTGTAGAGGGGTTTTAAAAAAATGAACTGCTTGCCTCTGTTTTACCGTGCACTGATCCAACACGCAGCACTAGTGGTGTTGGTATGTGTAATGGGCATCGCTTTAGAGGGCACCAGTGGAAGCTCCTCCTCAGCTGTGTGCCAGGCCTCGATGTGAATACTGTGAGTCAGGGTGTAGGCTACATCCCTCTGGGAGATGCTCCGGGATCCCCACTCCCTGCCACTCACACCCACCACCGCCCTGAGCCAGCGCTCCCAGTAGATGTGCAGCTTGTTTTGTACCCTCCACCTGCAAAGCTGATGGAGTGGGAGGGGAGTGCTGGAGGGTTCTGGGGGAGTTAGGATCTCGGGCTCGTAGCTTCAAAGGGATCTATATGGCAAGCCTGGCTCCAGTCCCCCTGGAGATGTGGGCTACAGGTGATTTTTCTGCCTGGCTGCTGCATACATCAAAGACAGCTCACCTGTCTGCCAGCCGGTGCGGGTGCCCAGCGCCCTCCTGGGGGACTGAGCCCATAAACCCCCCCTAGACACCTCTACACAGATGTTGCTTGGGGATCTCTTCCTCACCCCGAGCGCGGTGGGTGATGGCAAGAGGAATGGTGCCATGCCCAGCAGAAACATGGTGCAGATCCTGTCCCTGTCCCCAGTCACATGAGAGGCAAGCTCGGGCTGAAGGGTTTCTTAGTATGCAGTAGTTGTTGGCCGAGGAGGAGCAGCCAGTCATGGTAACGCTCTTCTCCCCCTCCTCTGCATTCCCACCACCACAAGTCACACGGCTGCCTGCCTTCAGTGCCAGAGCAGCAGGGGTGCAGGTCTGCCCCTGCATGTCCTCTCCCATGGGGAGCCAGCATGGCACTGAGCTCACTCCTTGGCTTCGAGGGACTGGAGGTTTGCAGGAGCTCAGCAGCCTGCACACAGGATTGCTTCCCTTCCCGCGTTCAGCAGGCACCCCACAGACCGGATCTGCCATGGGATATAGGTGACAGCTGAAGAAAACACATAGACTTAGCAAAAGGAAAATGAATTGCCATTTATCTTATACAAGAAATATTTAGATCTTTCTAAAGAAAACAACATTTTCCTTGTTTCAAAGTGGACCGACCTTGCCTTTCTTTTATGTTTCCTCTTGCTAGGAAATTTGTCCCTGTGAGTTCCTTCTCAACCTCTCAGCCTTTGCAGTTTCAAATCTCTGGTCTATTATTTCCTTCTTTTATCCCAGTTAGGGATTTTCTGCTGAAAGGGACCAAATGGATCTTTGAGTCCAGTCCCCCAACTGCAACAGACACAGATCTACAGAGAGCTTTAACTACGCCCGACCCAACTCACCATAGATCACAAAATATTTTCCAACATTTCTTACAAACTTTAGATCCACACGAAGAGACCAAAGAGAAAGTGTAATGCACTACCGGAGAGTTAGGAGTTAAGACAGCAGGAGTGACAAGGATCCATCCATTGCAGCAATGTTACTTGCTTGGCTATATCCCGTTTCCAGCTGAGGTCAATCTGCAACACTTTAGAGCATGGCTCACCAATCAAGACACCTTGAAGATTTTAATACAATTCTAAATCACCTCATTTATTCTTACTGACACATGTTATGTCTCTACTTGTAACATATTTTTAGTATTTAATTTAAAATATATTAACAGGTGTGCATGTGAAAAACAGACAGCTTAAGGAGGTTGTTGTTGCTGGACAAAGGCTCAATTTGAGTGCAGGCCAAAGAAAATGTTACGCTATGTAGCCTTATAAACCAAAAAAAAATAATATGTATTTCCCCAAATCTCACATTCTGATTGTAGATGAGGCTAACTCAGCCAGAAATAAGCTAATCTTCAGGCTCCTTCCCACAATATATTTAGTTTCTTCTTTCAGTCATGCTTTTTTTGTATCTTTTCCTTACAAAAAATAGGAAACATAATTAAAGGAAAGTCTCGCTACAAAGTTATTGAAAACCTGCAAACCCCATGAAAAACAGTATTGCTTCATTATTTATTAAGTGCTAGCAGATGTTTGTTGCTATGGAAAGCCATAGCAAATGTGGACTCCCATCCATGGTCCTTTAGCAGTACACGAGACTGTTTTGGCAGCAGTCTTACCTCGCTGCCTTGTACTGTGATAAGTTCCTTCATTATGGGCCAAATTGTGCTCTTGTTTTTGACTGAACAAGGTATGCTTCAGACATGATTCTACTAAAGTAGCATTACGTGAATACTTATGACCCAAACTTTTACAACGTATACGTTCATCATCTACAATATATACAGCTATATAAAACATATTTTGCATAACTTTAATGTTTTTTTCCTAATTCTGTCAAGGTGCTTTATTTCTATAACCCTCAAGAAAACCTTTCCTCTGAGGTGCCTGATGACATGTTCTATCCAGTACATACTAAGCTTGCTACATCAACATCCAGTGTTTTGGTAGACAGCTGCCTAACCCCCCGGTTTTTGAAGCATGACTGTAATGGAATATCAAATGTCATTATGAAAAACATTTCACGGTTGTTTTGAAGTGAAAATCCTTTCTAATATCTCTTTATTAGATTTTCATACTAAAATACACACAGGGAAAACCGCCACCCAAAACTTAATTACATGCAGAATTTGTTTAGCTTCTTAAAAGTCATGCTTTCCTCTACTGACTATATGAACACATGAAAAATGTGCAGGAAACAGTATGGATACGAAGGTGCTGGCAAAATGTTCATAATATATCCAAACAAAAGGAGACATAAGATTTAATAATGCAAGAACCACAGCCTGCCTAATCCAGTATCTGTCCTTGTGATCAGTATCAGCAGTGTCAGCCAGAAGAAGGTGCGTTAAATCTTCTCCAGGGTGGGCGTCTTCCCTGACATTTTTACAAGCATGTTGTATTATAATGGAATCTCAGCAAGTTTTCAGTTGAACAACTGAAAAGGACCAGTTCTGTGGTGGAAGGAGAAGAAGCAATGGACACAAGTTGAAACAGGAGAGGTCCAAGCTGGATATAAAGAAAAACATTCTCACCCTGAGGACAGTCAAGCAGCGGAACAGGCTGCCAGTGAGGCTGTGCAGGCTCCACCTTTGGAGGGTTTCAAGACTTGCCTGGAGAAAGCCCCAAGCAGCCTTGCCTGATCCCAGAGGTGGCCCTGCTTTGGGAAGGAGGCTGGAGCAGAGACCTGAAGCCCCTTCCCACCTGCATGAATCTTTGATCCTACGATTAGCGGTCTTTTAATAGAAATAGTAAGATTAAGAAAAATCAGCTCAAACCTTCTCATAATGTTTGGTTGTTCTTAGGCTTCTTAAAGATGACTCGGTTCAGTTCAAACTGAATCACTTTCTTTAGTGAGTTTCTCCTGGTATTCCTGGTGTAACCTGCTTCAGTGAGTCAACACAGAATGATATTTTTTTTCTACTAACGATGCTCACTAGTCATTCTTAATGCAGAGTAACCCCATAAGAATTAAAATTAAGTGCATAATTGAATAACCTGACCGTTTAATAAATCTTACCCTAAATGTCCATTTGCAGACAGCTGCTTTTTATTTGAAGCAAAAGTGTTAGTGTCTTTTATTGCCTGTTCCTTAACAATTTTTTTCAAACTGTTGGCTTCATTTACATATTTTGAAAATTTGTTATATTACTTAATTATATACTGTGAAAAATATATTTCTTACCTTTGAGTTCCTGAGAACTCACTTAAAGTTTCAATTTCTTCAGTTCATACAGTGTTCAGCATTCACTGCTTTAAAAGCTTAAATCACATTTTATTTTTTCTCTTCCCTTCTCTAGCATCCTCATCTATTCTACAGAATGTCAGAGTCTCTCCCTGGTTTCAACAGCTTTCCGTCACCCATATACAAGCTTCTTTACAAAACCAGTACACAATAAATATGATTATCTATGTCTATAAAAATATATACATATATATCATCAAGTAACATATATTATGTATATGCAATACCATTTTTATAGACTGCTATTATAAACATATGTATGCTTATATACATCAACACCAATATATATAATGGTGTTATAATATTTCCAATTTTATTTTTTCTCCTATTCTAATCTAAGCTATTCCTGTGGTATCTCTTGCATTTGTTAAACAAGATTTTCACTGACTTTCCATGACAGTGATTGACCTTCTGAAGAGTGACAACAAATTTACTTTGAAATGTATATGGACAATTATAATTTTCTGTCCAGTTTTTCTATTTTCTGTTTGTGAACACTAGAGTAGCTATGACTCTGCTGAAGCCAATAAAGTTATAACACTTTAAAATAGGTAAAGAGTTAATCTGCTGGGTTTATACCTACTCAGATGCCTATGATAAGACAGTATTGGTGTTTATTATAGTTTTCGCTAACACTGATTAACTTAAATAACCGATTGACTGTAGTGTTGCTGCTTCTCTACACAGTCCTGTACAATGGCAGAACTATTTCACATCTGAGCAATTTGTCAACCCATTTTTATCCTGTCAAGAAGTAATACTGGCTTGTGACTGCACATCATATTCCTGTTTTGTCTCTTTCTCTCTGAATTCTCCATTCAAAGTCTTTGGAGACAAACTGAGGAAGCACACTCAAAACTAGCAGTCATGATAGAGACTTCTCTTCGGTATTTGGGCAAGCAGGACATAAGGATTTTCTTATCTTGCTAGTTTTTTGTCAGAAACCAGTGCAATAGAACACTTTTTAGCCTTCTTTACCTTTACAAACTAACAGTTTAAAATGACAAGAAAAAGCAGAAATACCTGAAAATAGCTGAAGAAGCCAATCTGCCCTCAGGCACAGTGTTGTAAGTTCTTGGGGAAAATGGACATCATTCCTATCACTGAAACAGGCAATGCTGGTAACCCAGTCATAAAAGAAAGCTCTGCTATGACTCTGCTTCTTGAGGTGTTGTGTTTTAAGATGTAAATATAAACCAAAGGCCTTGATAATTCGTGACTTAAAAATTCCAGTTCCATTTTTTTGCATTAGCAGTAGATTTTTCGTGGGTTTCTGGCCCAGATCCAGTAAAAACAACTATATATGACTACTTACCTAAACATTCTCTTCCCGCTCAGTTGATTATGGTATTATTCATTTTCTCTTCTGAAGTGTTGAAATACTTTTGCACATTATTAAAAAGTTCCTTGCCTTCTCCCTGAGGTAGCTGCATTTCAATGATGAGTGAGGTAATTCCTTCAATAGAATAGTTGGTAATTGGTTTGTAAAGTTTAGCATGCACTCTGGGATCTTTTCAGGAAGGGCTATAAACAAGTATCCATCATTCTTACTCTCTAATATGTCATCCCCAGACCATTCCTTAGCTGGTTTAAAAATCCCATAGCTGTGATTAAACATACCATGCCACGGTGTATTGAAGCAATGTCATGATCTAAGGGCAAGAATTTTCATCAGTCAGTAGGGAAGCGAGGAAGCGAAAAAAGATTCAAGCTATTCACCTTAGAAATACAAAAGAAAGAACAGTGTATAAAAACTAGCATTTACTCATCTGACAGTATCTATGGAGAACAGGGAGCAGAAAAGTTTTATTGGAGTATAAACTCCAAGGTTTGGCTTTTGTTATGGTCAGGGTACTCTGTAATATGATTAGAAAAGGAAATGTAATCGGGAAACGTGACACTGGGAAAAGAAGTTAATTATCCAAAGATTAGAAATGAGCGATGTCCAAGTGTTCTTCACATCAACAGTAGCATAGTTCTTCACTTACTAGTCAAGGAAGCAGTAAAAACATGTTACTACTTTTGACTTTGCTAAGCAATGAGAATGTTACTTATTAAGAAAAATAACCTTACATGACTGACCACGGAATAATTTAATATAATTAAACAAAGCATAAACAAAAGTAGGTCTGTAACTGAAACTCACTAGTCTAAAATGACAAGCTTTAATAATTAAGAGAATAATTGAAATAAATCAAACTATGGAAAGGATTTCAGGGTGTGAACTTGGAGGAGCTCTTAATTGCTTTAGGTCAAAAGGGGATGAAAATATTTGATTATGGTTGAAGGTGGAAGCATGGAAATGAATGCATGCAGGAACAGGCTTCAAACCCAGCTGGTTTTTAAATAACCACCTCGAGCAACATGCTATGAATGAATATGCAGAGTGTCAAAAACGAATAGAAAAAAACACTGATAAGGAGAAAAGCTATGTCTTATAAGCTAAAAACTACAATGTAATGTAAGAATTGTTAAAATCAATTTGAAATATTCTTATTGAAGTTATTAAAACATAGAGCAAACAGGTTTGCACACACGTTCCAAAAGACAAGAAGGAAAGCAGCAGGACCTCTGTACCATTAAGCTGGGATGACAATTAAAAACAGTGGACGGATGATGATTTTGGCTGCGATGGCAAAGGCAGTACATCTTGCTACATTACTGCAGTGTCTGCATTTTTAAAGAAGTAAAATGAAACACAGTGAATCTACTTAGAGACTCCCATGCAGCTTTTGACATGATGTTACATGGAAAAGTATGAACTAAGCTGGAGATGACGGAATTGGCAGATGGAACATGAGGCGAACACGAAACTGAATAAAGGTTAGACAGTCATACATCATACTAAAAAGGAATAGTATCAGGTTAAAAGTCACTAATGGCGACTTCCTGAAATATGGGTCTTGGGGCTGATTTTACTTAGTGTTTCTATCAAGATCCTTGACATCACTCTGATGACAACATGAAGTCAGGAGACTTCATGCAGGGGGAATAAAACAACCAGAATGTGAGAAACAGGCGTGCAAAGTGGGCTAGTAAAAACAATGAAATGCTACAGAATTCCCAATTTATAGTCAGTTATTTGGAAACTCTTGAGAAAAAACTAAGGGAAAACATCTGATCACAAAATGGCAAGAAACCATTTCTGCAAAGAAAATGCAACCATGATCCTGGGATGTACCAGACAAGTTGCAGGAGAGATAACGAAGCCAGTAAATTCTGCAAACCATCAGTAAGGCATTACCTGGAGTATTTTGTACAAGTCACATTCAGGGTGGAGTCAGGGTTGAATCCATACATGGAAAGTCTAAGAGTGGTAAGAGAAATGAAAAGAATGTCTTATGACAGGAAACTTTTAAAAGCACATCTTATTTAGTCAAGCAAAACAAAGGCTGATGAGAGCCTTTCTTTGTCTACAAATCCATCAAGCAAAAACTGTGAAAAGAATTGCTTAAGCTTCCATACTTGCCAGAAGAGTAAACGAGTATCAAACCTACCACCACCACATTTATGCTGGGAATTACAAGGTTTCTAATCATTGGAGCACTGAAGTGACATAATAGCTTTTCATTAGAAATATTGATGGCAAGAAACCTATCTACTTTTGGAAAGATTTTTGCTCAGTTTAAGAAAAGGATTCTATGATGTGGTTGCCTGCTGGACTACATAGATAAAGATATTTCTTCCAGACCTCTCCTAGCAGTTCTGTCTTTGCAGCGATCCTACTGGCTCCACTTTCCCAAATGCACCAAAACAGGAGTATTCATGAGTCCAGCCCGGGCCTAGGTAGATCTCTTCTGGGACAGACACCCCGATGCAGCTGTGAAATGTTTGAGAAGTTTAAAATGGAGACCTCTGAGGGCTGAAAGGCATCTAGGATGTTACGGGTTAAGCTTCGCTGCATAAGAGGAACAGCACTGAATTCCAAATGGGATAGAGCCATACAGCTTAGTTAGTGTAAACAAATGGTTATGATTCCTGTCAAGAACAATTTTTCTTCTCCATAGAGCCTAGTTTAATAACATGGCATAGGCACCACTGAAAATGGGAATATTAGCTTTCCAACAATTTCCCAAAATTGAAATAGAATCTGTTTTGGCAAAAACAGTACAGTTGTCTACCAAGAAAAACATTTTAGGTAGTTATATAAGCAATAAAAATAAATGTTTTATAAAATTCACCCAGAAAGACTTATAAGTATTAAAAAAACCAATAATAATTAACCAGATTCATGAAGTGTGAAACAGCCAAAAATAACAATCAGTAAAGCTGAAGATGGTGAAGTCGTTTCTTATACTGTAGTCCAAAGCCTGACCACCTGTAGAGATTAGAAAAAATATATCCAAAGAATTAATTTTCCTAATATGGACACAGTGCAAGATTCTGTCTTAACATGACTTCATTTTGCCAAAGTAATGGAATTTTATGCAAACTTAGTGTGTTCTACAAGTACTTGTTCCTCTGGCGCAGCAGCAAATCATTGCTAATACAGATGAAATGAAGGAGTATCTACTGGGTTTCTTTTTGCATTTAAAAAACCAGTATTGCCTCCATCCAGGCTCCTGCTCACAACTGCCCCCTGAAGCAGCCTATCCTGCTCCACTGACGATCCAAGTAATTTAGGAATAGCAGACATTAATGTTAACCTCTGCCAGAACCCACTGTTTCTGACCCAACTGTGATAATCCTACTCTGCATCAGCCAAGGGATTTCCAGTAAAGGAAACCATTAGTATCTTCTCGCACACGAAGATCTCCTTTAGCCTGTATGTGGACACCACGTTGAAAGACAGAATAACTCCCTTCAGAACAGGTTCAGGAAAGAGCACAAAAAGAATGCAGATCAGGAGGCAACAACAGTTAATTTTGTTGGTGAAATGAGGGCTGAGATAGGTTATGACACCACTTCATATGGAGGAATAAATTAAGAGAAAATAACATTTTAAACTAAAAGGTAATACTCATTCAAGATCAGGTCCATGAATAAATTTACTAAGGAAATTGTTTTCTGAACTTCTAAGTTTCTAAAATTGCTTTACATGCTAGACAGTGAAACAAGAAACCTGTTTTAAGATAACGCTTGATGTTTTCATTTCCGTGACAGGACAAAAGTGATCCTTGAGTTAAAACTTCTCTAATTAATCTCTGCGTATCTGATTGCATTGACTTACCTCAAAAGATCGGACATAAAGAACACTGGCTTACTACTGACTGATCATAATTCTTTGCATGTATATGCGGTGTATTAATAATGATTCTACATAATTTCTGTTGGCTACATGAAAAAGCATTGGCTTTGAGGCTAAAGAGTAGCGTGTTGATTTTACTTGGAAACATGAGGGTGGCCCACAGCTAAAGGCAGTATGCACTATGTATGGCAGGCAGTATGTAAGGCAGGATGCACTTAATACTGAATTTTCAGGTAAATCTCCCAGATACCTGGCTGGTGAGCTGGTGCCCAGTGCTTGGGCTGGGTAACACCAGTCACCACACCTGCAGTGAGAATGGAATTGTCCCCCTGTTGTAAGAGTCCCAAGGATTCTGCATTTAATACCTCTTTTTTTTCCTTCCCCCTCCGGTGTGCAGACATAGTCCCTTTTTCTAAAAGAATTTACCCAAAGTTCTTCTTACTGAAAGGATCGAGTATATTGATATCATTTTCTCCTCACATGGATATGTGGAACTGATGAACTATGAACTTGCAGGAACAAGATCTATCTCACAGTTCTTTGCAGTGGAGGGTAAAGGATGAGACCCTCCCACAAAGCTGGAACTCCCTTTCTGTGTTTTCCTATGTTCCTAGCAAAGCTGACCTACGGTGGACACCGAAATGGACAGAATAAACCTAGCTTCAAGACAAGTTAGCTGCATTTATGAACCATGAGCTGCTCAAAAATCTAGTTCTTCTTCTGTACGAATGGAAAATACTGTCTGTTTTACAGAGGCCACCTGTAATTGCAAGTGAAAAATGGAAACCGGTTCTTTCCCTAGTTCCAGAGCCCAAAGTGAAGGCTAGCAGACAAGACACACCTCAACCCTTAAATGTAATTAAGCCAACAAATTACTGGGTTAATCATGTGGGGTTTTCTTCTTCTTTTCCCAAAACTGTTCATTGAAATTATCATGGGGGTGGACTAGATGATCTTCGAAGGTCTCTTCCAATCCAAACAATTCTGATTCTATGATTATAAAAATAATGTTTTAAGAGTCTTGCTTCTTTATTAGTGTCACTCTTTTCCAACATCGACCTAGACATTTATGTCTCAGAATTTGTGTAGAGCACATAGTAACTGAAAACAAGACGTTTCATGGGAATTCAAACTTGTACTTCTCTCTTGCTTTTGATCACACGTTGCCTCTTTTGTGTCGTTGCCTAGAGCAAGCTATTGACCTGATCTGTGCCCTGAAACTTCCCCTCCATTGTCAAGTTCTGCAGACTCTCATTTTTGTCTGAATTCTGGAGTTCACAGGGTTGCACCCCGGGATGCTGGCAAGTGCTGCTGGCAAAGAATCACACGTATTCTTTCATTAACTGGAAAACTGAGCTTCAGTTAAGTACCAAAGCCAGTCTTTGCTGCGGCATTTCCACTTAGAAACTCCCGCCGCTCCTCTTTGCCTGCCCTCCTGCCAACTTGCTGTGCCAAGGCGGCGTTTCTCACGATGGAAAAGGCATCGATCTGGACAGCCGACTCCAGAGCCGTCAGCAAGAGCCGCAGGTCCCCTTCACACCTCCACGGCCGGCCAGGCCTCCCGCTGCGGGGACCACCACGCACCGAGGCCGACGGAGCGAAGATTTTTAACGTTGCACCAGTTAAACCGTACGATGGCACCTGACGGCGGCTCCGATCCCGGCAGCTCCCGCCGCCTCCTCCCTCGCGGCCGCCCCCCACCGCCCCGCCAGGCGCGCGAGGGGCGGGGCCCCGCCGGCGCCCTCCCATTGGCGGCGTCGGTGGCGCGAGCGGCCGCGGGAGCCCCGAGCACGCCGGAGGGGCGTGGCGGCGCACGCGCGCTCCCGAGCGGGAAGGGGTGTCATGGCGGCGCCCACGCTCCCTACCCCCCGGTACGACCACGTGGGGCCGCACGGGCCTTTCCGGGACGTGTACGAGCCGGCCGAGGACACCTTCCTGCTGCTGGACGCGCTGGAGCGGGACGCGGCCCGCCTGCGGGAGGCTCGGTAGGCGCGGGGGCAGGGGCGGGGCGGCGGCGCTAACGGCGGGGCGGAGCGAGGGGGCTGCCCCGCCCCTCGGGCCCGGGGTGTCGAGGCGGCGGGGCGGGGGCGCCGCTGCCTGTCCCTCGGGGCCCGGCTGCCCGCGGGGTTGCGGGGCCGGGCGGGAGCGGGGCGAGGCCTCCCCGGGCGGCCCGGCGCCCCCTCGGCCCGCTCGCTGTCGGGGCGATGGCCTGGGGGAGCCGTGGGAAGCCTGAGGGTGCAGCCCGGGGCCGGGCGGAGATGTGCCCACAGAACTGGAACCGCTGTACAAGTCACCCACGGGCTTACTCATAGGAGTGACGGGTTGTAAACCTCCTGCGGGCGCTGTTGTCTAGAGCTGGCCGAAGGCCTCCTGAGGGCTCCCTCCGTGCCTGGCTCCGCGGTGATTCTCCATCGTTTCTGTCGGAGCTGTAATACGTGCTGTGGAAACGTAGCCGTACGGTTGGGAATGTGTAGTTAATGGAAGCCGTAACGTTATGCACAGGGGAAACAAACACGTGTGTTTCCCAAAAGCAGCTTGTGACAGCCAGGAGTTGTCTGCGCAGGCACCGGCTGGTCTGGCAGCCCCTGTGACACAGATGGCACCATGTGGGCTTCAAGGGCTGTGTGATCAGCAGGCAAATAAGTCACCCAGAGTTTTCTGTCTTTAGAGTTGAGATCTGCCTTGAAATAGGATCTGGATCTGGTGTGGTTTCAACATTTCTAGCTTCTTCCGTTATTGGCTCCAGTGCGCTGTATATGTGAGTATAACAGCACTCAGTTGCATGCCATAGTAAAGAATACTTAGTTCCCACATACGTACTTTCTCATCTTCACATTTAAAAACGCTTCTTTTCACAAAGAAATGTTAGCTCAGTTCTACAGATAGGGAAATTAAAGCAGAGAGAGCCTAAACTATTTGCTTCAGGTTCTGTAAAAATTAAGTACCGGTGCAACTAGAATTCCATTTTCTCACTTCATAGACAAATTGCTAAGCTTACACTTTTGATTGCTGGGTTGAATTCTAAATTTTAGCCACTGATTAGTCTTACTGAGGTCTGATGACATAACATTGGTGACCTGGGTGTGCATGTATATGTATGCAGACCTAGCGTTGAAAGGGAAATCCTGTACTTCAGTTTTCAGTCATTCGTTACAACTTCCAGTACAGTGTTGCACAGTTTAGCTGCTGATACGATGTTTTTTTACTATTTACTCGCAAAGCAAAGGATGCTGGAAAAGATATTTTTATTCAGAGTACCTAAATTAGCACGTGGTTCACAGGATTAAACCTCCCAGATACAGTAGCCAGTAACTTGGTAATATTCTGCTTTTTAGATGTACAGATATCAACCCAATGGCAGCTTACTGTACACTGGAGACAGCTGCACTTAACAATGTTCACCTTCAGCCAGTCATTACTGATTTGGTAAGATAAGATGTTTCAATATCATCTTACTTAGAGTTTTTGTAATATTTTTTTAATACTTATTAAAGATACTGAAAATTAATCGTGAACTCTAGAACAAACATTGTCTTGATAAGCACAGATAAAAAAAAAACCAATGTCAAAGTGTTTCTGAAAGAAGGGAAAAACAGAGTACTCAAGCTCTACAATTCCAATTTAAGCTTTAAAAATTCATTAAGATAATTTTAAAAATAAATTTTGTAGATGTAGTTTGGAAAATTCTGCACGAGGAACTCTGCAGTGACCTGAAATTATAGCCCTTCCTCTAGTGCTACACAGTTCTTGGTTCTCAGCTCATTCTGATTTGATTAGGAACTGTGTATATTACTTTTTGTATCTTACAGAATTTGGCACAGGAAAAAGCTAAGTTTCTCATCTTTTATTAAGGTATTTGTTTAAAATACCCCAAACATATGTTTATAAAAGATTGTGAAGATAGGCAACAATAAATGTGTTCTAAAATGGATGAACAACTGCTCATACTTGAGAACTGAACTGCAGTTATCACAGACTGGTCATTTTGGGTAGCAATTGTTAACTGATGATAAATTCAAAATTCTTTTATATCCAATTTATTCTAGCTTAGTTCAGAATTCAAAGTACTACCTGTCTGCATATGTGTCTCTTGCTCTTCCACATCCCATACGTAACGTAGTCTTAAGGCTATTGAAATTGTTCTGCTCTGCAAGGGTACTTCTTCTTGATGTTTCTCTTGCACATAGAAAATAAAGTTTAGTGTTCCTGAGTTGCGCTGAGATGTTCAGAACATCTAGCACTACATAACTGTATTTTTACAAAATGTTTGCATTCTTTGTGTTTCCAATAAAAAAAGAAAAAACACCAACCAACAAACAAAAGAATCATCAACTTCATCTATAGGTCAGAGGACTGTCTCCAAGATTAAATGGGAAGGTTGATCTACTGCTATTTAATCCACCGTATGTTGTAACACCTTCTGAAGAGGTAGGAAAAATTTGAAATACACAATATAAATGGTATTTCTACTGTCAGACGAGAGGTGACAAATCAAAGAAGCTCTGCTATGAAAACTGCAGGGTGTTTTTTTAAATAGTAAAGGATGTTGTAGGACCAGCATTTTTGTAATAGCACTTGTAACAGCACTGTTTTAGTGACAATGATTTACTAGTGTTGCTTATAAAGACTACATGGGAATAAGGATTGTTAGCTGCTGCTGCTGCTGCTCAATACCTAGTTTCTCCATCAAGCATAAACTGTATAAGAATTCTGTTTGGTGTATGGTGTATTTTTAGAAGACTTGCAATGGAAAATGCATTTGATCCTTACAAAATAAGTATTGTCTGCTTCTGCAGACTCCTATGCGCATGAACACTTAAAAGGGTTTTCTGGTTACCTTCCACTTGGCAAACAAGCTCATAAAACATTTTAAGAAAATACATACAAAGCACGTGATAAAATGTAGCTCTTTGAATTCAGTTGAAGAATAGAACTTGAAACAAAAGTAGTATGTTCATTGTGTAGAAAGTAGTCTTGAAGTAATTTTGCTGCATAAACTAATTTACTGACTCAAAGTTGTCAGATTTCTAATGACAGACACCTAAAGCTGGAGACCATGGTAATGTTTCTCATAATCGTAAGTGCGACTGACGTTTCTATTGTTCTGTGTTAATGCAGCCTTTGCTTTCATTCTTCCTAGGTGGAAAGCCATGGAATAGAGGCATCTTGGGCTGGTGGCAGAAAGGGCAGAGAAGTAATGGATCGAGTTTTTCCATTAGTACCAGACCTACTTTCACCAGGAGGATTATTCTACTTGGTCACAATAAAAGAAAATAATCCAGGTGATCATTTTCCTTGGACCCTTAAATATGCCAAACAGACTTCACACTGTATTAATAAAAATGTTGATCATAACAATGTTCTCTAGGTTTTCAGACTTCAGTAAACAACAAAAAGTAGTGTGTAACATCAGTTGAATCTAACATGGTGATAGCAACTAACTGAAGATTGACCAAATGCATTGGAATTCATATCAGTGTTCTAGGTCATTATTTAAAAATGCCAGAGATGGCTAGAGTGGTTTTGTGTGCTTCATACAAACCATGGCATCTCTGTGGACTCTTGTGCTTCTCATCTTTCAAGTCTGTGTGGGTGTCTAATTGACAAAGGGACTTTTACATAACCTGATGCCTCTTGGAATCCCTTTTCTGAATGCATGCCTTGTGCATCCAGCGTATGGTGAGCAAAAATAAAAGCAAATTACCCAAACTAAGAATTTCCTAAGCTAGTCTGGAAAATGGTGATATGTATGTCCTGACCCCGGCAGCTCAGTTCCAAGTCTGAAAGGTGACTAGATCTTCTGAACTAAGTAATGAAGCCAGGACAGTCACTTCATATGAAAGGGAATGGTGGTATAAACTTGAAAGGCAAAAGCCTTTGGTTGGAAATGCAATGTCTTTCATTTTGACATCTGTAGAGAAAAGATTTGGACTTGCTTCTTCTGATCCAATGCTTAGTGGCTATACACTATCAAGTAGTTTCAAGAAGACTGACTATTCTTTCACACCTGATTGATAGGCAGCTTCTGAGAGAAAGTGCTACAAATTTCAGTTTCTCCTACAGGTTAGCTTCATCACTGCTATTAATTGTTCACTGCTGTTAATAATACCAAAATAGAGAACTTCAATTAGTAAATTGTAAACTTTATTTGTTCTTGGTGGAAGACTACTTTGCATAAAAATTACTGTCTGAAAGAGTGAAAGGACAGAGTTTCTAATCTTTGTTTTACTGCTTATGTTTGGTAGATATTTTAGCACTGCCTTTTACAGCTGACTTCTGTATAAACTCAGTTGTAACACTGCACTTTCAATTACAGACGAAATTCTGGAAACAATGAAGAAATATGGCTTAGAAGGCACACGAGTACTTTCCAGGCAAGCAGGACAAGAGATGCTTACTGTCCTCAAATTTAAGAAGCCTTGATAACTGCTCTTAACCTTGCCAATACTAGGCATGCAGAAAGCTGAACACAGGGTACTGAAATTGTCAAATCAATTTTTAAGCCAAGACTTTCACTGTCTTAGGGTGTATACTCACTTCCCAATTACTGCAGTGAGACTGATGAAGAGACCGTACTCTTTTTTTAATTATTATTTTTATTTTATCCTGGATGTTAACCAGCTGTTCTCTGCTGTCAGAAGTACAGTTGTCCCCTGGCTATCTACAGGACAGTTGTGGGGGAATTGTGAAATACCCTACCTTGTTGCATTTGCACTTAAAAGCCCTAAAGACTTACCTCTATAAATAGATATTTTTATATTTGTCATTGTGGCTTATTAAAATAACATACTTGGTATAATTCTTCCTGTTTTAAGACCTAGTCTATATCTATGTTGGGGTTAAATGAACACTTGGAATCAGTGTTAATCATTTTGATGCGGTATGGGAGACTTACAGGTCTAAGGCATCATTACTGAGTTTCCTTCTTTGGTAAGTAAACGATGTACTTCTGAACAGAAAGATGCAGTAAGTGTATCTCAAGAGCTGGGAGAAATGCAAGGTATCACATCTCCTGAAGTCTTCTGGGCAATAGTGTGGTGATTGTGCTCCCTTTTATGCCATTTTACAAGGAGGGTACTACTATGGCGTACTGTAGATTAGATGAAGAGTTCTCATCCATGAAATGGTATTAGGGGATGGGGGGAAGCATGTGAGATGCTTACTAAAAAGGCTAGTTACTGGGTAGCTGAAAACAGTGACAATGTAAGTGAAGTGGAATAAAGGTCCTCCCTCAGAATCACTATTCAAATACGAAGCTATTTCTGGACCACCAGACCCAGATGACGAGCAGCCTGTGCAGCCTCTTCCCTCTCAGGTGCCTACAGAAGGTTCCAATACAGCGTTGTCCCAGTGTAGTAAGCACAGTCCCATGAGGAAGATGTCTTGCTCACATGCAGCACAAAGGTAGAGACACTCTAGTATGCAACACCACTGGTGCTTTTAAAGAAACTGACCTTGAAGGATTTGTGTCAGGTAATGTTAATGCTCTTTTTATGGGTCCAAGGTCACAAGGTGGTGGGATTTGGGTTTTTTTTGTAGGATGCTGAGGCACTGAAAAGACTACTCCATTTAAGACTTCAGTACTAAATTTATGTTTGTACTTAACCCCAGCATGCACAAATGTTTCAAGTTCTTCTATGTTTTAAGCTGATCACCCAAAAAACTTACCTAGGAGATTGAAAAAAGGAGTTTTTGGACAGTATAGGTGCTGTTAGCAGAAACACATGACTGCAAACCTAGCCAGACCGTTTGAGGTATTTTGCTGCAAAGAAATGTGAGAAGTTACTTTTGACTCATACAGGTCAAAAGTCAACTTAAACTGGTCTGGCATTAAAGTTGTTCCTTATACCATCCTGAAGAAAATAGAAAAAGGACTGGATTGCAGAAAGTGTGCAGCGGTGATTGTTTTGCATCCTAAAAGTTGTCATTCCCCCAGCTTAGAAGACCACTGAAGAGCAACACTGCAATTCAATTCAGCCACAGCTAATGCATCCCCCTTCAGTAGCTTTTCTGTCTGTCTGGTTTTATTTAGCTAAACAGGAATGTGAGCACAAATGCACTGTTGGGAGGGTTTAGAGAGAAGATGTAGTCACAGAAATTCTAGTCCTTGAACCAAAGCGAGGCTAGACTACTGTTGATTCTTACCTTCTGAATAGCTTGCCTAAGGAATGTCAAAGTTGAGAAACTGAGAGGCAGCTTGGTGGCTATCTGCAAAATAACATGTTTCCCATGGTTTTCATTGAATAATTCAAGCAAAGTTTTGTTCTTGTGGCTTACCAACTAGTCAACTCTGAGAAGTCACATTTCAGTTTGACTGCTTCCTACTTACAGAACCTTTTTGACTTGATGGCAGACCCTTAGCTAAGCCACACCTTTCTCCCCCCACCCCCCCCCCCCCCGCCCCCTTTACAAAACTGTTAAGGAGAAGAGGGTTTATGCTTTGTAATTTTGCTGTAATGTAGAATAATGGGTTTTGAGGCTATTAATCATAGCCATAGGGCCGTTTGAATGAACCAAAATGCTGTCATCCTTAGACTCCTCTAGAAGTTCTATGTTGGTAACCACTTTGGCTAACAGAGTTCGGTTGCTGAGCAAAAGCTGTAACATCAAAAGAAGATTTTAAGATATAGTCAAAACATATAATAGAATCAAACTACAGGTGTAACATGAGGAAGCTTTAATCTGTCTAGCTTTTTTTAGTTGTAACTGAAGAATTTAGTTTTAAAAGAGGTAATCAAAGATTTTAAAAAGTCATCTGGCACTGTAGTTCACAATGCTCAAGAGCGTACATAGTTTTAAATTATAAAGGACAGAAAAATGAAAATCAGAAGATGAGAACAAAAAGCATAATAAAACGTACCATGCTTGCAACAGAAGATGATTGCACTGGACCATCCAACAACAACTGCGTATGTGTTCACTTTAATAAATCACGAGTCAGTTCTCCTAACCCTGCTGCAACTTCAGTGGAAGCACTTGTCAAAATGGAATCCAAGTAAGAACGTGGGTGAGTTCTGCAAGAAGTTATTCCTGTTATGCTCCCATCATCCCGGTGAAGACTGGGAACTACTAACAGGCCAGGTAACTTCTTTTTTGTTTGGGTTTGGGGTTTTTTTTAGGTTTTGAAATTTGTGTTTACACAGAGGTCTGCACATATACTTAGCATTTGCCAGGGCACACGTACTCCCTTCTAGAAGGCCAAAGAACACGATGGTTTCAGGAGAGTTTTGTGAAGGGTATTCCTGCATTCAGCGCACATGAAAATAAGCTGCGTGGCAGATACAGACCTACATAGTGTCAAACCTACTAAGAAGAAAGCAAAACTTCTGCTCCCCCAAACCCCTTGGCACTGCTCTGTCAGCAAGTACCACTGGCAAAAGACACACTGCTGCTCTGCAAGCACCTGCACTTCTTGGTTCTGCTAGAACAAAGACAAAAGCTTTCCACAAGGCTGCATAGACAATATCCAAGGTAGGGTCTTGCAAGGAGATTTTAAGATGGTTCTTCTCAAGCAACACCTGTTTTAACCACAACTGGCCTTCAAATCAGTTACTGACTTTGGTTATTCTAAATGACTTTTTTGTAAAGTGATAACAACAGACAAATTCTGGACTTTTAGTATCGTTAACTATGAAACAATACAGCTTGCTCAATCTGTATTTTGAGTTAAAACTGGTATTGAAAAGGTCTAAATCCTTTCCCTTCTCTCTTAAAAGATATCAAGAAATTTCTCCTCTGGAAGGCCAGTGTTAAGTAAGTCTATTTTTAGCAGGTATCAATAGCTAAAATAATTTCTAGAGTGGTCACCTCCAAAGAGACCAAGTGTGACAAAACATACAGAATCTAAAAAAATAGCTGTTGAGGTACAGCCAGCTAAGTATGCTGTAAACTCAGCACGTGAAAATTTATACTACCGATTTCTGAAAGTTTATCACAGAGGAAAACACAGCAATCCAGAGACTACAGAGATTGACAAAATTAATTTATTCCCCCCTCAAAGAAATCCACCACAAATACCATCCAAGTTAGAATATATTAGTATGCTACTGCTGTTAAAAAAAAAAAAAAAAGCATGAAGGAGACTACTAAGTTCTGATACATCTGTCATGTTCACTTAGAGTCATTATTATGGGACAGTGGAAGTACAGTATACATTCAGTGATAGTTAATTTGCCAGCTCATGAAGACATTTTAAACTGAAATAATGAAAAGAAGAATTGATCAATGTGTATGCCTTGTCTTTAAAAGCCAATCAACAATAAACAGGTAGTGTTTTGTCATGCAGGAACGATTGTACTCTCTCTGTTTGGGCTTCCAAGTTTTCATTTAGGGTGGTGGATGGCTGAGGGTTTTGGGGAAAACAAGACTCAAAGGTGAAAGCTCAGGTCATGAACATGTTAATTTAGAGCATGCTATGTTTAAATTTTATGCTTTTATGCTTTAACAGAAAGTTATCACCTGAGTTCCATGCCTTAATGTCTAACAGCAACATTCTTCCCCCCCCCCCAAAGGAACTATTCAGAATATATTATACTAAAAAATCAAGTCTTTATACCACTTATGTTATATTAAGTATATATATATATATCACCTGTTATATTAAGAGGCATGGTCTGCGTTAAGTGCATAACACCATGTTAGAATATACCTAAAATAAGAGGCTTTTATCAACTATGCTGTGGCTTAAACACCATTTTTCAGACATAACTCTACGTTATTTCTGATTTTTTAATATACTTCAATATCTTAAAAATATACAAATTAAAATAAATTACTCATATATTTCTTGATATCAAAGAAGAATCTTCAAACTTACAAAAAATAGTCCAGAGGTAAATGTGTGTCATATCCCACTAGTCAAGGATTTAAAGTAACTGACATTATTTCCAAGTAGTTAGCTTCGTTCAACACAACAGTTTATTGCCTCCTCTTCATTTATTACTGAGTTCACAGAAAGAAGAAAGACCATTTTATTTCAGAAAAATGTCTCTCGACAGAGTGGACAGGTGGATTTGTTGCTGGATGTGAACCATTTGTACTGAAAGAGAAATACAACTGTTCAGTATACAAACGCAAGCTGCGTATCACAAACGCTGGTTTATCACAAATAATCATTATTTGCCAATGAATAGCACTATCAATAACTATACTTTTAAAAACCCCAAGAAACAGTAAAAAAAAAACCTTTCCATGTGTGTATGTATGCGTGTGTGTATATACACCCAGATGTATTTGCATATGTATATACACATATTACACACATATATACACACAATGCTAAAGTTTTATTCTAAGAAACCTGACACAAAGGAATTTTCATCCAGTCTCATTTTAGGATAAAAAGCTATTTTTAAAGCAGCAGTAATTCCTCCACTGCATAGCTATACGGATGCCAATCTGTTCCAGTATACTCTGTAACCATACAACCAATGCCCACGATGACTTGGATATAGTTACATGTTAATTATCTGGATCAGCATGGTTTACTAAAGAGCATGTTGCATAAATTTAATTTAACCTTTCCTCTTCCCATACCTGAGCTGATAATAACAAGATGCTGTTGCTACACCCTATGCAGATGTAATGGCTTACATCTTACTGAACACAAGATGGATGGTTATTATCTGTGAAGTGTGGCAACCCCTCTCTCATTACATGCCCTTCCGGATCAGTGCAAAATCCACACAAATATAATACAAGCCCAGTTAATCCCAGATGCTCCAAAGATGTAATGGAGAATTGATGGTACTACAATAGAAGTTCCTGGTTCAAACTACAAATGGATATTTTGCCTATTTAAAAAGATTTAGTCTAGGTACTTACCAAGCAAGCTGAATGAAACTTTTTCTTGCATGTTCTGCAAGCTTTTTTGGGAAGAGAATAGTTGGAACCATGAATGACTGAAAAACAGATCATACAATCTTCAACGCCCTCAAAACGTTTATCCACATTGTTTTTCCACAAAGATAAGCCTTCCATAATACTTCCATTCTAACAGAGGGAAAAGAGCTGTTAATACTGCAGAATTCCTTCAGAATATTCTTATTGCTATTCATAAGCATATCAAGGAAACAAAGCCTGAAGGCTTTATAATCTGAATTTATAAGCAATATATGCAGCAAATAATTTATAAAACCAACACATGAAATACAGATGATACCCTGATCTGTAGAAATGCAAATATTCATTACAATGAAAATAATGCATTTAGGAGCACTCAAAAGGGGATTTTAAAATCCACAGATGATGCAACTTCAGCAACCACCAATCTTTTAGAGAATTTAATGTATTGGGGTTTGGGATTTGGGGGTTTGGGGGTTTTTTTGTTTGTTTTCAAATTATAGTTGAGATGGCATTGCTACACAGGGCAGACACTGGCCCATATCTTAAGAGATCTACCTACATTTTCAACTTTGGCTATAGATTTAATAGGACTTAGGCCCATAAGTTTACTCTATTTCAGCATCTGAAGAAAAGCAGATGTTAAGAGTGAACAATTCTATTAAGTCCTTTGATGAGATCCATTATACAGATCTAAATAATATCGCATTACTAGAAATATTTTTCTATTATCAGGCCTTTGTTTTCAAAACTAGAGGCTTTCTCTAAACTCACCTGATGTGTAAGATATGTGCTTAACTGTAGCATCCAGTTGCGCCACTGCTGCACAGCCACACCAACCCTCTTTCCACTCTCAACCGTTATGGATCCCAGTGGGTAATTTGATGGAAGCTGTATTATTAGTTCGATAAAGATATCATCAACTGAATATGTAGCAATGACTTCCCGTGCTGCAGACCGAGCTTTTACCTGTGAAAAAAAAAAATGCACGTATTAGAACTCTAGAGAGGGATGCACCACCTCTAGTCTTTTTATATATATATATATATATTTTTTATATATACACACACCATATATACTTCACTACACAGATATAATTGTCTTAGACCAGGAAAACACTTTTCTCAAACTTCCACTCCTATCATGGCAAAACAAAAAGAAATTACCAGCCATTTTTCAATCTACTGACTGATTACATTTTTTAATACACCAAAAAGAAGTATATTGACAGCAGTATCTTCCACTTACCTCCTCAATTTCCCGAACATCATAAACCCCATTCATTTCTTTTTTTTTTTTTTTAAACAGAGAATTAATAAATATCAACTTAACGTATCAATGCCCAAGTTAAATTATGTTTTCATCAGCCATTTAGAACAACAAAAATGCAATCATATAAACCACTGTAATACAGTCTGGTTCCGGGAAGCAACGCTTCTTAAAATGTTTGCAAAAAACTAAAGTAAATTAAAAAAAGGACAAAAAGTCCTACTAACCGTCATGCCATTAAATAACTGTGTGCTAGTCTGAACAGAAGATATTTCCTGTGAAGAAAGCACACTGCTGACATACTTGCTTGTAAATTTATCTACAACATTGAAGACACGTTTCTCACAGCTGTTCCACCAAAGCCTGACCATTGCCGGCAAGTCTTTCAGTGTTATATGGTACACAGAGCAGGCCAAGTGCGGAATCTGGGATGACAGGGCTGCTGTTCCTGGGAGGGAAAGAAAGGATGTTGAAATACTCTAACACATTAGTCACAAATTTTCATTCCTCCACGATACCAATGTAACTGTGGTAACCAGAATTTCATGTATGTGTTCCTTCCATATTTGCTACTGTAAGTGCCTGTTTGACCCTGCCTTTCTCCATCAGTCTGGTTTCTTTGTTTCTTCAGCTAACACGTCACAACTGAAAATTCATCTTCTAATTTAGAGATGAACTCTAGGTGGACTATCAGTAATCAGGAATAATTTTATAGTCTAGAAATTACAAAATGCTCACTTTGGAGTGAACAAACAGTAAGATGTTTGGAGCACATTTGAGGTTTGCAGTGTTCTATAGAAGTGCATAGAGAGAGAAGGGAAATCTTTCTCTTGGAACATCATGTTAGTAATTCTTACTGTCATCCAGATAAATCGTGCTGCAACATACAGCGATGTTCAAGCAAATACTTGAAAAATGGAAACACGGTATTGTTGCTTACATCTATACACGTATATAAAAGAACAACTTCAGTGAAGTAACTTTAAAAACTCATTCTCTTTTTCATGTTTCTCAGCTAAAAAAACTCCAGTGTATCTTCTCTCATCATGGCTGATTAACTGGGTCTTCTGAACAGCACAATGAAAACAACACAAAATTTAATACCTCAAACATTTCAAAAAATACATATTAAAACATAATTTGCTTTTATTCATGTATTAAAATAGAAGAAAAATACAGAAATTCAATTTAGCATAAAAAACCCAACCATCACCTAGAAGCAATGGAGACATCCCAGAATAGATCACCCATTTTTATTACTTTTGAATCTTTGCATACATTCAGGATTCAGATAGCAGCAATATATTATTTCTGCCCTAAGTGAATAAACTAAGCATTTCCTGGTTTGTTTGGGGGTTTTTGTTGATAAATATTTCAACTTTGGCTAAGCTTCAAACGGGGAGTGTTAGCCAAAGATTTTTAAACATATGTATGTATCTATCTATTTTATAGGTAAGGTTTTCTAAAATATGTATTTTTAAGCAGAAAAGCATACCTAAACTTCAGCAATACCACAACTTTCTGAAATGCACTAATACAATTTTTACTAACCTTTGACATCTAAATGAAGCTCTTCAGTAAAGAAGGTTTTTGTGTCCTTATTTGGAACTTCTGAAGTTGGCCCAGAAAAGACAGGGTTTTCAGGCATAAGCCTGAACAAGTGATAGAGCAATTTATTCAAGCTTTTAGTTCTTCTGAGGTATTGTGAGTAGAGAACTCGCAGCTGATAGTGTTAAAATAAAATAAATTAAAAAACCAAACAACAAAACACATACAAAATACAGATGAAGCTTAACACATATAGCTTACACTGTAAATAATATAAATATGTTCCTGTAAGGAGGAAAAGCAAGACTATGATTTAGAAGTGTTTAGAAGAGTGATTTAGTTCTCTGCACCATTTTTGAATGATTAGAAGATCAGAAAATGTAGCAAGCTTTTTTGAAAATGCATGGAAGAATCAACCATTAATGAATTTAATTCTTTATTACTCTAATGTCACCATCCTTAAGTATTGCAGTGCAGAAATCTAAGTCCATTGATGCTTTCAGAATTCCACTAATTCCACAAAAACAAAAGGTTGGATGATATATTAATTAAAAGAATAAAAAGGCTAGATGAAACGTCAAGATTTAAACCAAGTCAGTCTGCTAAGAAATTCAGTTAGAAGGAAAAGACTTCAAACACACCTGAGAAGATGCTGCTTTGAAGAAAGCTAATGTTAACTTCCAAGTGAGAAGATACCCTAGAACAAGGCAGAACTCATCACTCAGAGGCTGAATAACAGCAAATTCTCCAACTGGAATGCATTCCAGGATGTTTTCTAGCAGGAGTTCTTGAGTGGCCAGGACACACATAAGAGCCGCTGGAGGTGATCTATGGAAAAACGTCTGGCACAGTAAACTCTGCACTAATTAAATTTATATTCACAGCTTTCCTAGAAAAGTCACATTAACAAAGCCATATATGTAGAACGTCAAAGAGACCTTTTATTGCAGGAAAATTTACTTTCAGATTCACACATTAGTGCTAGATTTTAATATTTTTTTTTTTTTCCTAAAAGGGACAGTTGGTGTCTTTACCTCTTGCAAGACAAATATAAGCTGAATTCTGGTCATTTAACCTGAAAATGGTCTATGGCTGCACTGATTTTAACCTACATCATGGACAGCTGGTTTGTTTGCTTACTTTGTTTATCAAGTCACACCAGCAAAGGTGCAACTGAACAATGGATCTCCTAATCACTGAATGTGTTCGATTTGGGTTTGGATTAAAAAGCCTTCTGCAGTTCTATAGTATGGAAAGGTATTAATCACTGGGCTGATATAAAAAAAAAAATATTAAAAAATTCTTTAAAGAATCAGTTACTGTTATTCCCTCTGCAAACTGTTGACTTTATCAGATTCAAGCTGTATAAAATACCCAGGTTAGTTTCTTGAACCTCCAAAATTGAAGTTACTTGTGCAGCTGGACACATTCTCAATATAGCAATCCAGTAAAAACCTGTCAAGATTTTACAATATAAAGCATATATGTTGCCCTATCCTGGTTGCAGCTGGGATAGAATGAATTTTCTTAGTAGCCAGTACAATGGTGCATTTTGGATTTAGTGTGAGAACAATGTTGGTAACTGATGTTTTTGGTTGTTGCTGGGTGATGTTTCTCAGGCCCTGTCAGCGAGAGGGCTGGAGGGGCACAAGCTGGGAGGGGACACAGCCAGGACAGCCAAAGGGGGGATGTTCCACAACATACAACATCATGCTCAATATTTAAACAGGGGGAAGTTGGCCAGGGTCTGCCGATGGCTGCTTGGGAACTGGCTGTGCATTGGCCAGTGGGTGGTAAGCAACTGTATTGTGCATCACTTGGGTTTTTTTCCTCCCTTCCCTTTGGATTTTGTTCCTCTCCCATTCTCCCTCCTTTTCATTGTAACTGTTATTACTGTTGTTATTATATTATCCCTATTTTATTTTCATTATTAAATTGTTCTTATCTCAGCCCTTGAGTTCTACATTCCTTCCCATTTCTCCTTCCCATCCCTCCTGCAGGGGAGAGGGGTGAGCAAGCAGCTGTGTAGTACTTGGTTACTGGCTGGGTTTAAACTATGACATGCACTTACTCTAGTAACTGTACTCTGAAAACAATTGCAAATACTGTTTCCAGTTCTAGCACAAAGGCAAATTTAACCAGTTACATTGAATATTTTCAACATTTATGACCCTATTGTCATAGCCATGTCATTTATGTCAGGATATGTTAAAAGAAAAAAAACCTACTCTGCTGCAAATCTCAACTCTTATAACACATTTTAAAAATATGGAAAACAGTTGCAAAACAACATGAGGAACAAATACACACAATGCCAACTCCTCCTCTTCATCACCGTAAGATTTGAGATCTTCATCATCAAATTTAGGCAATTCAGGCATTAATCTATAGAAATACAGAAAGGAAATGAGATTTAATTTTTACTATTTTAATATAAGCGATGCATAGTTCATTGCTTATCAATGCCAACATTAATGATACACAACAAAATAATGGAAATCATTCTTTAATAACAACACAGAATCTTTAAGAGACATGTCACCATTGGCTCCTGAATGACAGCTAATGTGTATAGCCTTGCTCAGTTCTTTTCCAGACCTTTCACACTTCCCAAGTCACGCTAAAATGAACTTCTCTATCAGAATAAAGCTATTGCAACTTTACGCCTCAGTATAAGTGAAAGATAATGGTAGCTTCTTATGCTTAAGCCAGCTGCCTTGCAATCTGCATTTTGAACAGTTAAATGCAAGTAATATTTTTCAAATTCTGTACTCTCTCTTTTGGTATTAGAGATATCCAAAAAGCTCACAGGAATACTACACGTTTTTGTTCACTTTCTTGATTTCTTATCTAAATTAGTGAAAATAAAAAGGTCATACTATGTAATGATACTGACAGACCCAGATCAAACCTGGAATGTTTCAGTTTACATTTTAAAATTCTAGAAGTGTTTAAATAGGGGTTAAAAATAAATAGCTTCATACTTATGATACCGACACCTATGTAACTATGGTACAGAAAATAAAATTATATTTTCGTATACTGCAGTAAAATTTCTCAGTATATATTTAGTCTACTTTTACAATCAAATTTAGCATTCATAGCTTTATATAATGTCCTCTGACATAGAACACAAATTGCCCAGTTAAGGATTTTCTTCCATAATGGAACAATGCTAAACATACATCTGTAAGTGCATGTTCTTTAGCACTTTTTTTTTTTTTTTTAAAAAAAAAAAAGGGGTGAGGTGGGAGCAGGAGGAGGGAGGCAAATGAAGTGAGAAATTTGTTGATTCTTACTTGTACAATATATGGTAGACTGAAATCTGTACAGGTCTAGCCCAGAAAAGCAACAATGGAGATAACGTATTTAGTAGTGTCTGGAGTTTATCTGGAAGATTAGTTTTCTGGCCTGCCACAAACTTTGCTGGCAATTTATGGTTTAGCAATTGGTCCTTCGAGATGTAAGTTAGAGCTTCTCCCAAAGATGTTAACACAGAGTTCTGAAAAGAGCCTTCAGATGCATTTTTGGTTTCTCCTATTTAAAATATGAGAAAGACAAGCTGTGATACAGAATGTATCGATGATGCCACAAACAAGCATTACTAGAAACAACTCAGACCAAACTTACCAGAATCCATCTAATTTTAAGAACCAAAACGTTAAGTGCAGTTACTTTACTAATTAGCATTTAAGTGTTCAAAAAAGTTCATTTTTATAAACTATGTTGACATAATATTCCTATAAATTAAAAAATACAGCCTGTCAAGTTCTATTTCAGAATAATCTGACAGGTACCATTATTACTCTCCTTGCCATATACTTGCCTGTGACTTTTACCAATAAAGGTAACAGCAAATTATGAATTCCTTCAGAAAAGAATTCCTTCCATTCACTGATCAAGTTCACAGGAAGGTTTTCAGTAGTTTCAGGAGCTGGAGTTTCAAAGAAAGCACTAAGGGCAGATGCCAAGTCACAACTGACACAAGCAAAAATCTGCACAAGTGGGACATGATAAAGTGAACGGTTTTCACTTGTTGTCTAGGAGGAAAAAAAAAAAAGAAGAAAAGATTTCTTAACCTTAAATATGCTTTAAAATATCTGTTTCACATTCCCTGTCTATACCAGAAAGTATCATTTCAAAGAAAGCTCAATTGCAAAGACCATTTTAAAATGACTGGGGGGTGGAGGGGAAGTTTAAAAATGTAATCTGTACTTTATTAAGACTGAAACAAATTTCTAAGTCTCACTGACGTTTAGAATCCTCAGTTGCTTCCCTCGTATGACCTTCTTTATAGCATCAGAAAGAAACTGCCACCAAGTGGATTCAAATAGAAAAGTACGCAGTTGTAGCTTATGTGTAGCAAGTGAGCCACTTGTGCAAGCCAACCAAAACTGATAATGTGAAGTGCTCTCACTTTTCTCTCCCAAACATAAAAGCTGTAGCAATATCAGACTTGTATTTCCAAATTGTAAAAGGAAAATGACAATATACTATTGTGAACTTGAAATTATTTATGTGGCTATCAGGAGGATATTTCCTCTCCTCCAACACAGCTTCTTTTATTTTTATTCTTACTAGTTTCCCCAAAAAAGGAATATCATTAAATATTAAAAACATTTCCAAGCACCTAATCTATACAACGTATCTTTTATGTAAGTTCCTTGTTTGGTTTGTTTGTTTGTTGGTTTTTGTTTTTGTTTTTTTTTAATTAAAAAATAGTTTTCACATACAGCATTGGTAATAAGATTAATCTTGAGACCAAGAAAGGCCACGTGGAAGTTTCTGGCCTGCCGTTATAAATGTGCAGTGACAGAAGGCTCTATAGTTAAAAACAAAACAAAACAAACCACCACCATCACCCCCCAAAAAAAGCTAGAAAGTGCGAGAGATTCTGTATCTTTAGTTAATTAAAGTAGTAGTTAGCCATTCACTCTGACCTGTTTTCTAACAGTGTTAGAATACAGTATCATGTTTCATGTGATCACTTAGATATTGAAATGCAGATATTGCTTTTCATTCAGTTAATCTTCCACATGCCATGTTAGACTCTGGTCTTAAAGGGATATTATTTTTCAACAGAGACCTACAGCAGATATATTTCAAAATTATTCTCCCATTACCAAGGCTATGAGTAAACATCATAGTACTTCAGGAGTGAGGTAATGTCATCTCCATACACAAAAAGAAACAGGAGATACAATATTACTTGTCCTTTTAAGCCACAGGTGACCTTTGTCAACTCAGTGAAAAAAGGATTTTGTGCAAGTCTTTTTAACATTGTGTCAAATATTTGCTAATCTCAGATGACTACATCCTTGCCACATGCAGGGAAATAGTCTAAAAAGTTAAGTAAATCAAAAGTGAAGATGCAACATTAATACCCATGCAGTAAAGTTTATTTTCTTGGTTCCGTATTTTGATTGAGACGCTTTTTAAAATAAGTTATCTTTGAAATGCTGAGTACCCAGCTATTAATATTGTTACTCTAAAGTACTAGAAAGTTAACACACACATTAAATTAAACAAAGTTAAAACTGTTAAGACAATTGTGTTCTAAAATCTAAGAACGAACCATTCAGAACACACTGACTTCATTTCAGCAATCTTCAGGCATCTTTCTTCAAATTGAATTGCTATGTGGCATTGCTTCTACAATGCTTCACTGTATCATCCCGCTAACCCACTTTCCACTTCATAAACAGACAGGTGAACTTTTAACATAAAGCTTTCAAAGATTTAGCATGAAATCTCAATCAGACAGCCCAGTTAAGATTATAAAAATTTAGTTATTTTGTAGCCTATTTTTTTTAGCCTGCCTCCCCCCGCCTCCCTGCCTCAGTCCAATCAGCTCAGAGGGCATCAGGCTCAGGAGGACCCTATTAAAAGTTGCAATCCAGGAACAGTCTCTTTCATATTACCTCTAACCAAGCCAGCATGGAGCACATGATGAAGTCCCATTCATTATCAGTCAAAGGAGCTGTGGAATACTTCAGCAACAAGGGAAGGAAACGCATCATCTCTATGTTGAAACCAAGCAACTGAGCACTTGTTTCTTTCAGATTGCTGTAATAAAAATACAACTAAAGCTTACATATCATGTCGTGGACACGAGTATTTATATTCTTGCCTTCAGTCCTCTTAGGACCAACTAGTCTTGCACCAGGCTGCACCCTGCGTGCTTCTGATATTCCATCTTCTAAAGTTAGAACACTACATTAGCTGCCAAGTCTAAATAAGTCAACAGGTACAAAATAGACTAAGAGCTAATTCTCCATTCACACATTATACAGATTCCTAAAACTATACTGTTTACGTATTTGCTTAAATAGTACACTTAAACTATGAAATTTAACAATTTTAACTAAATCAGTTAAAAAAATAATTTCAGTTACTAATCTTAAAAATAAAATATAAGCCCTCAAGTGTCCAAATAGTGTACATTATTTCAAGACTCCATTGCCTGGATTTTTCTCATTATACTCAAGACAAGTGAACCTCAGTATATCTACATTCCTTGCTGGAAACTTTCCAAGTTGTATTTTCAGGCCCAGAATTCAAAAAAACCAGACACCTAAGTCTGATATCCGAGTTTTCTTTCTGACACCTGAACAAGCAATCAGAATTCTGAACTGAATATCCAACACTACCTAAAAAAGTTGGTCAGTTCTGAATGCTTTTGAAAACAGTTGACATCTGCGCATTTAAAGAGCTCCCAGTTACCAGCCTTCAACCACCCAGATCATTTATTTAAGTATGAGTTATTACACACTTAAAGACAGGTATATTAAACTGAGGGATGTGATTCTACAAAGGCTTAAAAATGTACTAACAGAGCAGTGCATGGCGGTTGCAACTCACAAATTGATATTGTGATTTTGTTTGAGTTAATAACTACTCTGTATTTTTAAACTCGTTTCAGAAATAAAAAGAAGTCAAATTATCTCAAAGTTGCACCCACCAGCTAAAGAGAAAGCTGTCCTCATTATCATGTTTCCAAGATATTATGATTTTTAGTATTCCAGGTAGTAGGTGATCACAGTCAATACTTCTATCATTCAAGCAGGAGTTCAAAATGGAAAGACACCCAAATGCTCCTAAAACATAATAAAGATATCATACTCAATAGGTCTTAATTATCAAGACAAAATAAACATTAGAACGCGTGTCAATTGACTGGATCATTTTATTTGAACTTCACATAAATATCATAAGACAGTCTGGATAACACCTAAGCTTTCTTCTTTAAACACTTCATTCAGAGTTAAATCCATTGTTAAATCAAAAATAGTAGAGCCAACCCAAACTTTAAAAAAACAAACAAACAAAATAACCGAAAAACAAACAAAATAACCAAAAAAACACCCACCAACCTCAAACCAACCAAAAACTCCTATAAGATTAGTTGTTGGTTTATATGATTAACAAAAAGGAAAAATACCTGCTAAAATTTAAATCTTTTTGTGTTATTAAAAATGTAGCACGCTAAGCAGTAATTTGGACAGATAATTAAGTAAACATAACTGCAAGTTGTTAAATCCAATATTAATGTAAGAGTACTAATTTTTACTTTCAGAGTGAAGTACTACTGTTGCGTTAGTACTGTTTTCCGTTTTTAAAGAAAACTGCATGTATCTAGATGTCTTGGAGAACATTTCTTCTAAGCACGATGACAAAAAACTTATTTAATTAAAGTACCATATATGCATAGCAAAAACAAACAAACAAAAAAAAATCCACTCTGCTCAAGCAGCAGTGCAATGATTTACAATATTACCAGCACTTTCCTGATCTGAAAAAAAAAATAATAAAAAAAAATTGAATGGTAAACGTACAACCTACATCACACTTAATGGGAAAATCTGGGCATATACTGTCTGCCCAGGAATCCCTAGAAAAAGGAGAAGCAGCAGAAAGGAAAATGCAGACCAATGTTACAAACAAGAGCTCCACAGTAGGGGAGGGGTGAGTATTCTTTTTCCCATTTTCTGTTTAAAGTTTCATAGACACATATGGCTGGTTCACCAGGTCACGCAAAACCAGGAAGGCTTAACTAAGTTCGAAGCGTAAGAGTTAGAGGAACTACCACAGTAGAAAGATTCAAGATTCCTCTCAATTGCTGTATGACACTAACACCAAAAATTTTCACACTTTGAGGACATCTACTTGAAGAATTCATCTGAAAACCTGAGGGCACTGCCAAGGGACAGATGTCCATAATTTAAAGTCACGGAAGTTAGTTTTTTCAATTTAAGTTAGCACAGTCTTGTTAAAAAACACAAAATCAACTACAGTTTTTATATAGACTGACCAATAAGAGTAGGTGCAAGAAAGCACAAAAGCAGTACCGAGAAAAAAAAAAAAGAGAAAGTTCCTCTTTTAAATGACATCTAATTCAAACATGTAGAAGGACTGTGTGTGAGCATTCCCAAAGAATTTTCTTGAAAGGCAACAAGTTTGTAAAAATAAGATTTTCTAAAGGATATTCAAAGCAATATTATAACACATCTCGATCACCTCTGAAGTAAATTTTCAAAAGCTGCTGAAAGTGTACATACAGCAGTTCTGACTCGGCACTCTATATCCCGTGCACTGGAAGAACTACTCAAAAGTTATACATGTGAAACATATACACCTGTGTATATTTACACAGCTGTGAAGGAACTCTTGCCAAACCATCTAAAGACAATCACAGCTCTATCAACTGACAATAGCAACATTTTTGCGTGCTGTGTAAAGCCTAAATAATAAATTGGAAACTTTGGTATTTGCATATGTGTTTAAATCAGAGACCAAACAAAAGTACAGCAATATCAAAATTCTGTTAATAATAATACCAGCCTAAACCCTTTAGTTCTAATTTTGTACCAGGCAGTACCAAGCCTGTACTTCCTTAAGGCAGAAAACTACCACATCAAATAGTCTAGAAGAAATGTCTGAGAAGTCATTTCTTTCTAGGAAAGTGACATTATTATAGTTAACATGTTTTAACTAAAAGGAAACATTATGACAATATAACATTCTTAAATTCTAATGAAGTAGACTGAGGTAAGAACATACCATCAGTGCTGGAAAGCTCTGTCTGTGTGCATGTCATAAGTTTGGCCACACAGTGGAAGACAAGTTCTTTCTTTTCTTCCTCAAGTAAAAAAGGTGATAGACACTGAAGTGTATGCAACCTACCCTCTGTTAATGGCAGAAACCTATTTATACAAGAAAAACATCAAGAATGAAAAAAACTCAAAAATTTCACTAGTAAACAAAATGTGGATTGGTTCATAATGATCTAGTACCTTGTGACATAACTAATCCCACACACTAAACCAAGTCTCACTTTTACATACCATACACGTATATTAACAAATTCTCAAGTCTTGTCAGTCATCAAAATCAGTATCGTTATCAACAGTTGCAACAAACTACAAGTTTATAGGCAGCAGTATTAAGATACCCTTCTGTTGTCTTAAAAAGTTGTTTCATTTCACAGGATACAGTGTTTTCCATACGAATCACTTTAGCCATGGTTAAGGACCAGAGTCTTCCATGTTCCTCAGATCTTCAAAGAAGAAGAAAGACTCTGGTTAATATATATAGACGGACAGTTCACAACTAAAGAATTTGGATGAAGTTTGAATCAATAAACATAAGAAAATATCATGGCACTTAATAAACTATGCAGTGCAAAACATGAGCACAGAGTTAAGGATTGGTTTAGTTGTTCTTACATACCTATCAAATATTGTTTGCTGAAGGCTAGCTGTATTACTAAAGGTACTGAACTTCTCATATGTGATGTGCATTTCTTCTAACATACGAAGATATTCCAGAAGCAGATAAGGAGGATTCTCCAATTCTTCAATCCATTGTAATGAGTACAACAGTTCTGCAACTAATTAAACAATAAAAGCTGTCATTTACAAACAGCTGCTGAATATATTCAGCGCATAAGCACAAAGTTTCAGGTGTAGGTTTTGTTGTGTTTTCTTGGGGTTTTTTAATATGTTTTTAATGCATTAGAAGTTGTATTTACGTGCAATCTCAGGTGTTTCAGAGCATGAACAGGATATTTGCCACTGCATCATGAAATACAAGAGAAGAAAAAGCTACAATAATCTAGTCTAGATGTTCAAGAAATATTAAAGCAAATCAAGCATGACAAGAACTCTAACTCCTCTCTATTCTCTCTTTTCTTTTTAAATATATTTATTTCTTGCAGACAAGGCAATCGAGATCCAAGCCCAGGAAAAAACCAAATTTGATGCTAATAGTTAGCATGTGGTTTCCACATTAGCTTACAAAGATCCACACTGAACAATGACACTTCTCATCATGGTGAGACTTTTGGAGACAAAATTGTTAATTTGGTAACGACAGCTCTAATTTAAGCATTCTATAAATAAAATAAACCTGGTGGAATTAAGAAAAATTGCTGCCTCAAAATATCTTTACATTATAGCTAAACACTCAGGGTGTTTATTTGATGGCATGGATATGACTCCTATTGCTCACTTATGCCAATACACTGTGTGTTTTGGCAATGAATAACTTCGAAGTTCATCGTAAATTCAGACTTCTCTAGATTCAAAGTTCTGTTGAGATAGCATGTACATAATCACAAAAGGTCCTAGAAATATAAACACTGTACTTGTCCATACTTACACTTTCAAAGGAAAACTGAAGAAAAAAAGCAAACAACAAAAGGTAAAGGATGATTTCTCATACCTATATGCCAAACTTTGCAATTCTAATTATCAATTCATGTTAATTTATAACCACTAGAAAATCACATTCCATCAAGTTTTACCATTGTAACTTACTTATATTGTCAATTTTCTTTCTTTCAGCATCATCATTTCCATGGACTATAACGTTTTCCAATACAAGCAGCACCATTTTACTTAATAAGGCTGAAGTACACAGATGGCCTGGAAGTTTAGTTGTGCCACACAGCTTGACACGTGATCCCAAAGGTTCACAATTCATACTAAGCCTTCCTTCCAAAAGAGGTTTGTGTATCCACTGTAATATGTGCATAAAAAGAGTATGAACAAATAATTGACACTAATTATGCATAGAAGAGCTATGACCTGTTTAACCTTGGAAACAGAGTTTTTAAAATATAACCATGAAAGATACAAATTAACACCAAAAGCACAATGGTGTGGATGACCCACCCCAGCATATTAAAAAAATCTAAATGCGCAGCAGTAACTTGAAAATACACTGCTGCCTCAGAAATAAATATGTATCTTTAGAATTCTATATATTTCAGAAGAAATACCAGGGTTACTGAAGACTGGTGGTTGGACAGGAAATTTATGTCCTTCCCCACTCTCCACTCTATGCATATCAGCATTTTGCTGATAGAGAACACATCACGTTCCTCTGCGGATATTGGTGTCTTTCACAAAATTAATCTTGTAGAGAATTAGCTTAAAGATAAGAACATCTTCACGATGTATATTCTGTCAGACAAAATACCCGATTTGTAAAGTAAGTTGCTCCATGCAGAAAAGAACAATTTCATAGATATTTTTTTTCTCCAGTAGTACTGGATGGGGCCATAGCCATACAGATTTTGTTCTCTGTCATGGACAGAGGCTGAAAAGAACCTCTGCACAGGCATAGGCATATTCATAACTGCAGTTCCACATCAAAATAAAGAATGCTTATTACCCTAAAGGAAAGACACTTGAGGTAAGATTGACTACCATGTGCAAGTCCATTATCACTTTCATACCTCGGTGGATAGAGACTCATGCAATTTCCCCCACTCAGTTTTGCTTGGCATGACATGCTCAACATATGCTCTGACAAGATATCCAGACTGTCCGTCAGCTTCCATAAGCTTAGACAACAAATCACTAACTGCAGAGATCAAGACCTGAAGGCTGAGAAAAGGAAAAAACACTGCAAACAAGTTTGGCGCTATCCAGTAAAAGCAAGCTGCTATATACATTGTATTGAAGCTACATACATGCTATACCTACCAATGGCATTTTAAGTTATGTTCTACCCACATTTCTCTCCTCTGACAGGCTGAAAAAAATCTCTCAGTAATACAAATGCCAATTAAATAACTAACAGTACAGCACTGACCTTTGGTTTGGAGAACAACATATATGGAACAGACATGTACATTATAATTACCTTTTAACATCCAAAGAGGAAGACTGAATTTGATTCTTGACCCACAGTGCAGATTTAAGTAAAAAGGTGCTCTGTTTCTGCATACTCCGAAGTTGACACACAAGTGAGTTTACACCAGACATCCAAGTGTGTTTTAATTTACATACAAGTAAATCTGTTGTAGGGAAGAGAGAAAAAAAAAACACACACAAAAACCCCAACCAATAAACAAATGAGCAAAAGCCCCACAAACAGGTAAATTCAAATTACAGCCTACAGCATATAGTAACAATCACGCCTAAAGGTCCTAAAGCAGGAAAAGAATTCTCTTTTCTATGTGGTTACATGCAATAACTATCAAGGGCAAATATACAGTTTTCTTGTTGTAAAGCAATTTTACATTAACTTGGATGTACACGTAATATTTATTTGAGAATAAGAATGATGTTCCTGCTGTCTACTACAATACGCCCATATGGTCTTCAAAACCACAGATATTTTTAAAATACTGAGATACTTCACTTCTACAACATCAATAGCCATTTGCAAAGCAGCAGTGGTTTTCAGGCTAGCATTGTCCTGCTTCACTTCTATGACAGCACTGTGACATTTCCTCCTTTTTATCTGTGTCAGTAAATGCATAGATCAATCTATCACTCTCAAATTCTACATTCAAAGAACATAAATCAGGATCTCAGTCTGAAAACGAGACACTGGTGGTGAGAGGAATAGGTCACAATTTGCCAGAGCAACCTGACCAATATAAATGGCTTCAGAATAAATGTATGTATCGTTAAGCAAGTGACTGCGCTCATTTTTTCACAGGATCCCCATACTGCAGGATGAACAACAACAAAATGCTCATTCTTTGTACTTCACAGACCATAAATATTTTACGCAACTTTCCATTATCACAGCCTCAAAGACAACTGAAGCACAGGGATACTAACATCAAGAGTTAAAATCCTTGTAGAGATGTACAGGACTTGATGTTTAGTAGTAACCACTGGCATTGTAAATTAAAGAACTAATTTTCACATCAGTTACAGCTGCAAGCACTCCACGTCTGCGAACCCAGTATTCTATTATATACTTGAATCCATTTCATGAAAGAGAAGAATTTAGGTGTAATGATCAGCTACAAAGAAGTTTGCTTGAAGTTCTTTTTCCAAATTACCTGATAAGTGCATAGCATCCTGCCTCTGAGCACACAGCTGGAAGATGGTAAGGAGCAGGTCTTCTGAGGATGGCATCAGTAAACACCCTTTAACTGAGCTGAAAAAGCTCGAGGCTACATCACAGATAAAAGATACTGATGGTTCAGTATTTCCAGCTTCAGAAAGATCCTTAGCTTTAGACAGAGCTGCTTGAAGTTTATCAATAATCCTTTCAACAAAAGTTTCACCAATCAAAGATTCTATTGGAGGGGGAGAAAAAAACATGATTACTTGACAACAAGCACGCCTTGATTTCTTGATAATATGGTGTCAGTTAATGATCATGCTTATGTACCGATTTATTTTTTATTTACTAATTTTGAATGCAAAATAAAGTATAAAAGTAGTTACAGTCTAATGTATACCTAAGCTCTCTTTCTTAATCCACAGTCATCAAGGAACCAAGTTTCACATTGCCAAGTATCCGTCCTCTAAACTAGCTGTTGCAACTTAGACAAAAGGTATATAAAATATAGCAAGTGCAGTGATCCCTTCCCCTTTTACGCCTTCCTAGCTTCTGGCACTCAATTGTGAGCCAGAGATTACACCTGGACTATTGCATATAATTAACCCAATCAGACCTATCTTCCATGAATATGCTTAGTCCCTTTCGCACAGGACCTAAGTAGGCCAACCGCATTTATCCTCAAACTCCACAGCACCTTGTGGCAATGAGTTCCATTATTTAATTATGAACGGTATGAAGAAGTATACTTTTCTCTTTCCTCAAGCCTGCTATCTAAACATCTGCAAGCAACCACAGGCTCTCCTATTTAAAGGAACAATGAAAAAATGTCTTCCTATTTGCTTTTTCCATACAAATTATCATTTTATGGCTCTTTACCAGAACCCCATCCCCAATCACTTCCATTGCAAGCTGAAAAATTCTAGTCTGTTTTATTGCCTCTACAGGCAGAAGCCACTGCATTTGCCTAACCATTCCTGCCATCTTTCTTTGGGCATATTCTAATTCTATCACATCTTTTTACAAAAGCATATAGGTGAGTAAGAATATTGCTGCGACCAAAACTACAGGCAGTATTCAAGATATCGACACACCAGTGCTATAATAATTTTAATTTGTCTTTATGCTTTTCACAGCAGCTCCTAATAACCTGTATTTCCTTTTTACTGCTGAGCACCAACCTGCCACTTAAAGGGAACCATCACAATGACTGAAGATCCCTTTTCTGAGTTTTAACAGCTCAGAGCCTATCACTCAACAGATAGTTACAAATTTGTTCTTCCCATATATGTATTTTATATTTATTGGCTTTTAATTTATTTTTTAATTTGCATCAGTTAATCATTCAGTATTGAAACACACTGCTATGGTTCCATAAAGTTTCATTTGTGATTACTCTGAATAATTTATCAGAAACAATTATCATCCTTTCAGTATTTATCCTTTTTCCCCTTTTAATTCCTATCATCTGACAGGTTACTGATCCACAAAAGGCCATTCCTTTTACCCCATGATAGTTTACCCTGAGAAACTTAGATGAGAAATCCCAAAAAATCTTTTTGGAAGTCCACATACTCTATTTTGGCCTAAATTACTAAGTCAAGAACTAACACAGCTCCTGAAGGTCTCTGAGAGTTCATCCAACATGTATTAAAACAGATCACACAACACCCCACACAAAACGAGCTCAGCAATACCTCTACAGCAAAAAAGCAAGGTCACTGAACAATAAGCCCAAGGACACCAGAGAGTCAGAAGCAACCAAGTCTGTTGAACTCTCTCTGGAGGGAGGGAACAGCTTTTCCTGATGTTTCTCTACATCAAAAGTTCCAGTAACAGAAATAACAGTCTTAAAACACCTTCTTGTGTGCATCTTTGAAACCTGAAAGCACCACAAATGTGCCTACCGTTCAGAAAAATTGATGTCTCAGGGATCAGAGCAAATGCTAAGCTTAACAAGACACAAATGACAAGCTTACATGGAAAACATCAAGAAAATTGAACTCCAGTAGAAGTCTGTATCACAGATACCACAAAATGCAAGGAGGAAATGGAATAGGATGTTATTAATGAAAAAAGGATTGCATATACAGTATAAGTGCACACACACAGTTTTTAAAGTACATTAATCTAACTGCAAATGGCTCAAAACAAATCATAGCTCTTTTAACAAGGCATTACCAACACATGCATGGGTCCATAACCATTGATTTTTTTATATTCTGGTTTTGAAAGTAAATTTCAGATGGTATGGTTTAAAAATTATTATTTTACAGACATCAGCTAATAAATCAAACTTATTTAATCTTTCTCAAGTCTTCCAGACTCACAAATCTGAATCTGATCTTTAAATGATGATTTTTGTTCAGCAACACAGACAAAAATTGCAATGTCACTGCTGCAAGTTAGTGTTTATGAAATTAAATTGGACACGGTTAATTGGCTCAGGTTAAAAAAAGCCAAACAACAGAACACAAACAAAAAAAAAGCCCAACCACAGAAGAAAGCCTAGATGTTACAAATTAATTATTTTAGATCTCAAATTCCTTTCAGCCTTCTACAAAACTTATGTGCAGTGTTTACACACTACAAACTCCAAGGCATAAATACACTTACCATTTTTAATGTGTTGCGACAACACTAAGCTCAGGAGGGTCCACCTTTCTGAAGAGGAAGATTCTGATGAGGCTGCTACAGGTTCTAAACCCAGGTGACAGAGATCATCTGCCAGCATTACAAGTCTTTCTCCAAGTGTATCTCCTTTCAGCCAGTCAGAGACTAAGGAAAGTTTTGTTGTGCTTGAGCATGCCTGAATCCCAAGAGAATAATTCCAATAATCTTTTGAGGGTATTAACTTTTATTACTAACTATGCATAATACTAATATTTCAAACCCACACACAGAGCAGGAATCATATCATCTGTCATAATCAATAAGTCTTTAGGTGTTTACATCTGCAACAAACCCTCCAACTTTCTTTATGGTCAGAGACAGCAATTTAGAGCTCTGACCTAGCTATAGAGTGAAACAAGTCACCTTCTGAAAGCTCTTCTTTTTCCTTTTCTCCAACTATAGAGCCCAAGGAATGCCTACATTGGAGTTGGATAACTTTGGGATCACTAGGTTGGTTGAAATAAAAATCTATTTACAACATCAAATTTATTTACAGGATCTGAATTTCTCTAAAAAGAAATAGAAAGTCATGTATCAGAAAACCATTATTTTGGTGATAAGCTGTTGTAAGTTACAAAATCATAAAAACTCTGAATTCATAAAATACACAGTATCTGTGAGGAAAGATACTATGGCGAACACGCTGGATTGTAAATCAAGTGCTATGAGGTCTTGTCCAAAAATTTGTAATACACTTCCTATTTCATCCCTGGCAATCATTTAAATGTCAGTCTCTCAATATCCTGTATGAAAAAAAAATGGTATACTATCTTTTCCTTGTAAGCACAACATTAGGGTGATGATGCAAATAATTGTTCAGATTACTGGTCTAATATTCAACTCCATTCTCTCTAGCTGAGGAGGGATGACCAGAAATAAATCAGGAATTCCTCTGGCTCAGAGCAAACTGACCAAAAATAGAAAAGAAAGACGCTTTTGTTTGGGTATCATCATTTCTAAGACTGTCCCCAGATTTAAATGCAGTTAAAGCAAACGACACTGAAAGTACAACATTTTCAAACTATAGAAATGATCACTACTTAAATTTTAAAAAAGTAATTAAAAAACATGTAACACCAGGGAAATACTCAAAACCATGCAAAACAAGAACAAAAAAAAAGTCTTAAGAGGTACCTTTTGAATTATCTGGAGAAATATAATCCATTTCAGGTCCATCTAAAAAGAAAACCAACATTCCACAATATTTAACAAATTCTTTGCTGAATAAGAAGCATTTAAAACCATTTAAACTGTTTTACAACTTTATTTACTGCAGGGGATAAGCAGAAGTTGCTAAGTTTCAGGAACAAAGTTATTGATTGTATTATTTTTGGCTTCCAAGTCTTTCCCTACCACGCAGATCAATAAGAGACTGTATTTATAAGAAAGGCCACCAATGGCTAGTATAAAAGCATACTGTATAAAGAAGCAAGAGCAGAGAAATTCTTAGGTTGCTTTTTTAAAATGATTTATACCATATAGAAAGGGATAGACGTTACAACCCTTCACTCCAACACTGCCATATCAACCTTTCCTAAATCTTCCTTCCTTAACACTGAACTTACCTAAGTTCATGTAGAATATCTTCCGTTCCACAGCCCCAAAATAAAATTATTAACTAACCACAACCCACAAAAGGAGTAGTCACTTTGATAAAAAAGTAGTAACAGAAGGTACAAATCATACCTTCGTTAAATCATCAAGAATGATTTTCCTTTCATCATTACTGTTGCAACAGTTAAGCACACTGTACAAAATATCAACCAGAAAATGGACGTCTTTCCTCCAGTCTTCTTTCAGCCAAGTTATTAAATTCACATAGAGAAATTGTACAGATGGACTTTCATTATGAGCTTTCACTTCCTTTTGGGATTCAGCTTGAGCAGACTTTGCATCACTTCCCTGCTCTAGGAGTACTTGAAAAACTCTGTTTGAAGAAAAACAGTTGAGCAGGGCAGAGAGAAATTTCAAATGCTGTTCTGACTTCTGTTCATTGACATACACAAAACTCAGTTCAGCAAGGTTGCAGACCAAATTCTCTAAAGGTTCTTTCCTTAGAAGTGAACTATGCTGCAAGTCAGCCTTTATTTCAGAGTCACAATTTCTCACTTCTGTAAGCTTTCCATTCTCTGTGTTTCTTTCAGATTCATCCTCATCTGTAAATCTGATTTTTAGAGATTTTCTGTTGTTTAGTTTTGTAGCAGTCTTTGGATTCTGAAGAATTTCTAGCATACTGGATATGGCAAAGAACGATTTCTCATCGGCATCCAAGGTATCAACATGAACTACACACATTTTTAAAAGATGATTCCAAAAATCTGACAACAGTTTCTTGAAAACTTCATCTGTGCCATCATCACTGGCGACTTCTGCTTTAGCTTCCCAGGAGCTCAGAGTTTCTGCTATTTGATAAAATAATGGTCCGTTTTGTAACCTGGGCTCCTTAAGTACAGCATCAGTAAGAGGAATTAGCTATGAAAACAAAAAAAAATTAGAGAACATTGATACAACTAGACCAGGATATTCTATCATTTTGGAAAATACTGCAGAAACAATTCCAAAAACATCAGAATTACTCATGCTTGAACATGTAATGAAAATATAAAGGGTGGGATGCCTTTGGTTTTTTTTAATATAATACAAGATGCATAGTAAAAGGGATTATTTTACAGGGAAAAAGAAAAAGATTGACTGAATTCAGTAACATTATTTTTTCCACAAAATCTAGTGAAACTTTCAGCAAAGAAGTAAATCCTCACAAAAATTTATGTTTGTCTTTAACTTGGAATTACGTACACATAACAATATTAACCATTTCTAATAAATACCTGGTCATATATAAGCATTTGATGAATCTGTCTTTGGTCACCTTCTCTGTCTATTTTCTGTAGTATGGCAAAGCGCAGACATTCCATAAATGCAGTTATAATTGCTGAACTTTCTGAAGGGCTGGCTATTACTCGCTCGCTTGACAACCTATTGAAAGGTGAGAATCGGAAGGAGGGCACGCTCAGTCATCTATGCTTCTGAGAATCACAGTATGTACTAATGAATGTAACCTTGGTTATGTTGTTCTTATCCAGACCACACCAATATGAGAACACAGAATCACAGAATCATTGGTAGGAGTCAGATCAAAACAAATTCAATGGGACATATTCAAAGAGTCAAAACAATAAATCCAGGTATTTAACATAACTTATATTAAAATCACTTTTTCATCCAGTTTTGGCATTCATAAAAAACTATCTATGTAAATAGAGGAAACATATCCTGTTAAGCTTACTGTCTACTGTTTCAGCAGTTTATCAGAACTCCTTCTCAAATTTTTGCACATACCGCAGAGATTTAGAAAGCTTCACCTTCGGTCATTACAGAAAAAAGAAAAAAAAAACCTAAACTAAAAAGCCACTGAAAGACAGTTTCACCACAGCCAATTTGAGTCTGAGCAACTATGATTCATTTGCTTTTCAACAAAAATTAGACCACACAAATTACTACACAAATATTATAACCATTCTACTACTTTCAGTAAAATTCTGTACGCTTTTCAAAACCAACCTACACATAACTCCAAGAGCTCTGCTAATGGCCACAACATCAATCAAGAATTGATTTTTGTTTAAATAAGTTACATCTTAGTCTTTCATAAAATAACTTACGTATGCTTCTGAGCACATAATGCACATGCACCTGTTTAACTTAGATTGGATTGAAAGCTGGCTTTGATGTGTTTTAAAGGCAAACAATGATAGCAGTTTCAACCCTTTAGAAATCAGTCTCACAAGAAGTTCCTGCATACAAGAAATTTCACAATCACAATGCTAATTCCCAATAACCTCTGTAATAATTACACATGGGTGAGACAAGTCTGATAACTTTAGAGCCACTCAATTTTAAATTAATTTCCTATTTAAAAACTTACAGAATAAGCACAAACCTTTGACAAGAAAAGATTAGAATGCTTTAAGTAAAGAAGACTTAATAAAATTAAAAAGAAGGGTCAAGGTTTAAGAAGACAGGGACAGCCACAATGGACGACTCTAGTTTGGATATTTAAAGTATTTAAAAACTGATTTTCAAGTATCATAGTGAAAACAGTTTTTCCTCAAATAAACAATTAATGCATCTTTAAATGTCCCCAAGCCAAATTATATGCTACTTATCACTAAATGCTTAAAGAAGATTAGTCCTCCTATTTTCAAATGTTGAAGAGACTAATTTCAAATAAATAAACAAACAACTTTGTGGTTCATACCCTTGAATTATAGAGCTGAAAAAAGTTCTGAAATATTCCAGCTTTGGTTCTGCAATGCCTGGAGGTAACTTGCTAATGAATGGCAAGAGATTTGGGTATATAATGGTAGCTAGTCCACGTCCACCCTCTCGAAGCACTGTCCATAGCTTCGGCAGAACTCCCTTTTTCGCATTTACATGACTCCAACAGTCCTACAGAAAGAAACACTTCTTGTAAATTAAATGAGAACATGTTGCCTTGGAAGAACTCCCAAACTAGACATAAACATGCCTCCCTATGCTGTAGCTGAAACAAGTTATCGTAAAATTTAAATTCACTTGCCAGTATTTTGAAAAATCACTTTCCCCCTATTTTAGCTTGTGAATTTAAGAAGTTGATGTGATAAAACTGTTTCTGTATTTTTTAAAATCAATGGACCTTCCTTGCTAGCTGTCCTGGCTGGGATGGAGTTAATTATCTTCTTCGGAGCTAGTGGGGTGCTATGTTTTAGCTTTGATGTGAGAACAATGTTGATAACCGTTCTGGGTGATATTTATACTAAGGTGATAAGTGCTGCTGGGTGATATTTATCCTAAGTCAAGGACTTTTCAGTGTCTCAGGCCTAGCGAAAAGGCTGGAGGGGAACAGAAATTGGGGGACAGCCACGGTAGCTGACCCGAACTAATCAAAGAGGTATTCCATGCCGCGGGACATCATGCCTGGTATATCTACCTGGGGGGCAGGCAGATCGTTGCTCGGGGACTGCCTGGGCATGGGTTGGCAGGCGGTGAGCAGTTGCATTGTGCACCACGTGTTCCTCTCTTCCTTTCCCTCTGGATTTTATTCTCCCCCCCCCCCCCCCCCTTTTCATTGTAACTAACTGTCATCATTGTTATTATTGCTATTTTTATTCTGTTTCAATTATTAAATTGTTATTATCTCAACCCTCGAGTTTTCCATTCCTTTCCAGCTCTCCTCCCCATCCTTCCAGGTGAGGGGGAGTGAGCGAGCGGCGGCCTGGTGCTTAATTACCAGCTGAGGTTAAACCATGACACTAGCAAACTGCAGTTAAAGGCTTCTCTTTAATAATGCTTTAAGGATGCTTAATAAAACTGTTATTTTAACTGGTCCTGTATTTAATTCTGCGTTCTTATTACCAAGAATAAGCAATGATTTCAAAATCCTAACTTTTAAAGTCATCACTAACTTCAAAACTCCCCTCAAAAATCTTCCGATGGTTACCAAATACCTTGGTATTTTTCCCCAACCCCAAGGATTTTTGTCATCTGATCTGATTTATCACACTTCCAGATATCTATAATTATAGCAAGCTGAACAAAGGGTTGGTTTTTTTCCCCATAAAATAGTTACAATTTATACAAGCAGTTACAAAAGAGATCTGCTGCAGCATTAAACCCTCAGAACATCCCAGTCTGTGGGACACCACTTATCCTGCTAATAAATTCAAAGCCGGTACTTAATTTAAAATTTAAAAAAAAAAACAGTTATAAAACCAAGCGTTGAATTAGAAGGGGAAAACAAACAAACAAAAAATGCACTGCAGGTTATTTTTGTAACCACCTCTAACCAAGAAAAAGGTTTTAAGTGTTATTTTACTTATTAGTACCATATTCAAAGGGATTCAGATTAATTTAATTAAACTTGTAAAACAACTCTGATTTTCAGACATGCTGAACACAATGAAAGTTACATTGAAGCCCTAAGGAGAAAAAAAGAATTGGTAAGTTCATGTTACTAATCATAAAGAACAACTAGTCAAGCTGTTGTTCCTAATTCTAAAACAGAGAACAATTCTAATTCTAAAATGTTCCTAATTCTAAAATCCTAAAACAGAGAACAATGGCACTTGGTGAAAAGTTAAATTTGAGTAAAATATCTGCCACTTAGGTTTCCCACATTACCTCAATAGCGGTGATAGCATAAAGTACAGCTTCCCAAAGAGCTGGGCACACCACTGCATCACTGTCATCAATACTGAGGAGAACAACCGGACAAATTCTTCCTGCTTCAGCTTTTACCAGCTCAGGCAAGTACTGGCAAAAAGCAGAAGCCAGCTCAAAGAAAGCTGAGCGAACCTGACACAGGCCAGAGAAAAAACATAATTTTAGTCAAATGACAACACTTCGTCACTACATGTAGTTTATAACATTCCTTTTAAAAGTCACCATAAGTTACATGCGGTCCCTGTATTTTATCACATCAGCAAAGGTTTAATTATTATTAAAAATAAAGAAATTACTTGACAAGCCTGTTTAGTATTTTAAATTAATTTGTTTAGTGATAAAACACCAAAAATTTTATTTTAATATACTACTCAAAAGGCATGTTTTCCTAAAATCACCTTAAAACTTTTTAACAAAATACTACCAGAATCAATTCATCACCCTATGCACTATTGGTCTTAGCAGACCAAAGACCAATAAAACAGTTTAAAAAAAGAAAAATCCAAAAGCACTAAGAACACATGCAGTAAGCTGACGCTATTTGCATCTTTTACATGAATTTGAAATGATGGCAGACTGCCAAGAAGTAGATGATGGTGACAAGGAAATTACAAATTAGCCTACTGGGCAAATTTCAGAGCAATGCTGCCTATGTAAGGCCTTGAAATCTGAAGGCTGTTTCAAATATAATTCAGTGAAGCACAAAGTTCACTCTTGTAGAATACAAGTAACACTTGACTAGGTTCAGTGTATTACCTGTAACTAAAAACAACCAAAATAAAGAAGATATTAAAAAAAAAAAAATCACCTGTGGCATGTTGTGTTTGCCATATTTCCAAAATTTGTTTTGGGACAGAAGTGACATTAACTTTTCCTCCATTGAATGCACCTCTTTCTTTGGCAACATGCTAAGTAACTTCTTTAAAGCTAACAAGGAACAGGTCAGAATCCGGAAAAATTTGGCTTCCCTTTCTTCTTCTGGTACAGTTCTCAGAAAACAAAACAAAACAAAAAAAAGATTAAAGCAACCCATAAATAAATCAGTAGGCTTCACAAGCTCTTCTAAACTGTCTTCAGTTTTAGTGTGTTCTTCTTTTGATCTCAAGATGCCAGCAATGTAAATATATAAACTTTCCATAGGTTTTAACGCTACCGAATTACATTATAACATGTCACAAAAAGTTTCAAGTCATCTCATCATCTTCCAGCTACTCAAAAATGCTGTTCCTAAAAATACTGAAACAAGCATTAGACAACTGATAAAAAGCATTTATGCTTTAGTCCCAAAGAAAGTTGCTGGGATCTGGATTCAAATACACATTGTGTCTCTCAAAACAAACCTATATCCATTGCCTCCAAAGACAGAGAACCCAACGCAGAGCAAGAATTAAACCATATACATTAAAGCAGGCTAACATACTGGGGGTCACTGAGTGTATCAGGCGTTTCTTTCAGAAGGTGATCTTGAAGTACCTAGAGGAAAAAAAATACATATATACACATGAGAATCTAATGTTTAAATGTGAATAATATCGTCTACACATTATTCAGAAACAGCTCTACAATAACAGTTCACAACCTGAGTCAAGTCTTTAAAATACATTTTAGACATACTAGTGAACAAGAACGCAATTAAATTGACTCCTGCTGAACACAGTAGCTGTGGTACTGTTTGAATCAAGACTTCGTAATGCTTTCTAAATTGCAGTCCTATGCCAACATGCTTCTGATAAAAAGCCGCCAAACTGAGACAAAATAAAACAGTTAAAATTTGGCATTGCTGGCCCATCATATGCAAAATTATCTTTTTAAATTCAGTAAATCAGTTTCATATGACTGGCAGAAAAGCATTAACCTTGGTCAGAACTAAACTTGTAGAGACTCGCCGAAACACTGCTCAGCATTCTTTAATCCTTTACCACTGCAGCTAAACTACTCCACCATCATTATTCCATCTGTCAGCAACATTACGTGATGACTGAGCACCATTACACAGAAATGCACACAAGAAAATCCACTTCATATTCATTCCTCTGGTTCCAGTCATTCTAACCTCAAATTAAAAAAAACAGAGGACATGTTTTTGGCTCAGTCTTCACTTTAGCAGGAACAAAGTTTCAGGTGAGAAAGAAATTTAACCATGAAGAATAGCTGGGGGACAGATGAGTTTTAAACTTGGAAGAAAAGTTGACATATACTCAACAAAAAGCCTTAAAGAAAGAGAAAAGTATACACTCACATTAAGAATTTCATCTTTACAGAATACTAAGGCTTCAGGTTGTTTGCTTGAAGGAAAAGCTTTTTCAAAAGCTACTTTTGCAGCAGATGCAGCAGGGGAGTAAGTGTCACATTGAGCAATCAGCCAGTATCCCATGATACTTTTTAAGTAAGGAGCTAAGTGTTTCTTTACTTTAAGAATCAGTTGCTCAAAAGATTGCTGAGTTGCTTCTCGAACACGGCGATCATGATCCTGTCAAAAAAAAGAAAAAAGAAAAAAGAAAAAAAGATAAAAGGTTTACTGGTTTAACAAATGTTCTTTTGATGCTGTGTACATCAAAGCAGAAGTGATGACCAAGAAGAAAGCTGTTTCAATTCAGCCATTTTCTCAATGAAAGGCTATTCAGATTTGAAAATACATGGCGATGTTGACAAAAAAGTCTTAGCAACCCCATATAAGGGAAGAGTCCTAACTTAGCAGCATCATATTCCTGATGCATTGTACATTCAAAATTGTAACCTTTTCCTGATATCCCTAACTACAGTTTCTATTTCCATTTTATACAAACATTTAGCAGAAAAACAAGATACAAGAGAAACAGGAAGCCTTGAAGACACTTTTTAGATTAAAACAACCATAAGCCTACATTAACTGTGCATCATTATCCATTATTTGTGTATAAATTTACAACACCATGGCTTTCTGTGCTCTTGGCTCCTGAAAGAAATATTAGGAATTGCTCTAACAGATCAGATTAGTGATTCCTTATGTCCACTATCACATTTCCAACAGCAGCCAGTCCAGATAGTTTGGAGATGTATTAAATATAACAGAAAATTATGGATTATCTGACTATGCATGGTCTTTTCATGTCAGGGGTGGGGGCGGGTGGTTTGGGTTTTTTTGTTTTCTTTTGGGGTGGGGTTTTTTTTCTTATAGTAAGTCTGGTCAGATATTAGTCCTAGATCAAAAAGATTTACAATTATGCTAACTAAACACTACATTCTCTTTAACTGTTCTGGAATCTGCATAAAAGAACTTTTCATGAGAACAAGTATCTTGTCATCTTTTTAACATAGAGGTCTAACAAACAGCTATCTTCATCCACCAAGTACAGCCCAGGCACCAACAGTTCAAGATTCCACCCACTATCAATACTGGAACATCTCCACAATAAAGAACACTACTTTCCTTCAACTTCATGTTTTTCCTAGAACAAGTCAGTGATTTCAACAAAGTTACATATATTAATAAAGACTGCCTTAAAGGTTTTCACATCAAGCATCCAGAGAAGTTTTTTATTAAGATACTTTAATACTTACTAGTGAGATTTTACAATAGATTCTTGGCCAGTAAGGAAGAACACCTTTAACAACTTCCACTTCTCTTTCTTTGCACATTGTCCCAAACTCTTGCATAGCCTAAAATCAAAATATCAAGAGCATGATTTAAGAAGTCAGATCAGTAAGTTCTGTAATTTACCAGCTTCTACCACATACTGTAATTCTCTTTTTCAAAAATCAATTAACTTCTTGCAATTCAGCATCTACAACATTAATTTTATGAATGCTCCATCAGCATTGCTTGATGAATAAGTCCTCCAAGATACCTTCTGGATTGCAGTTCTAGCAAATTTTACCAATATGAAATTAGTATTAGCTACACAAATATATTCCTCTCCTATCCCTAAGAAAAATGTACTGCTTTCAGATAAAAAATTTACAGGGGACAAAGGTTACACCTACTTTTAATTTTGTTGTGATATCCCTCTTAGAAAGTTTTCGCAATACCATTCGAAAATCAGCATCCACAAGGCTGTCTATTTCCTCTGCTCCCTGAACTGCAGGAACGTATCCTAAATCACTCTGAGATGTTCCAAAGCCAATAAACCCAGGCACTGTTCCACGTTCTTTGGCGAGGAGCTCTGCAGCTCGGCCACTGCTAGAAGGCTGACAAAAAACAGGGACATAAGACAGTTATATATTTCAGTTATTTTATCTTGCACTCATCACACATTTGAACTAATGACCCTATTTATACTGCATAATTAACCTTCTGATAAAAACAAAGTCTCACAAAAAAGACCACCTGTGCCTTAAACATACAAGTCTGACCTAGAAAATTGTTCCTCTTTTCAGAAGCAATTCTCTTTTCTCATAATTCATGGATACTTATGGAAAATGTTATTGGTTTTAAACACATACAAAAAAGTGTAACAGAAAAGTCCCTCTTTAAGGGAACAGTTTATTAAGAAATTATTTACTCTCCTTCCTACTTCTGTATTTACTAGTTCTTCTAATCTTACTGCATATAGACCAATACAGCTCCCAAGGAATGCTTGTCATATCATTACAAAAAATAAGAACACTCATGAAACAAAGGATGCTACCAGCAACAAAGGAACCAAGAAGGATTTAGAGGGACGGAGCAAAAGGGTACATACATAACATAGTATTAACGCTGTCCCATTAGTATTGCAGTGAGTGTTTTGGAGTTCAGCATCTCTTCTAGCCCCAGTTAAGTCAACACCTTGCTCATGGTATCAGCGGCTCATGTTTATTTCAACAATGCTGTTTTCAAAAGACTGTCCCAAAGCCAACTGATGCTTTAAGATTCACTGTGATGCCTTATACTCTAAATACCTTTCATTTCCTGATGACAGTTGCAGTTTTGTTTGTTGGGTTTTTTTAAAGTAATGACAATTTGCTGAAGTTCATCACACTTTTACGATCTTCTGGAGGAAGGTAAGCCATGTTTTACCCAACTGCTGTATCTACAGATTAAGTTATTTTTTCTGCATACAAACTGTAAGGACACGCATCTTTGTTTTTGTTAGTCTTCTCTAAATACATGCAAATACATGACTTGGACACAGCACTTCACCCACAGTTCTCCCATCCTGAGCGAGTGCCACCACACACGACAGATGTCACACCGCCTGGCGTGGCTTGCTGTGGCCCAGTGGCAAGACGCAGACACCCCAACAGGTGCTGAAAGGCGAGACTCTCCGCACAAACAACCCACTCCCTGCAGCCGCCGGTACCTCGCTGAGCTCACGCCGGCGGTGAACACGCCGTCACACCCCCCACCCCGCCCCTCCGGAACCGCGGACAAACGCCGCGGACAGAGGGTGTCCCCTCGCACACGGGCCCGGGTCCAGGCCAAGGCTCGCCCCGGCCACAGCGTCTACACCCAGGCCCGAGGCTCGCACCACCCCACCGCGGGGCCGGGCTCAGGCAGCCCACAGCCCCCTCCCCAAGGCACCGGAAGCCCCAGGCCCAGGCCCAGGCCCGGGCCCCAGTAAGGCGGGGCGGGCAGGGCCCGCCGCAGCCACGGGCGGAGGCCGCGCGGGACCGGGGCCCAGGGGTGCAGTGCGGCGGCCCCCCCGCCCCACGGGGCTCGCTCACCCGCAGGTTGCCCTTGGTTCGCTGCTTGTTCTTGCCCCCCATGGCGGCAGCGGCGGCGCCGGGTACCGGCCGGGAGCGAGAAGCCGCGCGGCCGGGGCGGGGCAGCACAGCACTTCCGGGGGGCGGGGCCAGGCGCGCGCCGCGCCGCAGCTGTTGGAGGGGCGGGGTGGGGGGGGCGGTGCACGGCGGGTGGCGGGGGCGGCGGGCCGGTGCGGGCGGAAGAGCCGCCGCCGCGCAGCGCAACGTGTACGCCGTGTAGCTGGGCGGGCCTTAGGCTTCGCACCCACCGACCGACGCTAAGAGCGCGGGGGCGGCGGGCGCTTCGCGGACCCCGAGCAGCGGCGCTTCCGCATGGCTGCCGGGGCTCGGCCCGCTCAGGGGCGCACCGGCAGCGGCCTAGCGGCACGGCCGCACAGCACTGCGGAGGAGAGCGGCCGAGCCCACAGCGGCCACCCGAACGTTAGGAATTGTACCGGATCTGCACAGAAATAATCAACATCAGAAGCAATCAGTGTCCTCTTGTTACGACACGGATGTGATTGCGGTACGGCATCCATAAGCAAAGAAAAAAATTAGCCGGCCTTGATACAACTTCGCTGAAACCCGTGCAGCCCAGGGCCCCGGGAACTACCCCGCAGCAAACCCGGGAGCCCGGCGGAGTGAGCCAGGATCGTTTGACAGTTCTGGAGGGCGCTGTAAGGGAGCCCGACCCTCGGTAAACTGCTGCTTTTCCACAGGTAAACTGGGCTCCTCAGCTACAAGACACCGTGGAGCCACCACAGTATCTCTTTACCTACATGCACGCTTTCACCTACAGAAAATTCTTACACCTCGGAGCAGGCATCCTAGTTCAACCCTGTTTGCATGAGCAAGACTTATAATTTGGCATCTCCTTTTTTTTTAATTTTCTTTTTTAATAAAACACTAATCTCATGGCTTAATATACTTTCAGATAGAAAGCAGAAGAAAAGATTGGTACAAAAAAAAGTCTTCATGTCACGTATGTAAACAGTAACAAATAATGTAAACATCATATTTCCTCTGCTGGGATATCCACGCTTCGTTTTTGTCTCTCCTTATTCATATATTCATTCACTGTAATACCATCAACTCATTCATCTATAATTCTGTAACTGCCCTGTAGGCTATCAAGCATATTTTCTTTCATTGCAATTAGGTATGTACCCTAAATCTCCTTACACCCAGGAAGTGTAATAAAGCATTCATTTAGTAATTTTCATCAAGATTTCACTGGAATTTTTTTTTCATTAAAAACTGTATTCATCATATCAACCACAAATTATTGAAACCCTCTCTGATCAACTGTTGCTGAACAACTAAGGAATCTGTTACGATCATTAACTTAGAAATGCAGGCACTGGAACCTCTCGAGATCTTCAACCCCTTCAATGCCCTTCAACCCCAAAGTACGTTTGAAAAATGTCAGCACATCCTCTTTCTTCTAAGAAATGATACAGCTGCCCCAAATCCATATGATTTCCCCTGGCACCATGTGCATCAAAACATTTTTCTTCCAAAGTGGAGAACTTTCTTTGTTTCTGAATCTCAGCATGTCCTCCACCTTCCAAAGAAACATCTTCTCTGTGCCGAATAAGAATTCTTTTCCACGTCAATCTTCTTACTCTGAAAGCAATTGGAGAAATATGGATCTATCTATGAAATACTATTTTAGAAAATACTATGAAATAGCTGTTATCACAGAAGTCAATACATTCCATTTGTACATATTTCTTGACAGAGAGAATGGTTCCCTGGCTGGTCATAGAAATACTACTCACATGCAAACACTCCCATAAGCAGGAGCTTGTTTCTTTCTATCTCCTCAGGATCCAAAAACCTTAACATTATTCCTCACACAATAATTGATGAAGATGTGGTTTCAATTTCAGTGCTTGCTTCTGCTTTGCCTGTGCTAAGAATTCTTATACTCTCTTAGCTGTTATAATCAAATGACAATGCTCATTTATAGTCTGCACCACCCAGAAGTATAAATGATGGGAGCAGAATAAAACATGAGTGTAAAGCGATCGAACAGCATACATATCTAACATAATTGGGGTACTGCAGTCCATCACTATACAAGTAAAATACAGAGGAAGATAAAACAGAAATAAATGTGCACTGTGCAGTACTAGCAGCTTTGCTGCAACCAACATTACAGCAGATATTCATTGTTGTAAATACATTATGATAAATAAATAGTTTGCAGACCTTAACAGGTTAGAAGGTGGTTGGATTTCACACCTTCTGGCCACATACACATGACAAATGTAATATTCTAACTACTAATGATATGTAAGTACAAAGAAAAACTAACCGTGACCAGAACTCTTCACAACTGCTTTGTAGACCTTCTACACAAACAACACCTGGTTTCCCTGGCATGCAAAACCCCGACAGAGAGAGCTCCTTGGCCCAGTCAATTATATTTTTTCTTTTTTGCTTGTTGTAAATATGATGACTATAGATCCACAATCGAGTGAATGTGATTACATCTGGCTGCGTGGCGTTTGATGTTGCCGATGAGGAAGATGAAAGCTCTTTGTCAATGTAAGCAGCTGCATGGTCTTTAACCCATTCCCTTGCACTCAACATGCAGGGCTCACCACTGCAGTTTTGCATCAAATACATTTTTAGATCAGAGTTCAGGTGAATCTGCTGAGAGCGGCTTAGTAATGATGACCTAAAGAAAAAAAAAAAAAGAAGCAGTTGCAATACGCTTGACATTTAGCATGTTTTCCAAACAGTTTTACATCAAGTTGCCAAAAAAAACAGGCCATATTTAGATAGTATGCACTTGCTATGGATATTTAAGTGATAATAGCAATGAAAAGGTCTTTAGTATTTAGTTGATGTGCTGACTCTTGAATTCATATTTAGTACTACCAATCTGTAAATCAAAATCAAGAAAAAGGCACTTGAAAAGTAAGTGTAGTGGTTGAACTCATTTTCTGTCATATGCAAGGCTACTTATGCATATGTAACAGAAACGTTCCAATAAAAAATAACAGAAGCCTGAGGGTAGCAGCATTTTGACAAAGGAAGAAGACAACCAACTGAGTAACTTTTTACTCCTTTAGTTAAGTGTTAAGCCTTGTCAAAACAGACAACAGTATCTTCTTGAACATCAGATGTCTGAACAGTATTTACATGTAACCCCTCTGTACAGAAGACGGCACTCCTCCATGCTTTTCCCATTTTTCTCACTTATTTGCTGAGGACACCAGAGAAATCATAACCTTGTAGATTTTTCTTCAACATTGTTGTCCATCTGGCTTAATTTGACAGAAAACTATCAAAAAAGGACTGGGTTTTTTCCTATTATAACTGTATTTAAGTAGTACACCACACCTTCTGAACATTTTTACTTAGCTGGACTTTTAATGCCATACCTCACAGTAATTTCTGGTAGAACAGTTGGATATTTAAACGGTAATGCACAGGCCATGGAGAATTCCACCTAAAAACAAAGAAGTGCATGTTCAGTTCAAGCAAGCCCTAAAATCCAACAAAACAAAAATAAAAATAAGAAAGGTTTTTACTATACCATAGAGGCATTAGAGACCTCTGGCCTTACGTTCAGTGTAAACTGAACCTTTGAAGATGGCATCTCTGCAGACTCATTTTCAACGTAGTGTTTTAGTTCTGCTACTGCCAGCTGGTCGGTCACAGCGAACTCTTCCTCATATGGAAACATGCTGGAGAGTAAATCTAATTCTGAAATTTGCATCTCGGCTGCTTCTCGGTTAGTCATTGCTGTTGTTTCCTGAGCGAAGAAGAAATTAGGGAAGAAAAACAGGGCTTGAATATGGGCCACAGTGCATTAGCTACCTCCGTGTAAATCATATTAATCCTTACACCGACGCCCATCAAACGCAGCTCGTCTATGTTCAGCAGCGAGGAGCGTGAGGCCCCTCGGTGGCCTGCGGCGGGACAGCCTGTAGCGACCCGTCACCAAACACATCTCCCCCTCACAGGGCCGCACTCCCAGAGCGCAGCCGCCTCTGCTGCTTTGGCACCCGTAGAGACGGAGGTTGGCGCGCCCGGGGAGCGCCCCTCCGCGCACGGCCGGCCCCGGCCACCCGCACCGAGCGCCCAGCGGCAGCCCCGCGCGGCGGGAGCGGGGCCCGGAGGTGCCTGCGCATGCGCTGACACGTCCCCGTCCCGGTCCCCGCGCCCTTCCCCCGCGCCCGGTGCGCACGGCCCCACAGTGCACCGCGCCGGCGCGCGCATGGCAGGCGGCGGCCGTCGCCCAGCCGCCTGGGAAGGAGGCGGGATTCCCGCGCTGACCCGGGTCGGAGCCATGCGCCGCCAAGTCGTTCACGCTGCGGCACCGGCAGGTGAGGGACGGAAACCCCCGGCCCTGTTGTCCCGCCCCTACCGGTCTCCTTCCGCCGCCCCGGGACTCGCTCCTCCGGCTCTCCGCAGCCCCCGCTCCGGCCGAGACGCCGGCCTCTCTCCGTTGGCCGCGGCGCCTGTCAGTGAGGGCGCGGGAGGCGGGCGCGGGCTAATCGGCAGCGGGCGGGGCGGGGCGGCGCGGCGGCGGGGCCCGGTCCGCGGGACGGGGTGAGTGGCGCGGCAGGGGGTGGCGGGGGGACGAGCCGAGCGCCTCAGCCGGGCTGCGCCCGAGTTCCGGGGCGCACCTGCTGCCCGCCGCCCTGGGGCCGGGGAGCGTGGGGCTGCCCCTGGCGGCGGGCGGGCGGGCGTCCGGCGGAGCCTGTGGGGCAGCGCCGGCCGCGCCGCGGGGCTTCCCCGGTGGGCCTCGGGGCGTCCGGCGCAGGTGCACTTTGGCGCTTTGCAGACCGCTCTGTATTATAATATATATATATGTGTGTGTGTATATATATATATATTAAAAAAATGAAAAAAGCAGGCGTTTCACTGCTTTAGTTGCTGGGGTCTGCGGGGCGTTCCGTGGGAAGGGCTGGTGCGGAGCCTGTCAGGCGAGTCCGGCCGCACACAGCCTGGGTGCCATTGGCAGCTGCACGTGTTCGTCCCGTCCGGCCCTCCTGGCCGGGCAGAGGCAATTCAGAAAGGATTTTAACGGTTTTGAGTTGTTCATTTAAGATCAAACGTCGTAGCTTTTTGTGGGAAATTGTGCTGTAGAGGCAGGTTTTGGGATGAGCTGTTGTTTTTCTGAACAAATGGCATGCAAAGTTGCAAAAGCTGGTAGTTGCGCTCCTGATGAAGTGGCTGCCTACCTGTCGTTCAGCAGCTCGGTAGCGTGCTTCGGAAAGGCTTTTCATACAAAAAGCCTTCAGTGGGTATGGCGCCTAAACTCTTCCCAGCTTAGTTTCTTACTGATTCTCTTGGGCTGGCTTCCTTTTCTTTTGGCTGTGACAGCTCCAAGCAGGCAGCTGTTCTCCATGGCCAGTGTGCTGCTGAGTTCGAGCTAAGAAGTGATTTTGAAAGGACAAATATTACAAGTCACTTTTACTGCAGTGCTAACATGTTTACATAAAGGCTGGACAGCAGGGTTAGGCCGTGCTGCAGAGACTTGATTTTTGAACCCTTCCGGCTTGCATAATTTCATTGTAGAGCATATGTAGATTTTTAAGTTTACCTGATCTTTTTGAATGATCTTTTTTGAGATAAGTGTCAGGGCCTTGTGGGTGCTACAGACTAGAAGCTAGAAGTGTCCTACCTCGGGTGCAATAGCCAGATTCTTGAAGGCAAGTACCTGGATTAGGACTCTGTAGTGGTAGATCTTGGGTCTACAGGCATACCAAATAACAGATCCTGTCTGAAGTATTTGTTTGGTATGTTGGGAAGGCAATCTTAAGTCTCCCCCACTGAAGAAACTGAAAAATCAGAACTCCTATTGTCTGTATATTTTGGAATAATTAGAGTATTTGCATGTGTCAGACTTCATCAGAGATACAAGAATTTGCAGTAAAGAAAACTGAATGAGTGTAATTGCAAATAACTTTGTGAAAGAATTGGTACAGATGCAGTTCTTAACCTAAGTTAAATAAAGTACAAGTTCTAAATGTTTATAGGATTTTTGGTACTTAAGTTTCCTATCTTGTTCTTTTTTGCAATGTTTTTGATTTAAGATTTTAAATCATTTGGGTTTTATAATTCACGCTGTGATCTTACCGTACGCAACACCTAGTTATATGTTAAAGTGTAATCAATATTGTTTTTTTTAAACGCCCAATTGTTACAAGTTAATTCACTTCAAGAAACATTTTGGCCATAGAAGTAATTTATGGGTTAGAAATGAACAAGTAAAACAAAAGCCTACTTTCTAACGTACTATTTTTCTTTGCTAGGACACTGTTCTGTGTAAGAAAAATTCCAGACTACAAATATGGGAAAGAAACGCACCAAAGGCAAAACTGCACAGTCTGATGAGTCTTTGGATACGCTGGGTACGTTTCCTCAAATAAGTCCGTGGTCCTAATGTTTGTTTTAATCTCAAAGGAGGCTTGAAAACTCATTAATATTAAAGGTCTCTATCTGGGGCTAGTCACTGGCTTTGAAATCTCATTTACAAGGTGTGGGTTTGTATAATTGAAACCGAAGTCACCAAGAAACATTAGTGTTGCTACTTTTCTAAGCACGCTAGAAAATAATAATCCTGTCTTGAAAAGTAGGATTATTTTCTTGTTTTTGAGAAACTCTTGACACAGTTCTTTACAGATACACAGATTGTATAAATTTCCTCAGAACGTAAAGTGTTTGTAGAGTCAGCTGCTGAGCTTGTCATGATAGATTTAAGTAGCATTTTCCTAATGAAGATTTTGTTGCAGAAGACTCTTGCTTCACCAAAAAGGTTGTGATTAAAATACTTTTGTGAAAGCATTTGTCTTTACATTAGCAGCTATCTTAGCTGAGGTGTCCAGGGCCAGTACTCTCTACTCATAGTGCTTTTTGGTTAAAACCTCTTTCTCTTCCTCTCCTTCTGTTCATAATAGTTCCTAATCCCAAATAGTTAGTATTATCCTTACAGCTGTACTGGATCGGGTGTCAAAATTTTTTTAACTTGCTTACCCTGGTTATTCTAGTTCTTGTTCTTGCTTGTGCTGTGCAGCATTCTTTTCTACCCCCTTGCCTGTCCTGTCACAGATTATGTCTTGCCCGTCTTTTTTTATTGATCCTGGCTGGGGAAACGAGTTAAGCCATGTTAATTTAGCTGGGAGAGAGCACACTTACAGTTTTAGCCAGGACGCTCAGTGTGATGGCCTGTTATTTTAAAATCAAGTCTACTCTCCTTTCGTTTCCTGGTTGTCCTGGTCTTGTGGTAGCTTCTGTCTGCTATGGCTCCTTAGCTTCCTTTGTTGTCTTTCTGCCCCCCTAACCCCAGAGTCAAGAAGAGTCTGCCGTGACAGTTGCTCATTTTTTCCTTCAGCAAAAAAATCAGTTATGGTGCAGTTGCTGGTGGAATCTCACTTCTTTGGCTAAAAATAGGCTAGCTTACAGTCTGATAAAGCCACAAATGTAAACAAAGACTGATGGTTGTGAATAACTCCAATGTAATAGTAGTAGGCAACATACAAAGGGTTTCTTTAAAAAAGACAATTTAGAAGTTGTAGATGAAGCTTGTTGCTTTTAAAAAAGCTTAAACAATGCATCTAAATATCTGTTTGTTCTTATTGGCTAACATTTTTACTGTGGTAAAATCCTATAATCTTGGACAGAAACAGAACTGTAGGTACAAAACTTTCCACCTGTTTCAGCTTGTGGCAAGAGAAGTTTACAGCCTTAAGACAGCAACCTTGTGTATGGTCCTTAACAAAGAGAGATTCAGAACTGTTATTCTATCTGAGCAATAATAAAACCTCTGTAGCAAAGGACTTAAGACAGTTGAATTAAGTAAATGGCTATGTAATTCTTCTCAATCATAATTTCACAAAAATTGGTATTTTTTTACATGTTAAGTACATACAGCATTTTTTTTATCATGGGTTTGTTTACTCTGTGCTTTTTGACTTTTGAGATAACTCTTTGTAATGTCGCATATTTGACCCGGTATATGCAAATTTAGGCATTTCTTACTGTAAATAGTGAAGAGTTATAGGCTGATGATGCTAAATGTCTTGGAAACCTATACTGAAAAAAAAGGGTGGGGAGGGGGGATTAAAATGATTTACTCATTTTTTTTTTATGTGGAAAAACTTGATTCAGTTTGCATACACATTGTCAGTCGCAGTTTCTCTGTACGTGACTTAGGCTTACGGACAGCTTCTCTTTATGCAAGTGACAGTGTAACTGACAACCTTAAAATTTAATTATCTTTTTTGGGTTTTGTTTTGAACTCCTGGTAGTAGCTCTTAGCAACAGGTGCCTGGTTTTGGTGTAACCATACTTAGCAGTATTTGATTAAATAGCTGGAGTTCACACCAGGCCCAGAAAGTGCAGCTTCAAGTAGGGTACAGTGTTGCAGTGCAAAGTGATAATGATGTAGGTAGGATGACTCTGCCATTCTTTTTTACTGTAGTTTGCTGCATAATTTCACCGAGGCAGCTCAGCTGGAAGCATAACCTCCATAATCTCCACTTTTATAGGCCAGCCAGGTCCTGCCTTGGTGACTGGGAACCGTGGCAGTGGGCTGTGGCTGCTCCCTGCGAGGTGTGGGAATCATAACGCCACAATAATAGAAGCCCACAGCCTGGCACAGTAGGTAGGTTTGTATCCAAAAGTTTTGTCAACTCCTCTGACTAGATGTAGGTTTGAGCAATATTTATTTATTTTTTTCCAGTAACGTAGTAGTTTAGGATGCAGCAACAATATCCCCAGATTGTGAATGGGGTATCAAAGGGTTTCTTTCTGATATGTCTGCTAAATTGTCAATGTTTCTTTGACTCTAGAAAGGCTACCCTAGCTTCTGGATTGCTGCCTGTGTCTTTGACATTTGGATTTGTTGTGATACCTACATCCTTCTTGTGCTTTTTATTTTGTAGAACCTGTGTGCAAGCATATTCGTAAAGGATTGGAGCAAGGTCATCTGAAAAAGGCACTACTGAACGTGGAGTGGCATGTTTGTCAGGACTGCAAGGCAGACAATAAGAGACAAGAGAAATCTGAGGAGGAGGCTGATAGAAGCCCTTCGATATGGTTATGTCTAAAATGTGGCCATAGGGTATATCTTGTTTTGTTGCTAATTTGTCTTAGTATCTTTCAGTGTCTCATGATAATAATAGTGGAACAAGAGAGCTTCTAGTTAAACTTTGGCATTCTTTCTTATTTTAAAGTGATGCTACATACATTATCTTATATATTGTGGTGTGATTACAAAATGTCTACTCTGAATTGCAAAGGAAGTCCTTAGATGCATGGCACAAAGGCATTTAGCAGGCTTATCCTGAGGACTTTTATTTTTCCTAGAAAGTCCAAACTATTTTGCTAAGAAAATAATTTCTGTTTAATGCTCTTAAATAAGATCTTATGCTCACATTAGTTTACTGAACTGAAAACTCTGCATGCTGAAGCAGTTTTTGTTCTTTTTCATTCTTCAAGCTGTTCAAACTGGAAGTTAAATATTAGATATTCAGTCCCCAAGCAACTTTATAGTTATTCTGCACCCAGTAAGTTTCCAAGTTACCTTCCTCTTTGCAGAAGTGTGTGTCTTGGAATAGAGACCCATCCATTCATCCTAATTAGTTTAATGTAATTAAACAGTTTTGATGTTAATACTTTGTTTATACACTGATTTAATGTATGTTTCATTGATAGTCAACTGGATTTTGTGACACTTGGTTATCAACATTGTAGGGCTGTGGCAGAAATTCTCAAGAACAGCATGCTTTAAAGCATTATGCAACGCCAAGATCAGATCCCCATTGTTTGGTTCTCAGTCTGGACAACTGGAGTGTGTGGTGAGTTTGTCAGGCAACAGAGGCTGGGGTATAATTTGTGTTTCCTTTTCTTTTTGAATTCTAGCATTTATATCTAGGTGTATGTAAAGCATTTCCACACACAGAAGTCCCAACAGTCTTTGCTGAGATTTGCTGAATAAATATTACTTTCCTGTAAAAGTCATAACTAGAAAACTTCCATAACTGAAGTTGAAATGAACCAACTAGTAAATGCTCTTGACTTCATATTTTTCTACTTTTGCTAGGTTGGAATACTGACATGCAGAAACAAATATTAATATGTAGCTCTAAATCTTAACTTTCAGCCTTGGGAGAAGCTCCTTTCTGATGCACACTTAGTGACAAACTTTTATTACTTTTATTTTCTCAACATATATCACATCTTAATACAATATGTGTGGTTAAGAAGCACAGCTGTAGAATTAGAAGATGCTACTGGTTCAATCAATACAAGTTCCATCTCCCTGGTAGTATTTCCTTCTCTTAAAAGGAATAGTATGTTACAATAGAAGAGGGAACCTTATTTTTCTAAACTGTGCTATACAGAAATACTGTGTCTGATACAAAGAGGTTTAATTTTGCTTAGTAACCTTTTTTAAAACTTGTTGTTTGTCATTATATTCACTTTATCATTACCATTACCTCTTAACTTGATCATTTTGAGCACTTCTGTGTGTAACAATTAGTATTTTTATTGAACTCTAGAATGGAAATAGACATTATTAATGACGTGTATTACTAATGAACTAGTGAACTTTTGGGTAATGTAAATTAGTGTTAAAATTATTGAAGTTATTTAAAAACTACATTAAGTTTTAGAACTGAGAAAATAAATCAAAGTACTTGCAAATGAGAGGAAGTTGTCTAAGCAAGATGTTTTGCTTCCTTCTAGAATTTCTTGGGTTTACAAACTTGCACAAGTAATTATTCAGATTGATATATTGGGTATAAACTATTGTTATAAATCAAACCTACAGTCAAGAACTGTATTTCACAGTGGGCCTGGTACATAAAAGCAAAAGCAGTTTTGATCAGAATTTATTAATGCTACGAATGTATGAATAAATCTCTCTATGGTGTGCGTGCATATGTGATTGAAATTAGATTTGAATAGTACCTGTAAACAGTTAAAAGAAACATTTTGAAGTTGGAGAGAAAGAGGAAAGGTCTAGTAATTCGTTAAGTTCTGGTGTTTTGGATTTACAACAAGTGCTATTGTCTGCATTTTCAATACTGGTATGGCATAGCAGTTGGATCTACATAGGTTTTTTCTCCACCGGTTAAACAGCTATTGCTGAAAAACCTGTTTTCAATCCATTGATTCCTTCAAGGTTACTCACAAAATTTTTGATGGATGAAAGGTTATGATGTTAAAATTGCCTGTGGAATTAACTGTCATTTGTTACTCCAGGAGTAAGAATACCTATCTTTATAATTAACCAAACAAATGATAAATATGTTATCAGGGATCCAAAAGTTTAGCCAATTTTTTGAATGAGGAATGAAGAAATGTGAAAATTGCAGCTAATTCCAGAGATGCAAGAGATTGAGGAAAGTGCTTTGCTGCGGACTTCTGCTGCTTTTAATATCAGAAAAATAGTCTGACTTATAGTAATCCTAAAGTCTGCTAAATGCATTTGTGCCTAGGAACTGTAACTGGTATGTTTCAAAGTGCAGAAGTACTTGCATTCTTTTCGATACCTTTTGTCACCTCTTCAGAGAGCTGATTGGGCAGAACTACAAAATCGGTATATACAACTCTCCTTTAGCTGAATGTGTCCCAGCAGAATTTTACTCTTACTTGAGCCTTTATCACTGCAGCTTTTATTACAATTTTGTTTAAAACAGATTAGTGGCCTAACCACACAGTATTCTGCTCATAGAGACAAACAAGTTTGTATCAGCACTGGAAGAGCAAATAAAAATGCAGGATTAATGGAGGGCACAGATTTATTTCTTACCCAATTTAAATATAATGAAGTACTTGCTTGGCTACAATACTCAGAATATGGCATAATATAAGTAGTTTCCTTTAGGGCCTGATATCATAATTTCTTGATTTTGGCAAAATTTTCCATGCATTTATATTTATTGTAATAAGGTTTCTAAGCACATCTTTTAAGAGTCTTAATTTATATTTGTAAATGGCTGCCTGCAGTCAGTGAAATAATTTGGTAAAGATTATTTTTTAAACTTTTTATTTTCTTGATCAGAAATAGATTGAACTCTGAGACGTCTAAATTTTAAAATAAATCTTGGAATTTTATAGTTGTGTAATGAATTGTATCAATCCAGCAAATAGTTTAAGATTTTTAAACAACAGAAAAAAAAATGATTAATTGTTTTTATTTTGGGGGGGGGGGGCGGAGACAGGTGCTACATATGTGATAATGAAGTTCCCTATAATACTTCAACCCGGTTGGGGCAGACTGTGGATTATGTTAGAAAACAAGTTTGTATTGATTCATCACGTACAGGTAAGTAATTATAGTATACATACTGTAGATCAGAAAGTCCTTTAAATGTAGGAGAGAGTGTACATTCTGGACTTACAGTACTATATTAGATTTAACTTTTGAAGTACCTTACGGTAAAATAAAAAGCTAATTTCTTCCCTTTTTTTCTTTGTCAGAATTCTGGTAGCATAGGTAACATCCTAGCCTGTGGACCTAATTGGACCAGATTTTGCTCAGTGTCCCCTAAACTTGTTACAGGACAGAAATACAGGAATAGGAGGGAAAAAAATACAATTGTACTATGGCTTTTTTAAAAAATGCGATGTTTGGTTGCTCTGTAAGGAATTGACTGAGTACTTAGAAGTGCTGTGTTTGTTCACGATTGTTTGTTCAGGCTGTCTTGAGATCTGAAGGAAAATTGTCATTGCTAATGATAGTTTGATTATATTTTTTAAAACTATTTTTGTAGGTATTTGTGAATGTGTCAGCTGGAATGACTTAAGTCTCCAGCTGTTGCAGAACATTTCCTAATGGAAGTAGTATATATAAGATGATTTGTCTGCTGGGTCTGTACATTTAGTATAGGTAGCTGCAGTGCATTCAGGATTCTCTAAAACGGCATGTTCACCCTGTAGTCTATCTGCAAAATGTGGTGGTTTAAAAGGAAACAACCCCCAAAAACCCCATGGTTTCCACAATGGCAAAACCATTTTTGTACAAGGCATTTCCACTAGAAAACTTGGAAGAATTGGTATATCAAAATAAATGCTATAAGTTGTAGCTATCAGAAATTCCAAAACCATCCTACACTTGGGTGAAATCATAGCCCCGTAGGGAAATAGATCACAACCATCCAGTAATGCCACGTGGCTGTGTCTGAATATTTGCTCAAGAAACAGCTGAGGTTTTCCCACAGGGACTAGAATCTTCAAGAGGTTTTGGTCAGTCTTTCCCAGATACATTGTTTCTCTACATCTAATATTTGAACTTTGGATTTGTTGCCAGCATTTTCTCAGGTTTGAACTGGAGAACAGATGAATAACTGGGTGTCAGTATCAGGTGTTCCATCTATTGTTGTCCACCTGTCTGTTTCTTGTCCATCTGTGAAGACTGTATTATCTCTTCCTTGTTTTCTCTGAGCTGGTGTTACTTTATTTTAAAGTTAATCTTGGCTCATATCCTATTATCAGAAACCTAATCAATAGCAGACTGCCAAACTGGCAGAACCAGTGTGGGGGGTGTTCTGAAAGTTACCTGGAATTCCCTTATGGTTTTATTAAACAGGTCATTGACATTTTGAGCTCTGCACCAAAGTAATTTTGGGGAAAATGTCTTTAGTGTGTCCTGAAGAATATAAATATTCCAGTTTCATCTGTTTAGGTTCATGAAGTGAACATGAGAATGCTTTGACAGTGGGAGGGCTCTGCATTTCATTTCAGACAATAGTGCCATGTCTAAAGGGATTTTATTTCAGATGTCATCTTGTTAGATGTTGTATAAAGCCTAACATTGGCGATTTTGCAACAGGAATAAAATTTCAGATAACACATGCAGAGTTTCAGAGATTGTTGGCATGAACGGCTTGTGGGCAGAGTGGCATGTTTAAATTGCGTGCTGATCTGAAGTGGCATTTCAGGGGTTCCTTGATTATTTTTTTTGTTCGCTTTGTTGAATTTTTAACTCCTGTTACCTAGACAGTTTAAAAACCTAAACCAGTAGTGTTACATTTATACAATTACAGAATTAGTTATCGTATGTTTAAGTTTTAAACACTGTGGATTGCTGCTGTTTGTAATTACTTTTTTCTAGCCCATTCCCTGTTAGTGGGTTAATATGTGGTATGTTTTTTTTATTATTTCAGTAGAAAAACAACAAGAGAACAAAGGATTTGAAAATAAAAAAGTAGAAAAAGACAGCAAAAATGAACAAGAAAAAGAAGTCTCACTTAAAGAAGAGAATTCTCATTCAAGTACTAACGCAGAAGTGGCTGTGAAAGGACTTAGTAACTTGGGGAATACGTGTTTCTTTAATGCAGTGATGCAGGTATGGTAGTTATTGCTCTTAAAAGCAACTTTTGACTAGGAAAAAAAAACCCCAAAAAACCTAGCCCACAACAGCCCTGCCCCCAGTATTTTACAATGACAATTAGAATGTGATTTTTATCTGCCAAGAATGATGCGTTCATTATAAAAATAGCATATTGACCCAGAGAAATATGAAGAAATGGAGCTGCAGGTTCAGACTTGCTTCAGGGGAGAATACAGTAAACTGCCTTGTCTTTCGGGCACAGCATCTTTCACTGATGGAGATAAAGCATGCCAACTTCCTAATTTAGTAATAAAATACTGTGGCACATCACCCTTGCTGACCTCTTAGACTGTAAGAGATTAATACCCAAAGACCATGGGTGTTCACTGAAACAAAAATGTCTCGGCATCAGGAAATCAACTGAAAAGTAAATGTTAACAGGATGAGCATGTTGTATTGCTGTCTTTAGTGTCTTGCTCGGCTAGGAAGTGTTTGGATAGAATAAACTTGCTCTTTCTTGTGTATTTGTTGTGGTTTAACCCCGGTGGGTTTAATCCCAGCAGGCAACTAAGTACCATGCAGCCCCTTGCTTCACTAAGAAAATTATTCCAGCCAAAACCAGGACAGTATTAAAGCTCATATGTAATCTTGTGCTGATTGGCTCTTGCTACTGAAGCTTTACTCAAACAAAATTCCCACTGTAGTTGCAAGTTTTAGTAAACTGCTTAATTTGATTTTTGTTTCTAAAACAAGCAGATACGCACACTGCGTTTTACCTTTTGATTTTGGAATCAGACACTAGTAAATAGACCATCAAAAGATCGTAGAAGAATATAATAATAATAAAAAAAAGACATAGTAAGAAGAAAAGAACATAGAAGAATAGTACATTTAGGGTTTCTGCTATCTAAGGTAATACATATAGAGGACACTTGGAAGTCCCGTTAGCTGTACAGAATGTACTTTTAACTGCCAAACACTATTAGAATTTCCAGAGGGGTAGCTACCATTCTAATTCTGCGGGAAAAATAAATTGCTGTAATCTGGTTGCTACAAATTCCATGACTAGTGGAGCTCAGCTGCCCTTCCTCTTGTTGCCAAGGTACCAATCTTTTTCTTTCTTTTGTGTTCTTCAGAATTTATCCCAAACTCCAGTCCTGAGGGAGCTGCTTAAAGAAGCTAAAATGCCTGGCACAACAGTTAAAATAGAGTCACCTGAGTTATCCATGGTATATATATGCTTCAAATTCCATAGTGTTTCTCCCCACCCTTCCAGTCTGTTAAAGAAACAAGCAATGTTCATCTCTGGATTTTAAAGCTCTCAGCTAAATACTAACAAGATTAAGATGTAAAATCAGTGGGAACTTCACCATTGACTTCCATAAAACTGCTTCTGAAGTCAGCAGAGGTCTTTCTTTCAAAGTGAAGAGCCGTGATTCAATACTCTGTTAGTTGTCATCAAAGGAGTATTTACATTATGATTAAGTGGTTTAAAGGATGAAAATGTGTAACACTTGCTATAGTGTCACTTTTCTAAATGCACAATAGGAAACTAGAGAATGTCTGCTATGCTAACTTAAATAACACTTCTCGTCACAGTTGGGGTTTTGGATGGGAAAGAAGGGTTGTGTGTTTTAAGAAATTGTATTTTTTTTTCCTAATAAAAGGGAGAAATAATGGAGTTGCAACTAAGCAATATATAATTAATGATTCTTAGCCCAGTATTTTGGTATCATCTCATGAGAAACCACATGTTGATTTTTTTGTCAGGTTAATTTACTGCCATTTTTAGAATTTTATGTGTTCTGTTTTATAATAATGTT